>NC_137044.1:4650176-5230176 GCF_032717465.1 Coenobita brevimanus
AAGTGTAAGGGCCCGGGGCTAGACCAATCAGTCCAAACATTTAAGGGGATTGTCCAGTTGCAATCCCTGAGTCGCATTATGAGAGGAATTAGCCTCAGTCACCCCTAAGGATTTAAACCCTCCTAAGCCAAACTGGTTGGAGAACCTTAAGCTACTCGATCACGAGACGTTCAGACCGTCGGGCGTCCAACCTTTTAATTTCTGAAGTTTTGAATGCCTCCCTGAAGCAGACTAGTAGTAGTAGTAGTAGTAGTAGCAGTAGCACCAGCAGCAGTAGTAGTAGTAGTAGTAGTCTACTACTACTACAAGTGATCATTATTATCACTATTTGCATCATCATCGCAAACCAATTTTTCAATGATTCTGTGAGATTATTATAATTAAAAAATAACAGAAAATACAAAATACTACGAGTTGAGGTAAGTTGTACTTAAAAGTGGTTTTGAAAGACCGATTTGTTGATAATGAATCTTCATGCTCTGAAAAAAATTAGTGATAGTAAAATACAGCCGACATAAAATACTGCCTTCCATGACTGTCCTTGTTCACCCTGCAGTACAAATGAAGCATATTCTAGGGAAAGACTGGCACTTGCAAGAATTGAATGCCTGACTTAATGACCCTCCTGTAGCCAACAGGTATTGATATAAGCCTTCTTTTTATTTTCTTTCTTGGCCTTCTATGCTTGGATCTTTGTTGTTTACATTTGAGTATCCCCCACATACTATACTCCCTTTCACCAAGTCTGGCACCATTTCAGTGATGGCGTCAACACCTACAGCATTGATAAACGTCCTCAGTACTGGATATACCTATTTGTATAGCCTTTATACTGGTTCTTAAGGTAATAAATATATGTTCACCTAGTGCAGAGGATTTACATCAACACTACAGGCGTTGACGACATCGCTGCTGGTGCCAAACTTAGTGAAATGGAATATAATAAATTAGGCTATAAGATACATTTACGTGTGTGACACGGGAGGGCATCAGTGAGGCTGGCGGTACCTGATGCACGCACGCACACACACACACACACACACACACACACACACACACACACACACACAGAGTCAGCCATCTGTTGCACACTCCACAACAAACACGCATGTAAAAGTTGGGCTTGTGGAGGAAGCCCATATTTAGATTATGCAGTAGCCTAACATGTTTTTATTTACATGTCTGCATATCTTACCTAAACATTCACATACCGATATTTCAGCATTCTCTCCTATTTATTCCGCTCAATTAGGTTAAATAGTGAAGAGATGGACATCCTCACAAACAATCCTCAGCAAAGCATGACCGCGCGACCCTAGGAGGAGGCCAGGTACCGCCTAACTTTACGTGACTGGATGAGGTCAGAGGTTTGTATCACATCCTTTTCTATATTGCACCAAGGAGTATAGATTGAATCTGAAGGTAAACAGATTAAATCTCTAGACTCTGAGTTACACTTGTTCTAAAATATGGCGGTGCGGCACGACAGGAGGCTGTGACCCAGTGTTCCTCCACAAATCTAATTCGGGTACTCATTCTGGCCACAACTGAGAAATCCCTGCAGAAATGAGCGCTCTTGTGTGGCAGCTGGGGGGATATACTATGCACTGTGGATAAAAAGGGGAAAAAAATACAATCTTTCTACAATATATGATAATTTGATCAAGAAACCTTCTCTCACTTGTTTACTGCTGACGTTTATGTCAATAAAATTTACCATACGAAAATAACACTGGAGTGATGTACTTAACTCATAAAGTGAAGAGCAAGAAACTAGATCCGGTGTAACCAATGTGGCACACAGGGATTAATAAATGTATACAACTAAAACAAGAGCGAAACAAGTGCTTGGCCCAACCTTTAGAACACAGTTTATAATATCATCTTTCTAACCCTCACACTCGTTACCATCAATGTGTCTACCAGGGTTAAGAGAGTACTACGTAGGGTTAGTCCGCTTCCGGCTAAAATTGGGACAGCTTGGCGCATGACGATTTGATAAGGGGACAGACACTTTATATGGCCCCAAAAAACCGGGTTCAGTGTGTCATGATTCGTGGGCTAGTAAAGTCATGGAAACAGGTAATATTTTATGATTTTGATTGCAGTGTAACTAAAGATATGTTGTTTGATTTGATGGTCAAAATTGAAGCTGCAGGGTATATTCTTGTTGGCATGGTAAATGATCTGGGCCCTACAAATGTACGGCTATGGAATGATTTAGGCTTAGGAGTAGAAAATTCTTCATTCACTAATCCAGCTGCTCCTGATAGAGAAGTGTATGTTTTTGCTGACGCTCCTCATTTAAGTTAATTAGAAACAATTTTCTTGATTCTGGTTTTAAACTACCAGATGAAAAATATGTGCTCAGTGGATGTGTAAGAGAGCTTATCACGAGGAGCGTCAGTGACCTAAAAACAACATTTCGCTTATCAGATAAACATATTTGTGTAGATGGGTTGAAAAGAATGAAAGTAAATCTTGCTGCTCAGTTACTATCAGAGACAACTGCCAAATCCTTGAAGTACTTTGGTGACAAAGGATTATTGGAAAGTAAATACTGGGATGACACTTGCCAATTCATTCACCTGTGTGATTCATGGTTTGACCTGATGAATTCTCGAGTGCCCTTCGATAAGAAATTCTCTAGACATGCATATGGCCTTCATCTACAGCAACAAAATGATACTTTGAATAGTATGATATATTGTGCAAAGAATTTGAAAGTCATTGGTAGCAAATGCATGTATCAATTTCAGAAAGGGCTCGTTGTGTCATCGCATTCTTTGCAAAAGCTGTACAAAATGGTAAATGAAAAGTATAAAATTTCATATATATTAACATACAGGCTGAACCAAGATGGATTATAACATATGTTTGCCACTCTCAGACAACTATGGGCTTCCTATGAACATCCGTCTCCTGTTGCCTTTAAACACAGAATAAGGTCACATATACTTGGGAAAGACAGTCAGCTAGCTGTAGAAAGTTGTAACGTTGAGAAGAAAAATGATGAAGTATCAATGGTAACTGATATATGTGAAGTCTCCAGTGCCAACGTGCAGCTAGATGACTGCGATCAGGAATCCTTGGAGCAAGAACTATGTTTGTCTGCCATGATATTTTCTTCCCTTGATCCTGATGAATTAGAGCCAGATGATAATATAGGTAACAGTTGTGACGATGATGCTATGTCCCCCTTAGAATTGGAACACGAAATAAAAGCAGAAGGATTGCGCTATGTAGGTGGATATATAGCCTTCAGATTTCCACAGTTCCAGTTTCTTGGTTCCCATGTAAAGGCAGGAGAAGGGACATGGAATGAGGCAGCTAGTAGAAGCAAGAAGGGTTTAATGACACCAAGTGATTTTTTCCTTACTGAGCTTAAAAAAATGGAAAAACTATTCTTGTGTTACCATGGAGAAAAGTCACTAAAACCTGGCAAAAATTCAACAAAAACATTGGCTATGTATATGTGTGAATATATAAATTTACCAAAGGAGGTTATCACACTATTTGTTCGGTGTCGCATGTTTTTTAGAATACGTGTCCTCAACAGATAAATTATCTCTTCCAGAAGTAAGAAAAGAAAATATGCAGAAATATTGAAGTAAGTCATTGTCACAAAGATGAAGTAAGGTTCTATTTTATTCTATTTAGTTATGTATTTGTAATATAGGTGAAGCATGATTTACTGAGTTTTCTTAACCTCTGCTTATATTTGTTAATATGCATTATGGATGGTCAAGAAATTATTAGTATACTTCTCTTGTCAATGCTTAAAATTAGAAGTGAATAATAATACAGGTGAAAAAATATTAGAGAGAGAGAGAGAGAGAGAGAGAGAGAGAGAGAGAGAGGGGGTGAGGGGTGCGCGACGTGGGTCTTTCATAGTTACCCTTCCTGTGACTTGTCAGCCCAGTTTTCTTTAACCATATATCTTCCCTTCCTCCCTCATAAGCCTGATGACGTCACAGATATGCGTGGAAAGAGTGAAGCGGACTAACCCTACGTAGTACTCTCTTAACCCTGGTGTCTACAGTATCCTCAACATAAGTTACCAGCCGATGTTACCTCTAGCTGCCTGACTTTAACTGATTCTTCTTTACTTAACTCTCTCATGGTCGGCATCGCTCTAGTACTCTATTCCAGCTGACACCAGACGATTTCATTCAGTTAAGAGTGAATCACAGGAACCTGTGTTAATTATGCCAACTCTCATGGTCGGGATAACTCTTAATACATGATTCTAGTTAACCCCAAACTACTCTAATCTGCTAAGTGTGAGTCATTGGAGTCTGAAAGCGTCAACCTCTTCAGTCAGATGACGTACCTATCATAATTATTATACTTGCCATCTACAAACGATCTGAATAATTTTTAGATATATAAATTCCGAACTGCAGGGGTTAGATGCAGTCGTAACTTACTGCAACCCTAGCAGTGCTTGAGGCTCTTAAATTGAGTAAAATCATCCGATGGTTCAAAAATTGCAAAAGACGACCTCGGATTGAAGGGGTTAATGATATAAGTGCGAGACAACACCCGGCCTGTCACGTCATGAGGTGGCTGCCCCTTTCCCCACACTCGCACTAGGCCCTCTCACTTACCTTTATTGATTTTTGGCCCGTATTTCTCGTAAAGTTAGGAGACTTCGTAATGTATCTTCCTTTGCGATTTATATTCAGACTTACACCTTACTTTCTTTTGTATATTACGGATACTTGTTTAATGCCAATACAGTCCAACAGAAATATGGACAGACTACTAGGGTGTAATGTGCAAAATAAATCGCTGATGGAGAAGCGTTACGGAGCTACCCAAACTAATAACAAATACAACCCCCTCAGGTATATCTTGTGGCCATTACATCACATTATGCTACCGTATGTTATTTTAGTATATCTTTATAAATAACATAAAAGAATATAATCATTACCATACCAGATATAAAAAAAAAATAGTAGGAAAAAAGTGATGGTGAGTCTCCTTTGCCGACGAGAATACGGTAACTAAACTCTGTTCTTTTGGAGTAGGCGCAAAATTGGCATATTTCCATCTTGAAGGCTGAGTTTTAACGAGAAATCAAATTGGCATATTTCCATCTTGAAGGCTGAGTTTTAACGAGAAATCAACACTAGAATTTTGTGCTAGTTTCGAGGAAGAGCCATCTAAAGAATTTAGTACTACAGCACTGCCTCACTCTGACACTGAGCTACAGGAAATAGGCTGCCAATGGACGAAAAACTCCGCCAATTTAAGTGAATATACTAAAAGTGAATGCACTGCAGTCTGTTCCCCGCACCTGCAGTCTTACCATCCCTAAATGGAAAGACGTGTGATATCATGTAGGCATGGTTTATCGTATTTAATTTGGGGGTAGGGAACTGGTAACTTTCGATATAGTACTCTAAGAAGATCAGGAGATGTATATATATAAAGGATCCTCTTCAATCTATGGATAATTGGGCAGCCACAGTTATTAACTATCATCTGAATCTGATTTGCATTTTGCTTAGTCGCAAAGTGTTTGATAGCGGTATGAGTGGAGACAAAACCAAAAATACGTAGTCTTATACACAAGCTAGATAAAGATTATTAATTTGGCCCCAGGTCTGTCAATAGCAACTATGAAAACACATTAGTGGAAAGCATTTCAAAATACAGCGTGTAAACAGATGTTCAATCATTAAAATTATAAAGACTGCAGCAGCATGAGTAGCAGCTGCAGCACACTGCAACGAGTGGTGATCTAACTACTTGTGACGGGGTAAAAAATATCATCCGTGCCAGTGACCTGTGTGCATGGCAGTCTGGTCATGACTGGCTATTGCATGCAGCTTCAAGTACGTGCTGGTGTGTGCAGGGAGAGAGGATCACGGTATAGTGCAACACACCAGAGAAAAAAAACTCATTTCAGTTCATAAGAGAATGATTACGACAAAAATAAAAATAGTAAAAAGGACAAACTGGCTTCATTCGGATACAAAGCCATACAAATCCACAAAATCAACTTAACAATTGCCTTCTTAACGACAGCCCACAGGGCGAGCCGAAGCCGTAGTGGAGCTAGCGGTGCAACAACAACGTTACTTTACTCGTCCAATAATCAAGTCATGATCCACAAACCCTCTCCACAAGTAAAAAGCCGCGGCCGAGCAAATAATTGAAGCTTCTTGAGGTGTGGACAGAGAGCCTCCCCTGCCGCTCGCCACATCCCCAACCATACTGCGGTAAATTCTGCGCCGCTGAGGGCAACGATATCCAAACTGTTCACTTAACCTTTTCACATTTGGCCCGGAGTTATTTTTTATATAATTTACTGAAGTCTGTGAGACGGTACGCACGGGTAATTCGTACATACACCAGAAAGGTAGGTGCAAGACTTAACATACTAATCAACACAACTCTTACTTTCCATGATATTTCAGAACAAATCTTGGTTCAGAATATTTCAGGTCCAACTGTGTGGCTAGTTAGTATGAGAGGGCGGTGTAGTTAATTAACAGTAGAGACGACAGCGACAGTCAGAAGTGGCAGAAGCAGATTAGCAAGTAAAGGAACAGCCTAATCGGTAACTGATATACTGGCTTCCAAACTTTAAGAACTACTGGAACCAGATCATATCCATTATATTGTGCTCCTGTGTAGATGAACAAATATACCAACGTAACCAACTACTTTTCACCTCTACCCTTGTGAATAAATAAACTGGACAGCTGAGACGATATTAAAATTCATTATTACAAGTCTGTCAGGGTCAGGATACTATAGGCGCTCCCCTTTTCTGTGCATTTATCTTTCTTCAATAATAAACTTGTATCATTCTTTTTTTCTTTTCTAATTTAACTATTACTTCTAGCTCTTCTTTGTTCATCTTTATTTATCACGAGAGGAGAGGACAAAGAAAAAATATCAAGCAAGGTTTACTGGCAAGGGGCCGAGTCTACGTAGGGTTCACGTCCTGAGCACCTCTGACCTCATTTGCTAGGGTGGAGGCGGCTGGCAGGAAAAAATGAGCTCAGACCCGGACTACAGCAGAAGGACCTCTCTTTCTCTCTGTCCTCGTCAGTACAAGGGCTTGAGTGCCTGGGCGGGAAGGAGGGCGAAGAAGGCTATAATAACAACCACGAGAAGCGAGCCACGGTGGATAGGAACCGAGAAAATGGAGAAGGGATCATTTTCATGCTAATCTTATTAACATATAAATTAACAAAGGCCGGGCCCAACGCAAGTAAAACACCAAGAAAGGGGAAGAGTAGGCCCTCGACCCAAGACAAACAAGTGTGGACAGAAGGAAGACGAAGCTCAAGCAAAACGAGTCGCACTGAGGACAAACAGGGGGGGTCATGTGGGGTCGCCTGGCTGACAGAGGGCCACTTCTCCCTCCCTTTTATACCTTGCTCGCTCCCTCCCCTACCCCTGCACCACCTTCCATGTTGCACACGCACACATGCACAGACACAGGCGCAAATGCAAGTACATGTGTGCGCGCGCACACGCACGCACACGCGCACACACACACACACACACACACACACACACACACACACACACACAAACTCATACAGATACATACATATACATAAAGGAGACAGAAAAAACAAAGGCAATGACAAACAGATAAACACACACACACACACACACACACACACACACACACACACATACTTTCTCTCACCGCCTGCCCTATTCAGCGATGACTGACGGTGGATGGGGTGAGGCCTGAGTGAAGCACCCTTGAGTCTTGTGGACATTTGGGCAGGAGTTAGACGGCCCCTCACTCCACCACCTGCTGCGCCTCAACTCCCCCCAAGATAGCCCCTCCATACCCCCTTCCTCTCCCACCCCCCCCTCATACCTCTGCCCGCCATATCCTCCTTCAAACCTTAATATACCCCTCCACACTCCCCGACCTTCCACCCCTAAGGCCAATCATACCCTTCGACCCTCCCCACTAATGTCCCACACACTCCCCATCTTTCCACCCCCAAAGATCCCCATACTCTTTTCCCCTGGCCAAAAGCACCCCATACCCTGCTCCTCCACTCTCAAAGACCTCATACCCTCCGTTCCACCCTCTTATACTCCTCCTCCCCTCATACCTTCTGTCCCTTTCCCCTAAGATCTCTCAAATCCATGCCCTTTCCCAGCAGGAGGCCCCTCCATACCACCATACTCCCCTCCATTCCGAAGTACCTCTCATACATCGCATCCCTCTCTCCAAAATGCCCCCCATTCCCTCGCCCCTCCCTCTCAAAAGTCCACCATACACCCCACCACTCCTCTCAAAGGTACCTTACCCATCTCTCCCCTCTTCCTGTAAGGTCCCAATATCTCCCGCCCTTCCTCCCCCAGGTCCCCCTTATCCTCTGCCCCTTCCTCCAGAGGCTCCCCACAAACCTTCCCCCCCCTCCCCCCTAAAGACACCCCCTCCCATTTGCCCATAGTCCCTATAGGCAAGGCCCCTAGGTCATCCACGGGTAACTCATAGACTAGCATAAGAACCTGAAGCCATGTATAAAGGTTCTTAGCACTCTCAAACTCTAATGACCCACTCATGAATAAAATGTAATGTAATGTGACAGAAGGCTGTTTCGACCATAACAGGGTTAATGGGGACAGCATCAACTCTCAGGCTCCCATGGTTCACTCTCCGCTAAATAAAATCTATTGGCGCCAGTTGGAATAGAATACTGGATTGGTCGCCGCCATGGTGATAGTATCAACCCTTAAGTTCTTTTGAATCACTGACAGCTGAATAAAATCGTCTTGCATGAACTAGAAAAAAATTTCTAAAGAAGATGTGACCACGAGTTGACCCATTTCTAGGACAAACAAATCTCTAATGTACTTAACATTAATCATATTAAAGAAAAAAAAAAACACGATTTCTTCACATCAACACTAGTTTGGTTATGCACTGTTTGGTAGCTGTATAAACGAAGGCTGAAGTATGAGCAAGCACTCATTACAGGACTTAGTATGGATATATTGTAATGGGAGGAATAACTGACGCGATATCTAACCCCTCACGTCAAAGAGCTCTCTCCAGTTGAAATACAACCTGATGATTTAACCTCCGGTTCGAGAAATGTCTCTGGCAAAAATTATGTTTGTTTGTAGGTAACAGGAACAAAAGAAAGTACGTTACCGTACTGAAAAGGATATAAAGCTGAAAAAAATGTGTGGACACGGACCCTGGCCATCTACGTCTTACTGACCCGACGGATATCCCGGGATGGGATTCTCGAACATTATTTATGATCGATTCCCTGTCGTAACTTTGACTTACTTTTACAAGAAGAACTAGGGACACACAGAGATTCTGCACTCTTTCCCCAGTCTCGGGCCAGATCCAGCAATTTGGAAAAGGGGGTGGGATGGCGTGACTCTTGCGAAATTACCACAAGGCTAAATTCATTCATTCATTACTCAATTGCTCAAAATTTATCATCACATCTCCTTTTTTACTGAAATGGTTCTATCATTTAGTCAAGCTATTTACTACTTATATTTTGATAAACTGTACGATTCTTTAATCAAACGTACCAGGTAACCACTGGCCTGCTGAGGTGATAGATGGTGGCGAGGATTATCCACTCAATGTAGTGCTGCCTACTTCTTCCTTCACCTTAATCATTCTTTTTCTGAATCTGCCCTCCTCTCTTCCTATTTCCCCCATCCTTCCTGTCACTTTTTCTTATTGTTCTTTCCACTTCAGGTGGCTCTACATTGATTAACAAGTCAAACGGGTTCCTCTAACCCACGAAACCATTTACAATGCTGGGTGGTAACCATATAACCAAATAACAGGGTTATGTGATGTGAAGCCTTACGGTGCCCATCTTAACTGAGTGGAGAGACGTAAATGCAGCGTCCACCCGGGAACCAAACCTCGATCCACACACCTCCCCGCCCCTCACATTTGGAAGAAGACCCAACCTTTGCTCTTTCATCTGAAGAAGCAATGAGGGTTCATTGTTTTTTTTTTTTCCCGCCGTATCTATGATGATATAAGAGATTTGGCAGTATCTCTTTCTTTGGGATATTTGTAGTGAACACTTTTAGGTGTACCTTATTTATGCAATTTAATTACCGAAAGCAGTGATAATGAATGGAGGAGTGAATATGGATGTAAAATTGCTGCATGAAAGTAGTGTGATTCCTACTTAAACGCATGGATGTGAAGCTTGGACCCTACTGGAAGGACACGAGTCAAGAGTGAGAGCAGCAGAAACTGGTTATTTGAGAGGGGTATGGGAAGTTAACTGAGTGAGACACAAATGAAGTGATGGAGCGTCGTGCTGTAAATGCTGACTGAAAGCGTCAGGAGAAATACTCAAGGAGTAGGACGAATGGAGAATGAGGCTGACGGGAAAACTTACGAGGTGGAGTGTGGAACGGAGCATGAGGTGGAGGTGGAGGTGGGGGGGGGGGAGAGATGATGACACAGAGAGATTGGTTGGAGAGAAAGGAGGGGTGTGAGTTGGAGGGAGGGCAGCCAGTGAATGAAATTTGTGCCCACTCCTTACGGGTTTAAGGCGACTCTGTTATATATATTTTATAACGGTAACATACACAAATACTCCTATTATCAAGGTGTAATAGGCGGAGAAATTCGCACAGAATGGCTTATGAACTTCACAAAGTCGACAAGAATACGTTAAGCTTATCCATTCTACGATCACACCTTGTATACTCTATTCTAGCTAGTCAGAATTATTTTATTCAACTCTGTAGTGAAGGAGCGAGAAAAAAAAGTAGCCACGAAAGGCTCTTCCGAAAATGAGTAAAATCGTCTGCTGGTAGCCTGGCAAGAACAAACTACATAGATACGAGACATTATGAGACTTGCTTAAGTGAAGCACCATATGAGACTTGGGGTAGTAAATCACCCTGCTTGTGAGACTCCTCAGGCAGCTACTGTGAAGCACCATGTGGGACTTAGCTGGCGTCTTGTCAGTCGTTAGGGACTGACTGACCAGGCCATGGAAGCTCTAGCTTCTTTGGACCAAGTTGATCCTAGAGATGCTCCCGAATCTAATGAATGACTGAGCATAAACATCTCATCATCCACTGCGGGTATTCTTTTATATCGATGAGTTATTGTGACTTTCGGGCGTTTTCCTATGGCTAACACTCTCAAGCGCCCATGACTGAATAAAATCCTCTGGCACTTGCTGAAATAGAATACCTGAGTTGTTACGACGATGAGAGAGTTAATGGTGCTCGTGACAGTATCAGTACTTTCAGGTTTTTATACTTAGATTAATAAAACTGTCTGGCATTAGCTGGAAAATAGCCTATTCCAACCATGAAAGAGATGAAAAAATCGTCTGGCTGTTGCACGAATATAAAGTTACAGTTCTGAAAGGGTGAAATGAAACTTTCATAACCATTCAAGCAAAATATTTGCATAACACCATCATTCTCTTGATGTAATGGGACCACATAACCTTAAATTGCATAGGGGGTCTCTCAACCGAATAAAATCGTCTGGCAAGAGCGAGAATATAACGCCGAAGTCCAGTCACTGTTGTGAAATAACTGTAGAAACAATATTAATCCTTTAACTGACTAGGAATTTTCCAAGCTGAACAAAAACGTTAATGGTAGCCCCAGGTTCATCTTGGTGGGAAGCCAGTAGACTGCAGTCTGTAGCTGACCTTTTCATACTGCATCTTCCACCATCCTCCTTTCGGGGAATAGTACGGGAAATGAGGGACGTCTGTATTGCCGGGCAGCTCCATCGCCCAGTCATGTCGGTGCCAGCATGTGAAGGCGTCCCTCTCCAACAACACCGTGGTAGTCGCAGAGTTAAGCAAAGGCGACACATAACCAGAGAAATAACTAAAGACAACAGCCAACCTTGAAATCCAGCCAAAGAATTAGAATACAAGATTAATTGGTCAACATGCACTGGAGACATTCACAAGGGGGCCACACAAGCTAATGATGCGCCTGAGGTCAGCCCAGGTCACGGAGAAGGGAGGAGGGAGGAGGTGCCAGATCACGATAATCCCTTTTGGCCACAGGACCTTATATATAAACTATTTTGGTGCTGCCTGTGCGGAATCTTTGGCTTAGGTGTTAATGAAGACTACTGTTCTATGCATATAACACATCCAGTCTGAATGTCTCCGCCAGTTTCAGTAACACCGTGTGGAACAATCAGAGGGAGGTGGTGGAAAGGTGGCCAGAGACGTGGTAAATCAGGTAAATACAAGGTAAATACACACACACACACACACACACACACACACACACACACACACACACACACACACACACACACACACACACACACACACACACACACACACGGGAGACATTCACAAGGGGACTACACAGTCTAACGATGCGCCAGAGGTCAGCCCAGGTCACGGAAGATGGAGAAGGGAGGTGGGAGGAGGCACCAGATCATGATAACCCCCTTTTAGCCAGCGGACCTCCTATATATATTACTGTGCTATTGCCCTTGCGATTTAATTTAGGTTAATAGTAAGTGAAAGCTACTGTACTATATCTCCCGGCTCACCCAGTTGAAATGTCTCCTCTGATTTGAATAAAGTCGTCTTGAACTATCTAGGAGCAAAATATTATCGGAATGTTGTGGTCAAAGTTAGAGAAGTGATCTGCCGTCTGAAAGAACGAGGATTCGATCAAAGGTTGAGCTGGGAACAATCTGATGACGTGAATTTCGTTAAAACAGGCTTTGCTAGTCTTTTACTAGACCCACCGACGTCATAAAAATATTCCCACAAATACCACCAAACCAGTCCTCAATTAGACGGTGGGTATCAGTGCCGAAGTTGTGGTATGTGAAAGCGTGAAGGACGTAGGAGGACTGTTGGGCCTCAGGAACAAGGAACAAACAAACAAATGCAATGGAGACATTCACAAGGGAGCCACAGAGCCACCTGATGCGCTAGAGGTCAAGTGAGGTCAGGGAGAAGGGAGGTGGGAGGAGGCATACATGTTATTAAGCCTCTGTGGTACCAGTTCGTCGAGGGCAATGCCGTATACGGATTTAACTTTCTCTCATGACGTTCACTATTTTATTCTTGCTACATCCAAAGATTTTTTTTTTTTTTCCAGCTTAGGATAGATTTCTTGTACTGAACGGCTTAGAAATAATGGAGTGCAAAAACAAACAGCAATAAGATCACTGGTCCCCTTCGAGGCTTTCTGATATGCGGAACACGGACAAGCACATATGACACATTACCAGACGATGATCTTTAATTTAATTAAATAATTTTCATTTATACTTTGCTACAACCAGTGTTGCTCAAAGGAAAAAAAAAAACTCGTAGTGTAAGGGTTAACTCCACCAGTTTAAAGTGGCTCATCTAGAATTTACTAAAAACCCTCTATTCCAAGGCAGATCCACGTGTACAAAATCTGCATCCTCTCGTCTCGTCTATGACCCTGCATCTAGTACAAAGTTACTATACTTCTTGCTGGACTCGCTTCTAGAATTCCTACTTCTACATCCTCTCATTTTTGTTCATGACCCCTTCCCAATATGAAGTTCCTCTTATCCTAGCCGGTCTAAAGTTTATATATTTCCTCGCTTTGCCCATGGCCCCTCGTCCAGAATAATGTTTTTCTACTCGTTTCTTCATCTTCTCACCTCGCCCATGATCTTGTCGTTCAGTATTAAGTTCCTCTACTCATCTCTACAGTTTTTATATGACTCCTTCGTCCAGTATTAAGTTCCTCAACTTCTACTCATCTCTACAATTTCAACAACCTCACATCTCGCCCATACTCCCTTCGCCCAGTATTACGTTCCTCTGCTCGTCTCTACAATGTCTAAATCTTCTCACCTTGCCCATGACACTTTCGTCCAATATAATGTTTCTTTACAGTTTCTACAGTATCTCATCTCGTCCCTCATCAGGTCGTTCAATGTGAAGTTAGCCTACAAGCTCTATAATCTCTCAACTCGCTCATGATCCCTTCGTCCAGTGTGAAGTTCCTCTATCACTTCTACAACCTCTCGCCTCGTCCATGACCTCTTTGTCCGATTTCACTCTATTTATTGCGTCGTGCTCTGCCCCGCCGCGCCCAGCCCCAATTATACTCCTATTACGTCCACTCCATCCCCACTCAGCCCACTCCGAGTAGGGCTGAAACCTCCTCCTGCCTCCACGGCCCACTCCGGCACAATCATCCCTTAAATGTTTCACCATTCAACTCGGCCCATCCTCTTGCCCAGCACTCTTTCCTAAAACGTTTCTAACCATTGACGCTTGCAGTAATTTATTTATTTATTTATTTGGCCACCCCTAACAGGAATAAGGCGTCTGGCAATAGACACACAGAAAGACATATTTATTTTAATTATATTTTTAAGGAACGAAGGAGGACCAAGGCAAGAATCGCACTCTCTCGAAAATACCCATTACCCATAACATTTTTTCAGATCATTCTCCTGAGATCCCAAGTCTTATCCTCCTCTTTTATCACCCACGTCACAGCCCCGTTTCACATCCGTATACTGTCATCAGTTCACTGCAGTGACGCATTGTATGATTCACTTTACACACACTTCTACCTGACAATAAACAAAATCATTATGGGTCTCCTACAGGGAAGTGGTTAATGAAGCGTACTGTATATTTATCCAATTCGAACATCTTGCTTATGCTGAATAAAATCGTTTGGAAACGGCAATTATAAACCAAAATGACGCCAAATTAACGAAGGGGTTAAGTATCTGGATGAGCAATATCCCTAGCATTATTATTATTAATTATTATTATTATTATTATTATTATTATTATGATGATGATGATGATGATGATGACGATGATGATGATATAATTATTTTTAACATTATTGTTACCGAAAAAGAAGTCACAGGTCTCCACTGAACCATTATCATTCCCTCGGTTTCAACATAATAAAACTATAATCCGTTTTTTTTCCCTAAACTAATGAAAAGCCCTAACCCCATTCAGCTCAATTAATGATCGGACTGAAGGATCGATCTGACTAATAACCAAGTAGACTAGCTGCTAATGACCACGTACACTGAGACTGGACGATCGATTTGACTAGCAACCAAGAAAACTCATTCCTATCTCATTACTATGGCTCATTTGATTTCACGCAACAACAGCTTATAGAGGTTGGGTGGATGGCTCAGTTCCATTAGATAACAAACCGACACTATATCACTATGCAAGGATTAGTACTTGTTTGGTATAAAGACGATATAACCAGGAGAAAAAACCTAACATACAAACCAAATGACAGATATATGAAATGAAAAGAAATGGCAAGAATAGCGTAATCTTAATATTCACTAATAACACACAATTTGCATTTCTGGTGACATTCGCGTATCGCTCTGATGGTGCCGACAACTCAAACAATTCTGTATGATGAAATATAAATTATAGTCCTTGGCGATTGACACTCAGGCTCCCACGACTCACTCCCAGCTGTTTATAATCGCCTGGAGTTAAGTGAAACAGAATACATGAGATGTCTTGATATGAGAGGGTTAACTGTGGCATTACTAACACGCTCAGGTTCCCAAGACTTGCTCCCAAATGAATATAATAGTTTAACGTTAGGTCGAATAAAATACTACAGAAGATGCAATTATAAAAGTGTTAATATATGGAGACTTGTTAACTTTATCATCATCATCATCCCAACCGTAGACGGGGGGCGGGTTCAAGGAGTCAGAGACCTTCTTTCTTTTGCGCGCGCGCGCGCACACACGCACGCACGCACACACACACACACACACACACACACACACACACACACACACACACACACACACACACACACACACACACACAGCACTATAAACAGAAGCCAGACAAGCCCCTGGATCCTCCCCTTCCCTTTCCCCCTTGACGGGCAGACACCAAAGTACCCTACGTCCCGCCCCTCGTGCATTTCGCCAAATTGCATTCTGATGGCGAAAGCAAGTCTGGCCCTCCCTCACCCTAACTCACATTTACGACGGACAGAAAAATAGCCCAGGAACCCGCAGGAAGGAGAGAGGAAACAAATCTCTATGCAAAACGCGGGCGGGGAGGTGGAGGAGGGGTTGTCTCTCAGGGCTCTCAACTTCGGCCACTAAATAAACGTCAGGGCTGGGTCGAGATGCACCATTATCCTGCCACCAGATGAACCCAGCCCAGGTGCGGCAACAATCAACTCGGGAGCCTCATTTTACGGGTGTTAATGGTGCGCCTGGTGGCTTGGTTGTTCGAACGGTCCAGTTGCAGTGAAGTCCTGGCTACGGGGTGCACGGGTTCGATCCCCCAACAAATGACTGATGACTTACTACCCGCGTCCTAACGTATAAAGCGTACACGAGCGGTATGTGTGATTTTTCTTGTCTTCTTTCTGTCGTCCTTGGAGAAAGCTTCGAACTACTCCTCGTCTAGCCCTTACCAGCCAAACTACATCTATTTTCACTACACATTCACTATAGTATCCCCACCCATACCCTTCACCCACTCCACACGTTTTCTATCTCCTCCTTTCACAACAGCATCCTCACCCATACCCTCCACTCACTCCACAATTATTTTATCCCCTTCACTGGCATCCCTATCCATACTCCAACCCACTCCATCTCTTTTCTCTGTCCCTTACTACGAACACTTCAGAGAAAACCTGCTCCTACCATTATAGCAGCTCTTCATACAAAGCCCATCTTCAAAGGGTGTATGTCTCGACCCGCCCCATCGCCCACCATTCTCTAAGCCCAACACACTCACTCCTCTCCACCAACGATTTTATTTAGCTTGAGAGAGAACCATTATAGCGAAAGGGTTAATGAAGGGTTCGAAAAGCCTATCCTGAATGAAATAAAATCGCCTGGAGATGGCAAAATAAAATTAATAATGGTTAAATGGTGCGATTGAAGCTGGGAGTTTTCTCCCTCGCTGTCCGTCTCTCATTTGCCAGACACTGTATCCTGTGAGGGGATGACAATGGAAAAAAGACCTCAGAGTTTTTGTCTCTACTAAACAACAAACTCTCTTCCACGCTCCCCCCCCCCTTCTATACTCCACCACATGCCCCGTCCCATCTACAGCTATCCCTCCCATCCCAATCCCCTCACCCCTCTCCATTCACCTCCCTCTATCCCTACCCCATCCCCATCCAAGCCTCTCATCTTTCCCATCACCCGCCTCTCCCCCTTCTCCTCCTATTGTCTCTCCATCCACCCCTGTCCCTCTCCCCTTATCGTTTCCCTCCCCCTATCCCTCCCCTGTCTCCGTTCTTTCTTCTTTCCCTTCACATCCCTCCATTATCTCGTACAGTACCCTTTCCTCCGCAACCTTCCTTTCCCCCATCCCTTCCCTTACATTTTCCCTCCCCTCCCCCCTCTCCTCTCCCTCTTCCTTTCTCTCCAATTTCTCTACTGTTTCTCTTCCCCTCCCTGTTCCCATTCCACTCTCCTTCAATTTCATCGTATCCTCTTTCCTCTCACCCTTCCCCTCCCTCCCACCGTGCTCCTCGATCTTACCCTTCCTTTCCCCCTCTCTGTCCTCTTTCCTCTTCCACTCTCCTTTGCCTTCCGTCCCTCTCACCCTTTCCCTTCCTTCCTTCTCCCTCTCTATTCAACTCCCCTTCACCTTTCCCTCCCTATCACCCCTTGTCTGCATCTCCCCCTCACCTTTCACCTCTCTGTCATATCTCTTACCACGCCGCGACCTGCCCAGGCCCACAGAAGCAGATAAATTTTAGCTTCCCCTCCCTCATGATACATATCCGATGTTCTTTATCTCGTCCCAACAACACGTCCGTACACACACACACACACACACACACACACACACACCTGAACCCATACGTGCCCACGTCTACAGCGCCACAAGACATAAGTAAACAAATAAATCAAATCGTGTCGTATCGAGAGACATAAATGAATTACCCCCTTTACTGAGAGGAAGTTCTTTCGATTACAGTCTTTATATTACCAGAAGATGTAATTAAGCCCCGGATACACATTTCAAACTATAGGGATTAGATACAGCGTCCATTAACCTTTTGGTGCCAGGGTATTCTCATAATATGAAAAAAAAAAAAAAATTGTTTATATGTTAACACTACGAGAGAGAGAGAGAGAGAGAGAGAGAGAGAGAGAGAGAGAGACTATGTCCATGGACTGAAAGGGTTAGGGAAAATATCACAGTAGTCACTCCCTTACTTCCTCTTCGAGGCGTACAATATCCTTTAATTGCTGACTCTCTGGAGCTTTTTTTTTTTTTTCTTCTTTACCCACACTTGCATGTGCTGCGCCAGTCTTATAGTAATGCACAATAACCATTTGGTTGCGGTGGGTTTCTGTGAGATGAATTGAGACGAACACAATAAACTCGTTTTAGCTTGAGTAATAGACAAAGTTCAACCAGTTAAGAGTGTATTTGAAACAGCTTCCTAGGATTTGTTTTTGTGAATAAAACAATACTTTCTGACGACAGATGGTATAAGCAACAAAATTCGTAGTTCGCTGCGAAAAGGTTGATGATCCCGTGTTCATTTCGCCTTCGCCGTTCGTCACTCAACTGTCCAGTTATCGCGGCAGGAGCCAAACATGCCGGGTCAGCAGCGGCGGCGGCACTGCTCAAAGATATGCAAACTAACACTGACCCAGCCTGACCCGACCCACCAGTCCTGACCCTTATGGCAACGACGGACATCAGTTTACTCGTTCTTTTTGAAACTCTTTGTCATGTAAGGATGCGCAAACATTTTTTTTTTTTTTTTTTTCTAACCTGTTGACGTTCTGTTACTCCAACTTTGCCTAGACTATCATCTCTTGCATATTATTTCGGTTAAGTTGCAGAAGACAATGCTACAGCTTTACATCCTCGGCAAAGTACGTCTTCATGACTAACTCCATTTTCTGGTGTTTAATGTTACAACTCAGCATTCAAGAGGGTGAGATGGCATTTTTAGGCCAATTTAGGGTAAAATTAGTACGGCATTGCAGAGGGAGACATGACAATTTTAGGCCACGCTGGAGTAAAATTAGTATAGCAATGATACTGCGTGTCACGAAACGCCAGCACCACCTACTGTATATGCCACCACTATTCTGTTTTCACCTGAAATTGGCTAAGATTTATTTTTTATTTTAAGCTTGTTCCAAGTACCACAGTGGCAGAATAAGACAATGCTATGGCTGTACATTCTTTCCACAGCACCTATTGCTGACCAGTACCATACTCAGGAGTTAATCAACTGTTAAACCGAGCACTGAAGATGGAGAAATGGTAATTTTAGGCCAAGTTACAATACAAAGGAATAATGAAGAAATAGTACCAAACCATAATATGGCTATATGGCACTGCACGAGGGAAAATAAAAGCCGAAAGAAACACGGAAATATCAAGAGGTGAGGTACGACAGAAGAGCACAAGATGACTGTATGGAGAGAAAGACTGGAGACAGAAAGGCCCCTTTCGGTCGCCTCTTACGACAAGCAGGGATATTGGGGAAGTATTCTTTCCCCTTCTCCCCATGGGGGAGTTAAAATAAAAAGATTATGGTAACTAATCAGACACCAGCATCTCATCTAAACAATGTGGCCTTGCAGGTATGCTCTCCAGACCTCGGTTTCATCAAGACAAATAAGGCTGGCGTCGTTAATCCATCAGCTTAATGCCCTGGATGAAAGCCGTGCCAGAGAGGACCCTTAGACAACACTGCTCCGTCCTTGGTGGTCCTGCTGAGACACCCTCCTCCTAGACAGCAATTTCCACCTTAACAAATGGTTGAGAGATGAGAGATAAAAGCCCTTTCCATTACTTCCCTCATTAGTCTTGCCAGAGGGTTGTGTTTAGCAGCAATTATCAACGCTAATGAAAGTCACTAATGCAATGGGGGACAATGAGCCGTATTCTCGCTGGCAAGGGGGAGTTCCTAGCACCTCATCCTCAGCTGTTTATTTTGCATTTTACACTTTAATATTACTGTGTACGTTATTTTCTCCTATTAACATCGACACAGCTTGCATCAATAACTTACAAGGGGAGTATTATGATTCTATTTGCAAAGGAAAACCAAAAGTTATGAAATCAGTACAATCTGCAAGAATACCTATCACAACCACGCCCCAAGGGAAGCATTTATAATTCCCTAAAGCTGACGTTGTGCTTAAGATTGACTGTGTATGCTATATGTTTGCCTACACTCAGACAACTACCAAGTACTTCACAATCGAATTAGACAAGAATGAGAGAGAGAGAGAGAGAGAGAGAGAGAGAGAGAGAGCGCAATACGAAATAAGATAATAGGAAACAGAGATAATAGGAAACAGTTTACGAAAATTTTCTCACCGCAAAAATGGCTAGCAAAAAAACAAAAATCCGATTACAGACAGTCCTATTTACCTCCTTTACGATATTTTGGTACGAGGATAGCCTAACAGCGAAGAATATTAATTTTAAGGGTATATGGCCAGCCTGCTATACTCCATTTACTCTATTCTGGCCTAATGTTGCCATGTTTCCATCTTGAATGATGCGTTGTAACAACAGATTTACACCAGCTAATGATGCTAGTCACGAAGAAGTGCTATGGAAATCACGTAAAGCCGTCCCTTTATTTTATTCTGCCCATGGAGTACAGTGAAATAAGCTGCAACAGGACGAATATCTGGGCTAGGTGAAGGTGGATCGTGCATACCCCAGGTGATATTACATTTCTTTACAGACGACGAACTGAACAAGAAAAACAAATTGCACATAGAAAAAAATCCATACATCAAAGTACACGTATCCATCATTCATTTAACAAATATCTAACAGCTGGACTTAAACTGCTATGGCCTGATTTTTTTTTTTTTTTTTTTTTTTTTTTTTTGAGGGGGGAACTTATCTGGGGTAGAGAATTCCAAAGAGAAAAGCCTCCAGTTAGTCCTTGGGATCAAACCTATGCAAGGCCGTAACACCAACTGGGACGTTTGTCATTAGACCACGAAGCACCGCAGTTGGGAGACTTTATACATACGAAACATGACTCGGCGCTGACTGTGGGGAAACTGAATGCGATTATGATGGTGGTGATAGGCAAATATGCTGGGGGGGGGGGTTGGATATACTGAGAGGGGTGGATGCACTGGGAGGGGGAGTGGAGATACTGAAGGGGAGGATGTATTAGGAGGGGGAGAGGAGATACTGAGGGGGTGGATATATGCTATCATTGCCTGTCTTAATGTGTCTTCCTCTGTTATTTTGATTCTGTCAGTTATTTTCCTGCCCTCACGTTACCTATGCATTTCTGCTGGTCCTGACTATATTTTAACTACGTTAATCATGTATTTAAATATGCTTTAATGTGTCAGACTTGGAAACCGTTCGTAGGACCTAACTGTCCATCTGTGTGCCCAAAATTGTCAAATTAAGCATCTATCGAAAATGCATGTATACACGTGTGTGTGTATGTGTGTGTGTGTGTGTGTGTGTGTGTGTGTGTGTGTGTGTGTGTGTGTGTGTGTGTGTGTACATCGTGGCAAGGTTACGCTCTTTATTTGCTGACGTTTCGGAAATTACTTATTCCATCCTCAGAGCAAAATCTACAATCGAAAAATATACACAGTTAAGATTATTATATGTTATAATGATCAAAACAAGACTAAAAACATGAAGGTACAAAAACGAAGTCCATTAAAATACCGTGTTCGTAAATCAATAAGTAATAAAAACTAAAATGAATAAGGTAGGAGTAAGAAAGCAAAACGTATCCGTAAAATCGTAAGTGCAGTACTGTAAAAAAAAAAAAAAAATACCTAGTGTGGAAAACAAAGTTCACAGGAAGCCATGTCACTAATCGAAGGGTTAAAACGATATTGGTAGAAAGCTTCCATAATGGGAAGGTCCGTGTCATTGTTGCTACCACCAAGAACTGTGAAGTGGGAATGAGAGAAAGGATGGTCGTGTTGTTGTGAGTGGTCCCGTATTGCTGAGTGTGGTGGATTGATTAACTGGCCTGTTCGAACTGAACGACCTAAGTGTTCATGGATTCGTGTCTTTGGGTGTCTTTTTGTTTTACCTATATATGCCGCCCTACAGCTGACACACGTGAAGAGGTAAACAATGGATGCTTGTAAGTGTGAGGGAATGGTGTTTTTTACCTTGAAAAAACTCTGGATTGTTTTTCGGGTTTTAAACACAACTCTAAGTGACACTTGTGGGAAGTGTTCAGCTAGAAGTTTTTTAAGTTTGTTCCTCAGTGTGAAGCTAAGGGGTCCCGTGTATGTTATGGGAAAGTATATAATGTTTTTCGGAACAGTAATGTTTGGACCTTTGAAGCCGTAAAGAATTTATTAAGGGTCTTACCAATGTACGTTTCGGTGAACCTTTTGGGGAAACTATTTTTAAACAACAAATCTTTAAGATAATTAAGTTCCTTATCATGGTGAAAAAAATTCGAGCACAACTCATAAGCTCTGTGGGTGAAAGTGCTGACTAGATTACGTTTATAGCTCAATGAGAGGAATGAGGAAAATTTCATGCATAATCCAGTGAAAGATGGCGTCCTATATAAGGTAGTTTCAAAACTACTGTCCCTACGGAGAATGTCTATATCTAAAAATGCTAAGCTGTTATTACTTTCTAGGTCACAGGTGAACTCGATGTTGCCATGCTGAGACTTCAAATAACTAAGAAACAACGGGACATGATCAGTAGATCTAAAAACCAAAAAGGTGTCATCAACATAACGACGATAAAACAAGGGTTTAAAATCAGTAGGACACTCAGCCAGCCAACGCTCTTCGTGGCAGCACAGGAAAGCATTGGCTAGTGTCGGTCCTAAAGGTGATCCCATGGCAACACCATCACATTGTTTATATGCTTTATTGTCAAATAAAAATATGTTGTCCTTAGTTGCCAGTTCCATAAGTTTCTTAAACTGAGTAGAATCAAATCCATTACTGTTATGAGTACTGGAGAATAAACGATCCAAACAAATGTTGATAGTTTCAGCAACAGGAATGTTCGTAAATAGAGACTTGATATCGAAATTGGCCATAACGCAGTCACCGAACGATTTATTTATCAGCTCTTTCGTAAAACTAAAAGAATCCTTCACAGTATACTCATTGGCGGTAATGGGTGATAGCAATGGGACAAGGAATTTTGATTAGCCGTAATTACACGTACCAATGGCAGAGAGGATGGGACGTAAAAGGACACCCTCTTTATGAATCTTATGGCCTTCCTAAGGCTGCGTTCACACCAAGCGATTCGATTCGATTCAATTCATGGAGAATCATTTGATTCGATTCATTTTGAATCAGCGCCGTTCATACCGACAGAATCAAACTGTCAGAATCAACAGGGAGTAGTGCAAAGGCTGACTTGAACGAGGATGGACGTAGACGCTCTTGCTGAAATAGAAGTGTTGCTGTGGCTGAGGCGGCGTAGGCGTAGGCGTCCAAGAAGAATATGGGTGCATGAAATTAATGCAAAAAGACCTGATTTTGGGAGTTTCGGACACTTGTTCCCAGATTTGATAAACAATTCAGACAAGTTTTATGATTATTTTAGGATGACCACTGAACAGTTTAAAATGCTAGTGGAGTTGACTGCACCCAACATAAGAAAATAGAATACTAATTACCGACGTGCAGTTGGAGTTGAAGAAAGGATTGCCATTTACCTAAGGTAAGAAGTGAACTGTTAAAAAGTCTGAAAGTTGGGAGAAGTAGTGTTTCATGAAGAATAAAAGACATCTTTTATTTCTGGTTATGAATACAGAATACATTAAGAAAACATATCTTTTATTTCTGGTTGTGCATAGAGTAAAAATAAGTATAAATTCTTTGTTTCTGGTTGTGAATATATTAAGAAAATAGACATCCTTTATTTATGGCTGTGAATACAGTAAAAAAATAGACATCCTTCATTTATGACTGAATAGAGTAAAAAAATAGACATAATATGTTTATCGTTGTGAATGCACCAAAATCATTGTTCCACTTTTTAGCATCATAAATAGCACGTCGCTCTCTCACAAAATTTATCAGGACGTCCGGTAGCATGGTGCTCACTCCTCCACTGAATCGCCGTGACTGATGAAAAAATGGACCCTCGCGCATCAGTGATTCTGAATCGCCTTGAATCGCCATGATTTGAATTGAATTGATTCGCTTGGTGTGAACAGTTCCTATAGGAATTAACATGTCGCATCAAGACGAATCATGAATCGATATGATTCTCCATGAATTGAATCGAATCGAATCGCTTGGTGTGAACGCAGCCTAAGTTTCATAAAGAGATGTTTGTGTTCTGCCTGGTGATCCTCTTCCTATTACGTCTGCGATTTCCACGCTCCAAGTCTACAGGTATATATATATATATATATATATATATATATATATATTTATGTATATATACAGAGAGAGAGAGAGAGAGAGAGAGAGAGAGAGAGAGAGAGAGAGAGAGAGAGAGAGTAAAGGAAAAGACAAGAATGGCAATGTGGATGTTGTGAATTACTGTGAGACAGACAGGGCACAGCGAGTCACGAGGCAGGAGAAAAGGGGTACAGAGAAGAACGGGAACATGAAGGGATGGAAGGAAAGAAATGAATGAATGAAAGAAGAAAGGATGATGGAGAAATGAAAGAATTAATGAAAGAAGGGAGAGAGGAAGAAAGGAAAAAGGAAGAAGAAGGAAGGAGAAATGATGGAAGGAGGAAGGAGAAAGGAAGGAAGGAAGGATGAAGAAATGAGAAAGGACTGAGAATGAAGAAACAGGGGTAAGTAGAAAGGAGAGAACGAAAGAATGAATGAATGAATGGCTGAATGAATGAATGAAGGAAGGAAGGAAGCAAAGAAGGAAAGAAGGATGGAAGGAAGGAAAAAGGAGCGAAGAAGAAGAGAGGAAAGAAGGCAGGAAGGAGGGAGGAGGAGAGAGAGAGAAAAAGAATAGAAGGAGTAAGGAGATGGAGGGAAGGATTAGGTAAAGGGATAGGAAGAAAAAGGGAGAAAAGGAGGAATGAGGAGGGTAAGGAGGAGGGAAAGAAGGAGGGAAGAGAAAGGAAGGAAGAAGCAACGAGATAGCAAGTAGTAAGGATAGGGGAAGGAAGGAGGAAGAAGGAAGCATAAAGCAAGAAAAAGAGGAAGGAGAAAGAAGGATGGAGTAAGGAAAGAGAAATGAGAAAAGAGGAAGGGAAAATGAAGGAGTTAGGAGAATGGAAGGTGGAAGGAGAAAGGAAGGAGTAAGAAAGGAAGGAGGGGTGACTCAACGCACGTGTGTCTTGATGGAAGAGCTGATTACTGATTGACGAGGGCAGGGGAGGAAAAATAAGGGAAGGAACACTGGAGGAGGGAGAGAAGAGAGGGAAGAGGAGAAGGAGGATGAAGGAATAGGGGGAGGGGAGGGGAGGGAGGGAAGTGAAGGAAAGCTGATAAGTGAAGGAACAGTGAAGGATCGAGAGGAGAAGGTGAAGGAGAGAACTTATTGAACACTGGAGAAGGGAAAGATGAAAGTGAAGGAGAGAAGTGAAGGAAGTGTAGGAGGGAAGGAAGAAAGTGAAGGAGAGAAGAAGGATAACGGAGAAACAGATGAGGAGGAAGGAATAATTGTTAATCAAAAAGAAAAAAAAGGAAAATGAAAGAAGTAAAAGAGGGAAGAAAGGGGGAGGGAAGTGTGTTAAAGTGAAGAGTTAACAGAGAGAGAGAGAGAGAGAGAGAGAGAGAGAGAGAGAGAGAGAGAGAGAGAGAGAGAGAGAGAGATGGATGGACTGATAGACAAACAAATAGAAAACGAAGCATAGCGACGCCTGTGTTGAAGTAATTGATCCCAGCCTTACCTAAACTGACCCATTTCAACATAATCTCTCCTAATCTAACTTAACCCTAACTAAACTGATTAAAGCAGACCTAAACTCACTTGATCTAGCTTAACCGAACCCAATCCAGATAATCTCACGTAACACGCACATACCTAACGTAAAGTACTCCAGCCTAACAAAGCACCTAACCTAATCAAACCAAACGCAGTCAATCCATATCTGAATTAACCTAATCTCACCCATTCTCACTTAATCTAACCATTCCTAACCTAACCCAACCCAGCCAAGCCTAAAATGAGCTAATCCAACCAAACCTAACCCAGCCTAACGCAACCAAATATAACCCAACAAAATAATATCGAAACCGACGTATTCTAACCCAGTCTAATCTAATCCTTGTATACCTAAACGAGCTGAATCCAACCCAACTTAAGATGACCTAATCCAACTAAACCCTACCCAAAGTGACCTAAACCTAACCTCACATAAGCCCATCTTTCGCTGTGCTTTGGGTAGGTCAGTGAAAGTCTACTGATGTCACACACAACTTTTGGACCGATAAATATACTAGTGTGTGTGTGTGTGTGTGTGTGTGTGTGTGTGTGTGTGTGTGTGTGTGTGTGTGTGTGTGTGTGCACAGTGGATAAGTGAGAAAGTGAATGAACATGTTGGCGATTTCCTGAGACTGGTGGAAACGATTAGAGTGAAGAGTTAAGAGAGAGAAAGAGACAGGGAGAGAGGGAGGGAGGGAGGGAGAGAGAGAGAGAGAGAGAGAGAGAGAGAGAGAGAGAGAGAGAGAGAGAGAGAGAGATTGATGGATGGTCAGATTGACAAACAAATAGATAAACACACATAGGAACGCATGTCTTGAGGTAACTGATCCTAGCCTATCCTAAACTGACCAATTTCAACCTAACCTCTCCTAATCTAACATAACCATATCTAAACCGATGGAAGAAGACCTAAACTCATTGATCTAGCTTAAGAAGAAAGTGAGGGAAGAAAGCAATGAAGCGATCTTTGATGAAAGAGAAGAAACGGAGGAAAAGATTGTACACGAGAGAGAGAGAGAGAGAGAGAGAGAGAGAGAGAGAGAGAGAGAGAGAGAGAGAGAGAGATACTATTCGTTCATTCTGGAGGATTATGAGTAGCCTATATTGTAGTTTGTGGGTGTTGAAATGTTGCAGGCCCTCCTTTATATGAGCTCACAATTCATGCTTTGTGTGTATTTCGTACTGTATTTAACCATCTGTAGTATACGTGATGTGAGATAAGTCCATGCTGTTCTGTCTGCACATCTACATGTATCCAGTGTGTGTGTGTGTGTGTGTGTGTGTGTGTGTGTGTGTGTGTGTGTGTGTGTGTGTGTGTGTGTGTGTGTGTGTAAAGATCACAGTGTTAGGGTTAAACAGAAGATGGATATGCTCTTTGGCCTGCCTTCCGTGGGGGAATAATAACTATGGGGCAGGAGGGAGGCTAGAAGTGTGAGGGGATGACGGGACGGTGGTAGTCAGGCAGGATGGACGAGATGTTGGAAAAGAGGGAGGGTGAGGGATAGGTAAGGAAAAAGAGAAAGTAAGGTAAGCAGGACAGGCAAGGGGAGGGAGAATACAAAGGATGGAACGTGGTATACCGGGAAAGGAGTGTGTAATGGTGAGAGGGTAATGGGTGGAGTGTAGATGTGTAAAAAGACAAATGCATTAGCATATATATATATATATATATATATATATATATATATACACACACACACAGTATGTATGTACTGTATATGTATCGGGTTACCAGTATTACTTCAAGATCCCGTAATCTGACAAAAGAATCAGGGCTGGAAATAACTTTGTTGGACTGCAAAGCATTTAGGTGAACCATAAATTCGCATGCCTAAGAACAGACTAACACTGAGGCTCCATTCCTAAGGAAGCTCCCACACCGGGCAGAATCAACATCTAAATTCTACGTCCACTTCCCCAAACTACAAGGCACTGCAGGGGCCCCTATACTAAAACTTTTCAGGACTGCCTGCCAGCTCACGGCGTCACCTGGACACCCACCGTTCTCCATGGGGTTCCCGCGGCATTAAAAAAAAAAAAAAAAAAAAAAAAAAAAAAAAAAGGCGTGACGCGCAATGGGGCCGGGAGCTCCTTATAATTCCGGGTTGGATTTTATAGGCACGATTGTGTCATAGAGGCAGAAGGGAGGGAAAACGAAGAGGAATGCAACGAGAGGAGGATCGCAAGAGGAAAAATGGAAGATGAAAGGAGGAGGAGGAGGAGGAGGAGGAGGAGGAAGAGGAGATAATAATACGATGAAGCAAGAGAAAAAATAGAGAAAGAAAGAAAAAGAGAGCAAGGAAGTAAAAGTATAAAAAGGAACGACTGAAAAAAAGCTAGGATTATGATGTTAACAGAACAGATGGTGAAACGAAAGAGGAAGCGGAAGAAACGGCTGGGGGATTTGGTTATTATACGGACAAAGATGAAAGGTATGAATGAAACTGCACACGCGGGTCATGAATGAATGCATAGTGGAAAAATGAGTTATGAATGAATGTATAAATAGTTGAGAAACGAGGGTATGAATGAATGTATAATTAGTGGGAAAATGAGGGGAATGAACAGTGGGAAAAATGAGGTGTTTGAATGAATGCATAAATAGTGATAATAATGAGGAGTATGAACGCACAAATAGGGGGGAAAACAGGCAATGGATTAGTCAGTAAAATAGGTAAACAGGACCTTTGAATCTATTGACTTGTTCTTCACCACTTGAATCATACCTCTTTTTTTTTTTTAAAGCTTATTCTTGATATCTCAAGACAAAATGATTTAACTTAGAGAAGTTTTGAAATGGGGTGGTGGCTATAGTTCTTTCACCTTAACTTGGCCTAGATTTTCGTCCTTCTGCAGCTTATTTCACGTAGCTCTGTAGCAGAAAAAATGTTAATACTACGGTCTGCATCTTTTCAACACCACTACTTCATGACTAGCATCATATTCTAGTGTTAATCTAACGTTAAAACTCAGTTTTCAATAAAGAAAGATGGCAATTATAAATCATGTTACAGAAAAAGGATTGCAGTTACAGCCCTCGTTAACTGAAAAAAAAAAAATGATCTCGTGGTATCTTGTTAAAAGAAAAATGCACCATGGGAATGATGAGGTTACGACAGAGATGGCGACGGTATATGTAAACCCCAAATTTCTCTAAGTCATTTAGGGAAGAGTTGTGTGCATTATTCGTGGTTAGCCTGCATGCCAAGTTGAGTGAGAGAGAGAGAGAGAGAGAGAGAGAGAGAGAGAGAGAGAGAGAGAGAGAGATTTATTTTTAATTGGAGGGGTTAGATATAGCTTCGCGAAATCCTTTCAAAATTTGAAATTCTTCGAAGTGGAGTAAAAATCGTACATATTCATATAGTACCTTAACTTGGCCTACAACTACCCTCTCTCCATCTTGAACGCTGAGCTGTAACAGTAGATTAACACTAGATGATGATGCTAGTCTCCAAGAACAACTACGAAAAGGTTGCAGGGCCGTAGTAATTGCACATTTTACCACTAAGTTACGTGGAATTAGGTCAAAAGGACTATAATCTAGGTCAAGCTAAGATGAAAACAGTATGGTGAAAGCAAGAATATACTAAATAAATACGTCATTTTCTTCCCAAATAAAGGTGTGAACTGGGAGTCAGCCAACATCTTCCCAGTCCCTTTAAACCCCTTCAGTTCGAGATGTATTTTGTATTTCTGTCTATTGTAATCTCCAGATGATTAAATTCAGCACGTCTCTCCAAAGTTGACTAATATCGTCCGAACGTAGTCAGTACGTCACCGGAATGAAGTGGTTGATGATATGAACACAAGCTTCAATCACGAAAGCGGTCTCGAAAGGTGACTACTTGGGTTGAAAGAATTTAATAGTTTACTTTAACTTGGCCTAAAACTTTCATTTCACCTTCTTCAGTAATGAGTTTTAACACAAAATTAAATTAGAATATAATAATAGTCGCAGGGAACTGCTATGAAAAGTATATGGAGCAGCTGCATTGAGATGCGTGCACAATCTGCAAAAAAGGACAAAAATCTGGGCCAAATTAGGGTGAAACGAGTATAAAGGGAAAGGCGATTAGCTCCACAATGATGGAAATTAACATTCAGGATCCTATGACTCACTCTCAACTGAAAAAAAAATAAAAATAATCTGGCCTTTGCTTGAAGAGAATGTTCCAGTTGTTTCGACCGTAAGAGAGTAAACTGCGACTTTATTAACTCTCTCGGGCCTATATGACATACAGCTGAATAAAATAATCTGGCATTTGCTGGAATGGAATACTTGAGTTGCCTCGACCGTGAGTGTTAAATTGGTCCTGCAGACACGTTTATGGAATGTGGGAAATTTGAGTCTGGATGCAACAAAAATGGAGTAGCAGGGAGGTTGCAATCACGCCCCGCCACGCCTACCCCAGTGACTGATTTACACGACAAAGGAAACAAATACGCGGGAAGTCGGCATAACCCAGGCGTGAGAAAGGTCAGGGGTCGTAACATATCGTAGGGGATCTCTGCGCTTTTCTGAGATAAATAAGACTCCATAACACTAGATTGTAACCGGGAATATATATAATTTTTTCTAGTTTCACTCTAGTACTCATCCTACAGGGAGCACAAGAGATACGGTATTATCCAGATATGAATACAGTATAGATAGATGAACAGACAAACAGACTGACTGACAGATAGACATAGACAGACAGATAGATAGATAGATTGATAGATATAGATAGATAGATGGACTGACAGACAGATGCAGTGAGAGGAGTAAATGTGATATGCTTTCATAAGGTTCAAAAGGAATATATAAATTAAGAAGTCGATGTCCCAGTCATGAGAAACTTCTATGGTACTGAAAGGAACAACAGACGCTCTCTCTCTCTGATCTCTCTCTGTCACTGTCTGTCTCTGTCTCTGTCTCCCTCTCTAATATGAAGGCACGGTGATATGTTGGTAGAGTCTAATTTTCGCTGTGGGAAGTACAGGATGAGGGAAAAAATGGGTGGGGAAAGGTGACTTAGGATACTGAAAGGTGAAATAACAGAAACAGTAAAATCTCTACTTGTTGTGTTGTTTCCCTGCTTGTACTCACTCCCTCGCGCACACCTTTGCACAGCCCAGCATAAGACACACCACACATACACACACATCACACTGCACACCTTAATATACACCTCATCACACACTCCAACACACCAATTCCGCAACACTTATTTCCGTACACATCACACCGCAACACCACACAGCTTAACACACGCTTCATCAAACACCTCAACACATAACCTACATGTAACGCTTATTTTCCTACAGCTGAATTCACCTCTCACCACAGCAATTATCACCTTAACACTGCCACACACCACAATACACCAAACCAGAGCACACCACACATCTTATACCTCAATGCATCATGAACAACAGCACACCACATACTCGTACCACATATATCACACACGAAATAGTACTCATAGAAATCTAAGAAAACACCACCACCCTATGTCCCCCCTTCACACCACTGACACCACACATCCAACACCACCACACCCGTTCAATCCAAGTGGTAACATGTGATTTCTTGTATAGTTACTAATCTTGAACTTAAATTTTCGCGCTGATCAGTTCTTTGACTCTGACTCTGGTCGCAGTCTAGGTGATCCCTTCCTTGAGGCCCAGTAATCCTCCTACGTGTCGCACACCGTCATGTCACCACTTCGACCTAATACCCACCTTCCATACTAACTACACGCTAGGTCAGTTTCATTCATATCACTGGTGATGGAATTAACGGAGGGTTTTATGATATATTGCTGGGTCTTGCGGATGAGGAGTAAAAATCTGTTTTAACACGATTCAACTAATCATACTGCTCTCTTTTCTGGCCTGGGATCGAACTCTCATATTTTCCGCCAACAATGCACTTCCCTTACCTCTTGAGCACCACGAATTAAAATTTACTAAAGCTGGGAAAATCATATTTAGTGGGCGTACGGTACCATATCAGACCTCTCCATACCTTCAATCTTATTTCTCTTCTGTATCCCGTTCTGGGTAAAATGTCATGGCTTGATTGGTCAGCGAATAAAGAGGTGGACCATTTTTGGAGGGAAAAGTGATGACATTTTTCATGCTACGCGCGCGCGCTCGTGTGTGTGTGTGTGTGTGTGTGTGTGTGTGTGTGTGTGTGTGTGTGTGTTTCAAGTCAGTAGTCCCTATCCACCTCATTTACATTTGCGGGAATGGGGTCAAGCTGACTATATTATCGCGTGTGGTTACATTCATATCGTTCATAATCTATCAGAAAAGTCGCGTCATGCAGATGTCTAAGAAAATGTCACCATTAACCTCCACATCGATATATTGCGGCAGAGATGCAAAGTTTCTAGTGATCGTGGTGACTGATCCACGTCACCATTATTAACTCCTTCAATACCATGACGTTATTTTTATGTTATCTTTCTATCTCCAAACGATTATATTCAGGTCAGGAGAGTCTTTTCGGACTGGAGGGGTTAGATAAAGCCTTCACTTAGTCCTTCATTGTTGGGGGATCTAAGATACATATAATCGTCTCATTGTCTGGTGGCAGCAAGAAGGAAACTGGAATATCGTCCTAGTGCCGACGGGGTTAATGCTATGCTCATAACAGTCATTAACTTTTATCCCCAGTTTCATATGCTTAAGTAAAAACACTCATCGTACCTCTTGATTAATTATTACAATGAGGTCAAGAAGTGGAGAGAATCTTCCTATGTTTCTCGTTCTTTCAGCAAAAACAAATCTTGGTAATGACAAAGAACTGACTGTGATTGTGCATCTATGTCCGGGTGAGATGGTTTCCTTGGCTTGTCCTACCCTTGCCCTCCTTTCTCTGCCCTTCCTTGCCTTGCCCTGCCCTGCCCTATCCGCCTGCCGTGTCTCTGTACTGGTGGCCGTTCTCTGCCATATTAATCCTGGTCGTGGTGTGGAGGCATCATGGGTGGATGACTGGGATGCCGCGTGGTGCCGTGAGAACCTGCCACCTCGGAGCCTTCTCACAGCTCCCGGCCCGCCCTTCACACCACGCGCCTTCCACTCATACCACCATGATGCCTTTCATACCTGCCCACGGAATATGGCGTATCTGCAGACGTTCTTTCTTTATGCATAAAAAAAGTAAGTAAATACTGCAAACTTTGTCCCTCTAAATGAATATTAAACTAAGTAATGCTAAATTCAAGATCGGGCCATTTCGAGATGCTTGTATATAGTGTGTTACAAGAAAACAGATTTAAAGACAGCATACTTCATTCTTTCCAAAATTTTAATAACACCACTATCACCACCACCACCACCAACAACAACGACAACGATGCTACTACTGCTACTACTACGACTACTACTACTAGTAATAGTAGTAGTAGTAGTAGTAGTAACAATAATAAATAATAATAATAATAATAATAATAATAATAATAATACATGATAATAATAATAACAACAATTTCAAGATTAATACTTCTCAAGATATCTGGATACACTGCTTTTGAAACGTCCACCGCGAAAAGCCTGAACACACTGCCTTCGAAAGACTGGATGTCATAAGTTACGTTCAAACATGCCGCCAACCCCCCAGAAGTTCTCCGGCGGCCTGAGGTTATCAAGAGACTCACCGACAAATGTTCCTAGGGTCATTCAGGAAAAACAAATCCGCCAGACTTTATCGATGGCTTGAGGTTATCGAGTGTGTGACCGAGAAATATTCCTAGGGCACTGAGGAACCACAAATCCACCAAACTTTATCGGTGGCCACGGGTTATCAAACGGGTGATGGACAAATTTCCCAGGGCTCTAAGGAACTGCGAATCCGTCATATTTCATCGGTTTCCTGAGGTTATGAAGAGAATGACCGATAAACTTTAGGAACATCCAGTTCTTCAAACTTCATCAGTGGCCTGGGGTTATCAAGCGGGTGACCGACAACTGTTCCTAGGGCGCTGAGGAACACCGAACCGTGCCAGTGTCCGTGCCTCATAACTCTGCCTTCCTGCCAAGACCCCCCCTGCCCTGACCTGCCCTCAACCCGACCTCCACGCGCATCTCACACTCTTACCTCGTGACTGGCTTCCGTGACCCCAAAATGCCCCAAAGTCGTGAGCGGCGGGATGGTCAGCCACACGACCCATAATCCTGCCCTCGGTAAGCCGCTCGGGGCCCTCTAGATTGCCTCACCGGTCACCCCTTCACCGCCAAGATGCATTCTCCGCACGCTCCCGTTCTTCCCGTTCTTCTCTCCGAATCATTTTTATCTCGCTCGCACTACCTCCTGGAGATTTTATTCAGCTTAAGGGAGACTTTTCGAACTAAACGGGTTGTATACTGTCTTCATTTATCTTTTCACCGCCAAGATGCATTCATTCTCCACACGCCCCCGGATCTCTGTCCAAATTATATCAATTGCGCTTGTACTGTACTATACTCGTTTTACTCTAACTTATCCTAAAACTGCCATGTAATTATCTCCAGTGCTGAGTTAATAACAGATATATAATTAACACTGTAATATTGTGCTAGCCACAAAAGACTGCTAGGAACTGAATGTGGATAAGCTGAGTGAAATAAGCCGCAAATGGACGGAAAGTGGGCTAAGTTTATTAAAGAGTTTCCCTTCTGGCGATTTTATTCAGCTCAAGGGAGACTTTCGACCTAGAGGGGTCATAGCCTATACCGATCCCTTCACTGCTAGAGGTTGTTCTCAGGCTGAATATAATCGCCTGGAGGTAGCAAGAATGAAACACTAAATCAACGTCACCTGAATGCAAGCATGAATTCCTCTAATGACGTGATGAATTTTACTGGCTTATTCATCCTGCCTCTATTCCATTTTATTTAGCACAAGTGCCCTCCCCCTCATCACAGGCTGCACCCGCCCTCTCCACTGCTGTATCCAGATGATTTTATTCCTCAACGGTTATATTTTTACCGTCATGCATACCCTCGCCTTCCCTCGGTTCGCCCGACATCTGTTTAACCCTTCACTACGAGGATGTATTATTCATTTTATTCAGGCCATCAGGAGATAATTTCATTTTAGTTTGGAAAGACTACCATACTCTTTTTATTCTAACGAGCTAAAACTGCCACCTCTCCATCTTAAATGCTGAGTTGTAACAACAGATTGACAATAAAGTATGAGGATCGCCAAGAAGAAGTGCTATGGAGAGGATACACAACCATAGTTACATAGTAGTCTTTTTCTGCCGCTGAACTATGTGAAATAAGCTGCAAGGGGAGGGAGGAAATTCTGGGCCAAGTTAACGTGAAATGAGTCTTATATTCAAGGGGTTTTATGATGGTTGTATCTAATCCCTCCAGTTGAAGAAACTAGCTTGCGGTGAGTAAAGTCGTCTGGAGATAGCAAGAATACTGCATCATAAAAACTTCGTCCTCGGATTGAAAGTTGACCATACAGCCGTCAATCCTTCCACTGCGATACTCCAATTAATGATGTCATGCGAAGTTTGACATTTTTGGTGGTTAAGGAACACTCACAAATTGACCCCTTCAATCCAATGACGTATATTCTACTTTATTCTTGCTAGCTCTGGACGATTCTATTCATGTATTTTAGGACAGACTTTCCAACTGAACAGGTTTATTATATACCCGTCACTGATTCTATTAACACTACAGGTTCTTTCTAACGTGTAAAAATCGTCTGATGGTAGCAAAAATAAAGTAACAATCGCCTCATCGAACTGAAGGGTTAGAGTGACTGATGCCAAACAATTTATTCAATGAGGAAAATTTCTCCCAGTGAAAAGGTTAATGGTTATGGTAAAAAAATAATCATCGTCGAAGTACTTTTGCGAACGCCATTATCGATCCACTTCCTTACGATGAATAACGAAGCAGTGAATGATAACTTTTGAAATTCGATGATGCTTTATCTTTGGAACCCACAGAACTTTTCAGAATAACGTAAAGAGTTCATAATTGTTAGACTATGAAGTGGATCGATATTCATGGCCGCAACTGTACATGCTGCTCTATTCCAACACTCTCGTTACATATTCTTTTTACCTCAGTCTTGTTCGAACCCAATGTGAAATGGGAACCTGGACTGTACATTCGACGGTTGTGAATCGTAGTCCAGGGGATAACTGGGGACTCAGCAAAACTGTTACATCTGCCCTAGCGAGTCCCTTCAATCCAATGACGTATTAAAATTTTCCTTGCTACCATCAAATAATATCATTCAACATTAGATGGATTTTTGGAACCGGGTAATCAATAATAAATAATAAAGAAAATGATATCGTTAACCTTTAATGTACGAGACGCCTCTCCTAAGTTGAATAAAATCGTCTTAAGTAAAAAAAAAATGAGAAACTAAGTCATCGTACCAAAAGGGTTAAAGACTCGTGTGGTCGACAGGCACTAATCAATTAAGTATTTTTCTTTTTTTCCTTTTTTTCTTCTCTGTCTGTCTGTCTGTCTCTATCTGTCTCTGTCTGTCTGTCTGTCTGTCTGTCTCTCTCTCTACTGCAACACAATGCCCATACCACGAGAGAATAACATGGCTTAGGGAGTACTGCCTATCAATTACACGAGGGTCATTAAGCCAGACAACTCAGCTCTTCTAAGTCCAAAACCTTCCTTTAGAATACGACCCGGAACCGTCGATGTTATAACCAGGTCCCTAATTGCACTGCTGGTTGAAAAGGGATAGGGTGGGAAACAACCGCTGCCCTAGAGTCTGACTGACCTAGGAATTGGAATCGAACTCTTCCGGCAGAGAGAGAGAGAGAGAGAGAGAATCAGAATGAAAGACGAAATGAAAGCAAGTGAATAAAGTCGACCTCCCAGTGACTCTTACAAGCTCTTTCTCTCGGTTCTCATTTCGGCCCAGCCAACCTCAGCGAATCAGAAGTAAGCAAATCTAATGTGGCTTCTGCTGAACAAAATTCCACGGTCCTAGAGATGCACACGGATATACACTGACAGAGGGATAGATATACAGCGGGCATTATACACATTACATCTATGTCTAACACTGTCTGTCTACCTGCATTCCCATCTTCCTATATCTGACCAATTAGTTATGCCTCCCAGCCATTGAACTCTGGCCCTTTAAGAGTCGGGGATCAGTTCCTGGGTGGTATAACTGAGATTTGCCACGCACGGTGCTGTGGGTTGGTTGTGCTTACATACCATATTTTGTGTGCATATATATATATATATATATATATATATATATATATATATATATATATATATATATATATGTGTGTGTGTGTGTGTGTGTGTGTGTGTGTGTGTGTGTGTGTGTGAGAGAGAGAGAGAGAGAGAGAGAGAGAGACAGAGAGAGAGAGAGAGAGAAAGAGAGAGAGAGGTAGTGATGGGGGTGGGCTTGAGTGAAAGCACTACACGAGAAACACGAATTACAATAAGTAGGCAGCAACAGAAAGCAGGTCCGTGGGAAGTTTCAGATGCTTAACACTCAGACTCCTATGCCTCGTTCTCAGCTAAATATAATTATCTGGAGTTATTCTCATTTTACTCTAACTTGTCTTAAAACTCCTAGCTCTCCACCTTGAATACTGAGTTGAAAGAACAGACTGACACTAGATTATGATGCCATTCACCAAGAAGTGCTATGAAAGGTATACAGAGTGGTGTCAGTTTCTTTCTGGCACAGAGGTATGTGAAATAGGCTGGTAAATGACAGAAATCTGGGCCAAGTTATAGTGAAAACAATGTTGCTGAAGAATGAAGATATAGAGTTGTTCCGATTATGAAAGGGTTACTGATGCCAGCAACCTTCAGAAGTTCCTTTACTCATTCTTAGTAAAAAAAAATCAGTTTGCATTAGCTGGTTGTGCTCATAATGAGTGGCGGGTGACAGCATTAACACTTTCGGGCTCCTAAGCTCATCTCACCTAAATATGACCGGCTGTTGTTAGCTGAGAGAGGGAGTAACAGAAATGTCCCGACCAAGAACGAGTTGATATGACAATGTCAAATCAAACCCAAAATTATTATTAATATGGCCTCTTTGTGCTCTCTCCTGGCCCATTTCTTCGGAAGCTACTTTTTACTTCACAACAACTATAGTTCTTTCACCTTAACCTGACCTAGATTTTCGTCCTTTTGCAGCATAACTCACAATACGGTCTTTACATCCTTGCCGCAGCAATTCCTCGTAATTTGCACCTATGCCAGAGCAAATCTAAAGTTACAACTCAGCACTGAAGATGACGAAATGGCAATTATAGGTCATGTCAAAGTAAAAACAATATAGTCTACATAATTAAGCTGATTGAAATCGTCTGGGGGTAGCCAAATAAATTGCCCGAGTTATACCCTGCCTTGCAGTGATTTAAACTCTTCGCTTTAGCTTTATCCCAAAACCGCGATCTCTTTTGAACGCTCAATTTCAACAACAGAACACTCATAACAAAATATTAACAACGGAATATGATACTATTCACGAGGAAATACTATGGAAAGAATATAAAGCTGTAGAACTTTTTTCTGCCAATGAGCTACGTGAAACAAGCTGTAAAAGGAGGACAGTCTGGGCAAACTTAACCCACTGAGTCTGGGGATGGCTTCTTTGTTTTATTTTTGCAATCTCCTGACTGTCTTATTCAGCTTAGGATAATCTTTAAATGGTGGTGGGGTAAGGAACATCTTTAATAATCAACTTCTATATGAGAGTTTTTTGCAAGCTGAATAAAATCGTGGTAGCAACAAGAGTAAACTAAAAGGACGTCTCCCGGAATCAAAGGGACTAAGGCGAAAGAACCATAATAGCACTGAATACTAGGTGACAAGACAGCACATACTGATGCAAACAATTTACATGGTCAACATGAACACGACCCACCATGAAACTATCCGCAGTGTGTTGAAATCTAACCTTATATCATGAAAGGGAAGGCAACCCCCTGTATTTGACGACAAATTGCGAAGCACTTGATAAATCCGAGCGTGTCTGGCCCATCTATATCATCTACATCACTGCTGACTGCACTGTAATGCAGGATGCAGGCTGATCACACTCAACATTCTTAGCCTTTCTACTGATACCCGTCAAAAAATCAGGGGCGTGTCTTTCCCCTAGTGAGGTAATTTGACCCCTTGGATCCAATGCAGCATAGTTTTACTTTATTCTTGCCACCACCAGGTCATTACATCCAAATCAGGACAGGACGGATTAATGAAGGTAATACTGAACCTCTCCAACTCGAAAACTCTCTTCTTGGCTGACAACAAATTAAAATACGTTACCGGATTAATGGGATTAAAAATAAGGCGGTAACATCCAAGTAAGTGATTAACAAACTGACAAGAAACTACCATGATAATAACTACCGAAACGACGTCAAGAACACGCATAAATGTGAATATCTAATGAGGACAAAAAGTAGAAGCAAAAATACTAAGTGAACCTGTAAAGAGAAATCGACGAAACGTACACCATATAGGTAAATATTTTATACATCGTTTCCATCGTTTCCAGCAAAAGTCTCGTGTGTGTGTGTGTGTGTGTGTGTGTGTGTGTGTGTGTGTGTGTGTGTGTGTGTGTGTGTGTGTGTGTGTGTGTGCGCGCGCGCGCTAGGACCAGAGTGTAAACTGGGTGCAAAAGACTCAGAGCGAGGTAAAGGGTGAAGGTGAGAGTACGGGTGATGGTACGGATGAAGGTGAGAGTAAGGGTGATGGTACGGATGAAGGTGAGAGTACGGGTGATGGTACGGATGAAGGTGAGAGTAAGGGTGATGGTACGGATACGGGTGAGAACATGGGTGATTGTAAGGGTGGGGATAGAAGTATGGGTGATAGTGAGAGTAAGGGTAATGATACGGGTGAGGGTGAGAGTAAGGGTAATGATACGGGTGAGGGTGACAGTAAGGGTAATGATACGGGTAAGGGTGAGAGTAAGGGTGATGGTAAGGGTGGGGGTGAGGGTGAGAGTAAGGATGATGGTAAGGGTGAGGGTGAGATTAAGGGTGATGGTAAGGGTGAGGATGAGAGTATGGGTGATGGCATGGGGGAGAGTGAGAGTAAGGGTGATGGTACGGGTGAAAGTGTCGATGAGACAAGACAACAGAATATCCCTGAGACAAAATATAATTTGTAGTAACCAAAATATACCGTATTTCTTCAGATATCTATCGTCGTAAGAGGATGACTGGAGAATGATTATATGGGAATGTATTTTAATATTTTGGTAGGAAAAGAGGTCTGGATGATGATTGATGATGATGCTTTTAACCCTTCCCAGACGGACTCACTTCTATGCAAAACGAGATAAATCCGTCTACTGGTGGTCAGAATATAACACCTATGATTTCTGGGTTCCCGGAAGGGTTCTGGTAGGTTCTGGTAAGGACAAATGGATGGGTGAGGGTGAGGTGTGGATATGGGTGAGGGTGTGGGCGGCGAGTGAAAGGGGAGACTGTGTGTGTATTTAGAAAGTGGGTGAAGGTGTAGGTGGGTCAGAGGGTAGGAGACCATGACAGACTGATGCGAGTGAGGGGGTGGTGTGAGGGCTCGGGTGGGGTTGAGGGAAGGGTGTGGGGTGGGGACAGGGTCGGAGTTGGTTGAAGGTAGGTGTGGGATGTGGCTGGGTGTGGGCTGTAAATGTGGGTGTGGGGTGAAAGTAACGAGTGAAGTGTGGGATGAGGATGGTGTAAAGTGTTGGGGTGAAGTGTGGGGCGAGGTGTGGGGTGGGGGTGGAGGTGAAGTGTACGGTGGGGATGGGGGGCGAGGTGTGGGCTAAGGGTGGGTATGGTGTGGGAGCGCATGTGACCGCGAGTATAAGATGATTTGGGATAAATATGATGGACGGTGTGTGGAAGAGGAACGGATGTGTGTGAAAAGTAACTAGCTGACGTGACTGGTGTGGGTAAAGGGAAGAGCATGAGAGGTGGATACGAATGTGACTGGGTAAGTGAGAGGCAGAAGTATATGAGAATGGAGGAGGATTATGGATGGATGTGATCAAACGGAGAGTGAGAGCGCAGGGTGGATTTGGACAAGGATGAGTTTAAATATGAGTGAATAAAATAATGAAGTGAATGGAGCAAGGGAGGATGTAGGTGAAAATATGAGAATTAAATGAAGGAAGGGAGAGAACAAAACATTAGATACCCAAGAGGTAAGTGTGTACGGAAGGTGAATGCAAGTGAACGTGAAAAGTGAATGGGATATGAAGGATGTAAACGAGAGGTGGATGAGGATGCGCAGTTCAAGTTCCACTCCCTTGCTTCGTGTCTTTCTCCCTCTTCTCCCATTCCTTTCCGTGAGACGCGAGCCTTTCTTCAGGTGGGTTTTATCAGGTGCTTGGGGGGGTGAGAAGAGATGCTCTTCTTATAAGACGTTAAGACAGTATGTACACTTGTGATTCCCACGTCTGTCTCTGTCAACAAGAACTTACAACCATGGGTAAGTCTTGGCGGGGAAAAAGAAAAACCTCTCACCGTCTTTTTTTTTTTTTTTTTTACATTTGTAACGTTATTTGTGGATTTAACATTTTATGAAGGCTATCTTTCGAGTGCTATACCCTCTGGAATTTTGTTTTGATACCGCTTTTCAGTGTTACTGCTGTCAAGTTGAAAGACTCTTAGTACCTTAAGTTAAGTAACTGTTTACTGACAATCTCAATAAAATGTGGCGGAGGTCGCAGAACATACTTTCCTCAAATCTTCAACCCACACTGGTTATCTGCCTTAATGATCCATGTGCAGTCGATGGGTAGAAATCTATTTGTGTAAAAATGGACATCAAGTTCTCTTTGTAAAAATGAACATCAAGTTCTCTTCAAAAACTTATATTTATTGATAAGGTTTGCCTTTGACACTCACAAGGATGCTATTATGATCGAAAACAACAAAAGGAAACGTGTTAAAATTTTCTGAAAAACTTTCTTTCCTGCAGAGTAGGTTGCATCAGTCTAGTATCAGCAATGAGCACGCACGCACACACACACACACGCTGCAGCTACAGCCATGTTATACGGCCAGATCCTTCTCCCATCCTCCACCCATAAACCCACCCACCTAACCACCCCCACACGCAGCACACACCACATACTGCAGGAAGATCAACTCCATCTATCTGGCTGTAATACGTAACTGCTCAATCTTGGCATTGCTCATACCTCTGTAATGAACAAGCAGTCCATCTCCACAGCTACACGTTTATTATCCATTCCATATAAACTCAGACAAGCTTATGTTCACGGTGGAGGCAAAGAAAAAAAATATGGCAAACACACTAGAAAAAAGCAGATATTCATTTAAAAGAAAATAATGACGCTGCTGACCGTGTTGTATAAATGGAAACAAGAGAAGAGCAGAGCCAATTTGCGCCAGGTGCTAGTAACCAGACGCCCTCACACTGATAAAGGGATAATGACCTCAGTCGAGATCAGTCACCTGAAACGACCTCAGGTAGTTAAAAGTAAATAAATTCCTAAATAAAATGTCTTGCTGTGGCTAAACCCCTTAGCACAATGTGAGAGTGCCTGCCTTTCTTTCATGACTCCAACTCAAAGAATATAGTTTTAGTTTGATTTCGTTAATCTGTTTCTTTATACATCAGTCATCCCAGTCGTCTCGGTTTGGTGCTAGTCTCAGCAGTAACTGGGATCCCCATTTGAAGAAAACTATGACTGCGTCGGTGGGATTTACAGCACAGCTAAAATGGGAGATGTCATTACTTTCAAGTCAAGCAAGCGGCAGTTTACTGATGTAGATAATGTTTATTGTCATATTAGACATCAGTGAGTCTTCTCAACCACACATAAAAAGCAAAGAGTTAGGCTCCAGACATATTTTTAAAGAATTCAGGGAAATGATTTTATGTGAATAAGAGGTAGTAAGCGGAATGTTCCAATTTCTGCAACAGAACTGAGTAAAGAACTGTAGAAAAAGTAGCTTAGATACATCACTCATCAGAAATGGAACACCTTTTCTATTTGCTTTTACTTTTGTTGGAGTAAGGGCCTCGTCAAACTGGAATTGGCATCGGACATAATTCTAATAAAAACCGTACGATCGAGCAGCCAGGAGTGAAAGTTGGAAGAACACCCAGTTTCATGTTGTTGTTGTTGTTGCCTTAGGCTTATCTGGACGTGAGCCCCGTGGACTAAAGACTTAAGCTAACCTTTAGCAGCTCATCATCTAAATTTCCAAGGGACAGCGACGGAGCTGCAAGAGGTTTCTCTAATCAAGCAGCGAAGCTGTCGTAGAACACTGGTGCCACTACGTGAAGGCACCCCTCTCCAACATAATCCTGTTTCAAAGAGCCTTGTTCTAGGCATTCAGTCTCTTGGTATCACCTACATGACAATGAAAAACAAAAAATTCAGACCGTGGCAGAGTGAAACGGAATAATTTTCCAGTTTTTACTCAGACCTACACGATCGGACAAATTGGTGTTATATCCGACTCCGGTATAGAATTATTGTGGGAAAGCTCTGGCTGAACAAGCTCTCTCATCCCCCACAGCACAGACATTGGGTTGGGTGGGTGTCTTCTGAACCAGGGCGAGATGGTGGTGGTGAAGGCTGGTTGGCGGAACACAAGTTTTGTTTCAAGGTAAATCATCCGTATCTCAAGGGATGACATTTTACAACGAAAGGGAGATCACCAACACATTGGGGCGCTTTCTAGTTGGTCTGGGAGATTTAGCAACTCTTTTTCCTCAGCGATCTAGTTCATAAGCCATGTATATTACTATTGTAAACTATCCCCATAGTAACATATTATAAACCAGAGCTCTTGCTAACTGCCGATGGTTGCGAGCCATTTGGCTCCTAACGTTTCAGATTTACGAGCCAAATAAATCTTTAGTAGCCAGACTGACTACGAGTCGAAATATTTTACGAGCAATATATTTGTTCATTTATTTACACTTTGTGACATTTGAATAATATAATGTTTTAAACATTCACAATGGCGACAAGGAAAGACTTAATAATCGATCACAACGTGCTTTTTTGTTCATTTAAGTGAGATTTACTTATTTTGTAGCTTACTGGGTTTTGAAGTGGATGTCATTTCTCCTCGCCAAGAGGCGACTTGCATGTAAAATTTGTTCGTCGACGGAAAAAATACTCGCTTTGCGAGGTGTGGCTCGCCAAACAAGAGCCCTGTAAACATATAACATTGGTGTATTATGCAAAATAAAATGCTAAGAAAGCGGTGCTAGGAACTATCGATTTTCTTCACCTTAGGATGTGTAGTAGCACAGAGCCCATAAAGACAGTGAGGAGGAGGAACTTTCTACGCACGAAAGGAATAAAATGTAGTCTCATATTAATGCCTGTCCAACGTACGAGAGTGATTATGGCAGACAATTTATACAAAGTACCACACCTTTCACAACCGAAAGGGCTGGAGAAAGACTACGTAGGCAGACAAAACTTTGGCTACTTCATGTCGGGCGCTGAAGAGATAAGACATACATACATACATATAAACTGTACATATATTGTAGAAAAATACATAAATAAATAAATAAAAATATGAGAGAGAGAGAGAGAGAGAGAGAGAGAGAGAGAGACCAGACTTGGAAATCCACACCAAACTCAATATAGAAGAAGAAACGTGGACTGCTAGGACCACACCGCATCAGAACAGAAATAGAATGAGAGGGCGAGGTGGGTGGGGTACGGGAGGGCACGCAGGCAGGCAGAACGAAGCAGAAAATTTACTCAGTCACAAACGAGGCTCACACAAAAACAGCGACGTGTTATGGAAACCAGTTCCGAGTGGCACGCTGACAAGCCATGTTAATCTGACGGCCAATCACACACACACACACACACATAAATAAAAGACTGCAAATTTAAGGAAGTACGAAAAGCTGACACGGCAGTGGATATAATGATAATCACACACACACACACACACACACACACACACACACACACAAATTATTTCTGGCCGCTATGCTATCTTCCTCTCGGGTGCTGCACATGGTAATTACCTTTTCCATTTTTAGTTTCCATTTTTATTTCTCCCACCCGTTGCCCTGCCCCTCCTCCACCTACCTCACTGCACACCCACTTCCATCCTATGCCCGCCTTCACCATATGCACCCTCATCCCCCACCCATTTTCATTACACATCCATCCTTATCCTCCACCCTCATCCCACACCTCATATTCCTCCTCATCCACTCACCCCCACATCTCACGCCCCCGTACACACCCTCACCTCACACCCACCCACACTCCACATCACACTCCCCCCACACACCTTCACTACACACCCATCATTAACCTAACACCCACACTGTACATCCACCCTCACCCCACAAAAACATCCACTCCACAACCAACCGCACCCTCCACACACATTCACTGCACACCCACCCTTACCTCACACCTCACCCACACCGTTCACACCATTCTCACCCCCAACCTCCAACCCACACCTCACGGCCTCCGTCCCCCTCCCCTCCCCTTTCAGGTGCAGGGTTAATGAGTCGGTTGTTGTGACGTGAGATAATGTCCTGTTAAATAATTCAGTGGGTGCTGTAACCTCTTGCACTGAAATTGTTCCTCTGCATTGAATTACTGTCAAAACTCAGTATACCCTAGCACACATAACACTCAACGCCTCCAGACGCCCTGACTCAGTCTTTGTTGAATAAAGGCTCCTATAACTCACTCTCTGCTGAATGAAATAGTGTGGCCTTACCTGGATTAGAAAACTAGATCTGTCCTCACCATGAGAAAGTGAATGGTACCAACTTTAACAATCAAGGTTCTGTGGCGTCACATCAACTTATAATAATCGTCTGGTCTAAATACTGTACAATAACAGACGCAACCATTCAAGTGCTATTAATCCTTCCAGTACGGCGACGCTCCTACAAGCCCTTCAACAAGAAGACGTAATTTAATTGTATATATTCAAGTTTAAACTACTGCAACTCTCAGGGTACTGGAGAGGGAGGCCTTCATATAGTGGCACCGATATAGCCTAGTCCCAGAGGCTCAACTCCCTAGCTATATACCGTTCCTCAGCTACTTCCCTATCCCCCCAGAAGAGAATGATGTACTGCGGAAGGGCAATTAGACCTGTAGTCAATTGAGTTCACATTTTAGATGAACCTGGGACAACAACAACAACAACAACAACTACTACTACTACTACTACTACTACTGCTGCTGCTGCTGCTGCTACTACTACATAAAGATGACTAAGAGGGGACTTGTTGAACTAAAGAGGTAAGATATAATACAACCGACTCTTTACCACTACTGATACTTCCTATGGTGAATAAAATCGTCCGGTGATGGCAAGCGCAAAATAGAGAATATGTGACCGCAGTGATGGAGATAATTAACTTCAGCTTAGAGACACTGATCAAAGTAGAAGGGTTAGATATAGCCCTCACTAGCCCAATCAGTATGAGAAGTCTTTTTATACCTGAATTAAAGCTTCTTAAGGTAGTGATAGAAAACACACACACACACACACACACACACACACACACACACACACACACACACAGAAACGACGTCAGCATACTGACAGAGTTAACATGCTGGACACTTCTTTCTTAGCGATTTATTCTGAACGCTGCATCTCAGATACTCTCGTATATTATTGAGGCAAACTATGCATGACAACAATTTAAATCACACACAACAGAATGTCAACGTTTAATATGAAAAATAAATCGCGATGGAAGAGGTGCTACGAAGCCTCCGTTGCCACATACAGTATACAGTAGACTAAAACCCCCTAACCTAATGTATGACCATATTTTTCTATGCACTACTGCCAGAGAAGTGAAAGAAGGAGGAGAAGGAGGAGGAGGAGGAAAAGGGTTTGCTCCTCACATAGTTTTTCTTTTCATTCCATCTGCCACTTATTCACAAAGTTTGCCTGTCCATTCACTTCTTGCCTCCTCTGCCCCACATTTCCAGACCTTTGGCAACCATCTCTTTTCATGATATAATAATTTCACTGAGTTTCTACCTTGTCAGACACTCCGGCACTCTTGCCTCATCTAACACCGTTCCCTCTTTTCATACCATTCATCTTCCTTCCTTTCTTCCCTTGACTCACATTACAAGTATTTAACAATGATTTCTATGAATAATTTAGGTGTCTTGTTAGCTTCTGGGCTGCCAAACATAATTAATCCGTTTCCTACTCATTCCCATTCCCATCTTTCAACTTCCTCTCCACTTACATCTTTCCTCTCCCTTTCTGTCTTCTTCAATAACTGTCACTGTGGATGAGTTAGGGTGTTTTCAGTGCTATGTGCCTCGCCTTTCAAACACTCTTGTTCCATCTCCCACTTATTCCATTTTTTCCTTCCCTACGCTCTCCACTTCGACCTTTCCTCTCCCTTTCTCTCCTCCCAAACCCTCAACGACCATCTCTATGGATGAGTTAGGTGTTTTCGGTGCTACATGCTTGGCCTTTCAAACACTCTTGCTCCATCTCCCACCTATTCCCAGTTTTCCTCCCTCCCTCTCCACTTCAACCTTACCTCTCCTTTCCTTCCTTCCAAAACCCTCACCGACTAGCTATGTGGATGAGTTAGGTGTCTTCATTGTTACGTGTCTGACCTTTCAAACACTTCAACCACTCTACCCTCCATCTCCCATCTATTCCTATTCCCATCTTTAAAACACCTTTCCCCTTCCTTTTCGCCAGCCCCTCAGTAAGTATCTGTTCAGGTGATTTAGGGTTGCAGTGCGCTACGTGTCTGGCCTCTCAAACGTAGTAAACTTCCAACTGGAACTGGCAAGACTACCTGCTTCCAGCCTCGCCAGCCAGCCTTCAGTAGCCGTGTGTGTGTGTGTGTGTGTGTGTGCGCGGGGGGGGGGGGTACACTATCAAAGCTATCATAATTACGACTATCCAGCATGTATCTGTGAAAGTAAAGCAGAGAAGGCTGCATCTAATTCCTCCACTATGTCTATCAAAACTATCCAGTATGAGTTTGTGAGCGTAAAACCGAGCTAAGTAACGATAATGATATTTCTGGTTCTACTGACTTTAAGCTGCATCGGTATCTATAGAGTATACTAACACCTTCAGTCCAATGACGTGTTTTATAATTTATTCTTGGTATCTATAGGCGACTTTCCTTTTTTCTTTTAATATAGGAAAGACATTCTGAGTTGAAGGGGTTAGAATATTATGGTCTTCAGGATCCCCATCACCACTAAAAGTCCTTCTAAAGCTGAGGAGAATCGTTTGAAAGTAGCCAGATTAGAATGGGAAATACGTCATCAGATAAGAAATTAGAGTTTTTAATTTTCACTTCTGTCGGCTGCAGAAATTACGGCACTAAGTGGCGTTCACTGACATGATGGGGTTAATGCTGCCTGTCCGAGAATTATCTACGAGTAAGCAGCTGAATGAAACAGCGAAGGAGAGACGTCATAATGACTGGGCGAAGAAGACTGGGAAGCATAACTTGTTATTTCGGTACCTGTTTTCTGCAACCCTGAATAAACTTGCTTTACGACTGAAACAATAAAACTGCAAAGACATCGTAGTGAATGGGTTAATGAGAGTGGGAAGTAAAATGGATAAGGAGGGTTGTAAGTAACTAAATAAGGTCCTGTGTAGATCACCATAATTGGTCCAAAGCACAAGCACAAGCCATTAACACACTGACCCTCAGAACATATTATACTATCCTTATTTGCACATGATTTCATTCAACTAAAGAAGAATGTGTTGTGGTACAGGGGATAATAAAGGTTAAAGCTAACTCCTGTAGTCTAAATCCTGATCTGAATAAATCGTGTGGAGATAAGAATAAACTGCCAAATACGTTACTGGTTTGGGTAGTTGCTGAGTTCGTATGTAGAGCCCCAGGTTCATCTGAATGTGAATCCAGTGGACTGCAGAATGAAACTACCCTAATCATGCAGTACACCATCCTCTTTTCGGGGGATAGGGAGGGGTCTGAGGGACGTTTGTGTAACCGGGTAGTTGATCCGTCCAGTTAGCCTATATAAGTGCCGCCATGTCATCGGCTTGAACGGATTAAAAAGAAAGACAAGAGAACAATTTTTATGAACCCAACGTGCTTACTCCGTCACACTGGCAGCTCGGGTTTTTGTTACACCTGCTAATATATTCTCTACGAACAGCAAATCACGGGGAGCCGACAGTATTATGGCGTTCTACTCTTGCCTTATAAGAAAATGTTTAGTACCTAGTTTTGTAAGCGGTATGTGGGTCTTTCCTTGCTTTCCAAGTATTATGCAGTTCTCGTTTTGTTGTCTGTTATATTGAGTTATCATCTTGCCTTCTAAGTCACATCTAATTCTAGCTATATCACACCCCTCCAGTTCGAAAGGTCTCTCCTAAGTTGCATAAAGTCATCTGGTAGCAGTAAGAAAAAACAAGAAAATGTCACCCGCCTGAAAGGATGAAGAGTATTAAGGACACATGCATAATACTTTACACTCGTACCCGTATAATCGAACACTCCTTATGATAATCTCAGTCTTACGTAACGCCACCCTCTTAACTCCTTCAGTCACAGGACGTCATTTTAAACCTTCACAGTTGCGTCGTCTCTAGCATTTTTCTTCTAGCTGATGTCAGCCAAACTTATTGCAACTGAGAGAGAACAATAGGACCTGAAACTCTTAATATTATCACCATTAACCTTCTCAGTGTCGGGACACCTCTGATACTTTATTCCCGCTAATGCCAGATGATCTTATTCAGCTCAGAGAAAATGTCAGAACCGCAAGGAATTCGCTAGGAAAAAAATAAAAACATGTTACTAAAAGGCTTCCAAGTCCCACATAACAGGACACCCTTATGATTAGCTCACCTGTATAATTTGGTCACTTGTTTTTACACATGATAATTAATTCACCTGGAGATGCCCACTGCCTAGCACTCAAGCTCATATGACTCACACTACGCTGAAGAAAATCGTCCGACGTTAGTTGGAATAGAATACCAGAGTTGTCCCGACCATGAGAAGATTAACGATACTAGCATTATCACACTTAGATTCTTATGACTCATTCTCAGCTGAAAGAAATCGCGTGGCGTTTACCAGAATTGTCCCGAACATGAGAAGGGTTCATCAGCTCAACTGTATAATAATCCGGCCACCAGTTTTTACACCTGTAGCATTATCGAACATACCTGCTAATTAGTTCACCTGGAGGACCCCCGCCTCTTAATACTACACCTCATCAGTATAATCGTCCTACTAATAACTGACCCACGTGTATGATCCGACCACCTCATTATTAATTCCTCCGTATAAACTAACCCGATAATGCCTCAATCAGCATTAGTTAGAGGAGGGAAGGTGTGCGGGCTGGAGTTAATTATTGCTATCAAGAGGCGTACTCTCGCCCCTGTAACTAACTTAAAATTTGGTTGATTTTTGTTTCTCAGGTTTTCTCGTCCCCCCCCCTCTCTCTCTCTCTCTCTCTCTCTCTCTCTCTCGGGTGGGGTGAGGGGGATGCAGCAGTCTCTGTAGCGCCTATCCCCTGCATACATTACAGCTAATCAGATCACCCACGCCTTGTAAACTGCCCAACCACACTCACAGATGATATTCAATGCCCTTTATCACTTTAATATTGAATGGCTCCCTATTGTTACCTTGCTTGACGGATGATGAGATGAGATGAGATGAGATAGAGAGAGAGAGAGAGAGAGAGAGAGAGAGAGAGAGAGAGAGAGAGAGAGAGAGAGAGAGAGAGAGAGAGAGAGAAATTTTGTCCCAGAGCCTTCCGTATCCTTCTTTTACCTTCTATTGTTCCAACATCCCCATTTTAATTAACACTGGTGTAAAAACATGATAATTTGTATTACTAAAGAGAAAGGACGGTACAGCTGGTAAAATTAACATCATCATCGTTTTCATGACGTGTTTACTATGATTAGATGGGGTACGGGAGGTACTCATGCTGTAGCGCCGACATAACGAAGTGGTGGAGCTGCCAGGTTATGCAAATGTTCCTCAGCTCCCTCCAAGTCCCCCCAGAAGGAGAATAGCGAATTGCAGAAGAGGGCAATTTCATCCTACAGTCCACTGGGTTCACACTCATATGAGCTTGGGGTTGCAACTACCATTACTACATGAAGCAGGAAATTTTTCAGAAGGTACCATACAATTCTTCCGGTGTAGAAATAAACACTCACAGTACCATCTCATTTTCTCCTGATTCGTAGGTGTTTCATGACTGCCTGTACCCACGATTCACACGCACTATATCGGCCCGTGGCTTTTTTACAGTTGGGGACAAGAGTTCGTTTAATCTCTCACATTTTATCTTTCACATTTGCCTCTGCTGGCTAATATTCATAAGCTGAGAGTCGTGGGCGCAACCAGGGGGGTAGCCTGAGGGGTCCAGTCCCCCACCCCCTTTATATAAGAATAAGATGAACGGAATCGTATGTGTGTTGTTGGTTATTCCTATTTTTATTTAGTCATTCGCTACTAATGATTGTTTCTTGGGTTCTTTCCTTTATTCTTTAACACTGGATACATTTTTTATTAAAACAGAATACTTTTATGAATGTAACACCTTCCTAGCAACCATATCTCAAGAATAACGGCAATAAAAATTCAGCCTCCTACCTTAACAAAATCCTGGCTGCGCCCCTGTTGAAGTAAGCATGGTATGTTTCTCTGCCCACAGATTATTCTCTAGGAGGAGTATAACGGACATGTCCGAAGTGTGAAATAGACGTGGTTAAAGAGTGGCCGAGCCCTTGTCCCTGGCTGTACGAGTACATCCCTAAAACGTAACAAGGCAGCGAAACCGCAGTAGGCTACTCCTAGTCCCGCTCCTTCACTTGCCCTGTAATAGGCTACTTTGTACAGCTCAGTTTCAGTTGAACCTCTTCAGTACTCTGACATTTTAAACTTTATTTCTGGTGTCTTCACACGATTTTATTTTAAGAGTGACTTTTCCAAGTAGAGGTGTTAGATAAAGCATCCTTTTACCATTCGCCAGCTAGTGATCCATCCAAAGCTGAAAAATATGGTTTGTAGTTAGCAAGAATAAGACCAAAAAAACACGCCACCGAACTGAAGAGGACTCGTAAATCGGGTCCAAAGACGCACTCTGAACCCTTCGAATGCTCAGATTTCTCTAAGCTAAGCAGAACCGTCTGGTGTTAGCCTAAAAAAAAAAAATTCTAGGAGCACCAACAGCAGAGGAATAGCTACCACAGACACTACACAAACCCCTGAATCGAGGATTTTTCTCATCTGAACAAAATCATCTAGATAAGAACAATTCATTAACTATGTGTTCGAACAGCAAAAGAAAAGGCTGACTTATAAGATATATGTTATTGTGATCCTCTTAGATTTCTCTCTCAAGAAGTATGGCTTTCACTAAACCCCTTCACTCCAATAATCTATGCTTTGTTTTATGCTTGCTACTTTCAGAGGCTTCTACTCAAATTGAACTGGAGAAGCTTGATGTAGCCTCCATAATACCCTTCACTGCAACAGGTCTCCCCGTAGGCTGAATAAGGTTGTCTAGCCTGAGGCATCTCAACAACGTATGGATTCGTTGCCACATTTTGTCACGGTGACACCTGACAACGTATCGATATGTTTTGCTATTGCGAGGTCCGTCATTTGCACATTTTTCAAGTTTCTTGGGTGGTTTTTGGTAGGCATATGTGGGATACCTTCCTCTACCCAATGCCAGGCAGGGATAATGCCTGGCCTCACCTGACCCTCTCCCCCCCCCCACACGCCATTTTCTCGGCAACTCACCTGTTAGCAGTGACCTGGCCAGTAAAGACATGTTGCACCACGGTCTCTCCAATGACGAACTTCAAGGCGAAAGTGATTCCCGAGGTGAAGGACAAAGGAAAAAAGAAGTCAGAGGAAGACACAAGCAGAAGTGATGAGGCAGTAACATCATAAAGGAAGGTGCCATATGTTGATGTTTTTGGTGAGTGAACAAGCAGAAGTGATGAGGCAGTAACATCATAAAGGAAGGTGCCATATGTTGATGTTTTTGGTGAGTGAACAATGCTTATATCGCCCATATTACTGTGTGAAAAGCAATATACTCTTGTACTACATAGAAATTCGTACCAAATAAATAAATACTTACATATAATGAGTGGTTTGAAATAGTTACCCCTCCAAAGAAGTCGTTTTCTCTGAAGCCTGGCCTGAGAGAACAAAGTACCAACGTGAGGGGTACTGCTGCCTGTATTTGGTATTTCTAAACTCAACTGAGCACTTTCTCTCAGAATTTTCGGTGTTTCTCATAAAAAGCGGAGGTTTTAGCCAAAAAAAAAATATATATATATAAAAAATCTGCTGGGATTGGTGAAAAATTTGCCGGGATGGGGCAGGCTAGATATAAAAAATAAACTACTAAAATACGTCATCGCATTAAATGGGTAACAACTGAAGGCACGCAACATGTTCTGAAATTCTTACCCTCAACTGAATCCTTGACCCTTGACACTTTCCAGTAAATAAAATCACTGGTTTCTATTCAGCAAAAGAGAACCCCTAGCTAGTAGGTATAGGGTTATAACTTATACAGGTCAGAATGGCTCTCCGTCATCTGTTACCAAGGTTTAGGTAAGTCGGCTGCATAGTGGCACAGGGTGAGGGGGGGACTGGGGTGGGGGCTATTACCTTGTTCACAGCTGTTGCACTTTTTTTTTTTTTTTTCAAATACTGCAACCTCCAGAACGAACAGCTTGACTTATTGGTGCCTAGGGTCTTGTAAAACGGACGGATTTGGCATTTTTAAAAGATAATAAATGGGAAAATCTCGGGGTATGGACACATGAACTTTGTGCATATGAGCCGAAAAGCGGAGGACGGTAGGCTAATTATCCTTCCAGCAAAATGCCACACACACGAACCTTGGGAACTAATGGATTAACGCGTAATTTCTTCCACATCGTATCACACACACACACACACACACACACACACACACACACATACACACACACACACACACACACACACACACATATATATATATATATATATATATATATATATCACATTGTCTTGGCACAGAATCTCTGTGAATAATTTATAGCATTATTAATGATGCTCTAATAACTGATGCGACCACCGCCATAAGTTCTCTGTAATTAATGATCCTTCCAGTAAGGTGCCTATCAAACATAACTTACTTTACTAACAACGCACGACACCCGTGGCGGTAGCTAAGCACTGTGAGCCAACATTCAGAGATAACAGTAAAGTATGGCCATCCCTTCTTGGCCGCCCACCACAGGAAGCACAACACCGCACTTCATTACACCCATTCACACTTAAGCGGCCATATTCTCGTCACCTTAGGAGTCTCTCCAGCATCTCACTAATACAAGTGTACTTCTGCATATGACAGGTTAATACAATCTTTTATTTTATTTATAGAAACTATGTTGATAACAAAAATACCTAAGTAACACCCAAGAATTATTCAATCGAATTATGCAAACACATTCGCTAAAGAAGATGTGCAAGAAAAGCAGAAAACACGAGCCACAGTCGCTTTACCTGGGGAAGAGCTGCATGTTTCGAAATGTGGTACATGATGTAAGAAACATGGCCTACCCTGGTCACTTCTGCCTCCCCTGATCTGCATACGGTTACTTTACATTTCTAAGCTTGATTTCGTGAGCACGGAGCTGGGAGCAGGAGAGAGTGTTTACAACTAGGTTGCTGGAAAAAGAACTGTGTACACACTTGTAGGGAATGTTTTAACCTGGATTTTTTAGCGACTGGATGTGTACAGTTGCCTGCTAAAGTACAGTTCCTCTTCCTGCTCCTAAACTGAGCATACCAGTGCATTTGGCTAGGTAGATAAAAGTTAACAGTTAGTTAAATGTAATAAATGTTCAACTTACCAAACAGATTATAGTGACTACATGCAACTCTACCATGGCAAATGTAATGTACGCATTATTGGAGTCAGGCGGAGGAGGATCGGAACTTTTGGAGGGACTGTGTATAGGTGAATGTGATCATGTGTACGCTTGTACGGGTATATTTAAAGTTATGGACAAATGTTCGTATTTTATTCCTTAAGTCTGCTTCACACATAGGGCATGTCCCTCACTCACACCCTCCCCATGATGCATTATATCTAACAGAATCATCTATGGATAGAGTAACATTCCAGAGCTTTAAGAGCCTGTGAATATCAACCAGCAGAGGAAAGTGAACAGCAGACGAGGTGAAATATTAGGCAAACTTTTGTCCCTGACTGTACGTGAAGGGATGTAAGCATAAAGAACAGTGTAGATGCTGGTGAAACAGAAAGAGATGTCTCGGCTGGGCGGTGTTGCCACATAGGGCGTGAAGCATCCATCACCATTACGCGGCGTCTGCGTGTTATGTTTCACGGCTGATGGGGTGTAATGGCACGGTTGTTGCTCACCGCCTCTACAATTCTGTTTCCCTCCGTAAAGGCTTCATTCTGCCAGCTGCTTAGGCCACTCCACCAATCACAGGCCAGTTGCTGGTAACTTGTCTCGGAGTCGTAACCCGTGTTTAGGTTGCCTGACAGCCGGCAATTGCTCACGCCGATACATATGTCCGCAGCTTACGTATTCATGAATGGAGGCTCAAGTTTGTTTTGCCGACTGCTCGTGTTGACTTAGTAAATCACCTGCTTGCGTCAGCGTCCGGGTTGTCGGAGTAGGGGAGACTCAGCAGACCCTGGCCTCCTCCACATCATCAGTCAGCATTATAATCCTTTAACTCTTATTCGGCCTAATTTTGCCACCTCTCTATCTTGTGTGTAGACTCGCAACGATAGACTGTCCCCGATATATGAAGTTATTCACGAAGCAGTGCTATAGAAAGGATGCGGAAATGTAACACTGCCTTTTTCTGTTGTTCTGCCACGTGAAATAAGCTGCTAAATGGCGGAAATCTTGGCCAAGTTAAGGTGAAAGACCGCCTGCAATGTCGGGCTAAGCAAGGCCGCAGCATTATCCCCTTGCTAAGTCGCTTGATGAATACCATGTACTCCAAACGACTTTTACTCTCACGGTCACATCAATTCTACTGTCTTATTTGGGATAACAACAGACGATTTTATTCCGCTCGAGGGCAGTCAAACGGGCCTGAAAGTGTTAGGCCGTACGGAATGTATTGCATACATCGGTATAAAAATCAAGTTAAAAATTTCGCTTAGGTTCAGATTACAATAATTATACTTTGAAGTTTGAGGTTTTACTTGATAATGAAGTTACATCAATTCAGACAACACGTGTGTGAAATAGTTCCGTTATATTCCCGACGACCTGAAGCTCAGCCCATCAAGTATAGTAGGATGCAAAGTATGGGAACATAAATTTTAGTCTTTTTATGCTCCAAAATGTCAAAATATTTTCCATATAATTTGTACTGTATATTGGGGAAAGTGGCAGACTTTATCCAATCCCTCTATGCAACACAGAAGAGGCAGGGTTGACTTGGCTTTTACCTTACTAGGGATATAGCTTAAGGGTACCAAAAATACTGTTAAAACAAACAAACAAACAATAACCATGGGATTTTTCTAGTGCTAGGTAAAGGAAACTGACTTGCAGAAACAACCTGACGGCGACGAACTGTTTCGTCCTGGGTAGCAATAACGACGTACAAAGTAAATTAGAGATAATCAGGGGATTATTAACCTATTCAGTCCGATGACGTAATTTATTTCTTTAACTACTACTACCTGACCACTGTTTTAAGCTTAGGAGAGACTTTTCGACTGAAGGGGTTAGATATACCATTACATTAACCCTTTCCTTTCTAGAGTCTGTGCCAAGTTAAACGTAACCAAGTGGTGAGATCAGGAACATAACCAAAAATACCCCATCACACTGAAGGGGTTAAATACTGTAAGGGACCAACTGTTTACCTTGAGGCATGGAGAAAAACAGACCTGAAGGCAACGCAGAAGTGTGATTAACTTGGGTTCCCTCCATACTAGCAACCCCTACCAACGCTGAATAAGTGTGGCACCAGAAATAAGGCGAGGAAAGACGGAAGGATTCGAGAGAGAGAGAGAGAGAGAGAGAGAGAGAGAGAGAGAGAGAGAGAGAGAGACGCAGAAAGCTACCTGAAGGCGACGCAGAAGAGGTGTGGTTGACTCTGCCCCCAGCGTCCTATCTCATTTATTTATCCCTCCTCGACGCCATGGCTCACTGTACGCAGCCTGGCCCGTCGTGTTGCCCGCCTGATGGTTTATCGTGAACAGCTTTGTATTTCTGATATGCATATTAGTGGAGGTATTTAAATAATTGTGTAGCTGGGATGTGTGTGTGTGTGTGTGTGTGTGTGTGTGTGTGTGTGTGTGTGTGTGTGTGTGTGTGTGTGTGTGTGTGTGTGTGTGTGTGTGTGTGTGTGTGTGTGTGTGTGTGTGTGTGTGTGTGTGTGTGTGTGTGTGTGTGTGTGTGTGTGTGTGTGTGTGTGTGTGTGTGTGTGTGTGTGTGTGTGTGTGTGTGTGTGTGTGTGTGTGTGTGTGTGTGTGTGTGTGTGTGTGTGTGTGTGTGTGTGTGTTGACAGCGCTGTTAAAGTTCGTATATGTGGCGTGTCCTGTTTTGGCCGTGCATGTGTGTTAGTGTCGCGGGAGGCAGTGACTTGATTTATGGTCAGTGCGATGGTGACACTGAATATTTGCCGGTGAGAATGTGTGTAAGATCAGTGTATCCCTTGGTGCTGAGAATGTAAGATCAGAATATTTGCATCAATCTAGTCCTTACTTCTGAGAATATGAGTAGGATCAATATATTCCTTACTGTTGCATCATCGACTTAAGTGCCTCCTGAGAGAGGTCAGAGAATGTGAGAGAGAAAAATGTCGTACTGTTCTAATGGTTAACGATAGTAGCAGTAACTACTAGAAAGAATGTATACAATATAAATATGTTTCTTGAAAAATATTATCGAATTATTAGATTCTTACACCTAAGCCTACAAAGACAAGTAAGAGAATATAATACAACAGAGATGGTGACAGCATATTTGCTTGTGAGGAGGCTTCTTAACGCCCCTTCCTTAGCAATTTATTTTGCATATTGCATCTTCTTGTCCTCTTTTACGTCATCGGGGAAAATTATGCCAATACAAAGAACATTTAAATAGTAAAGGAGAATACAAAGTTGTCAAATGCTTAATAAATCGCTAAGAACAAGGTGCCCCTTAGAATACGATCTTGTATCAGATCATTATATTCTGTAATGTTGCCCCACAGCTTTGAATAATATGAAGTGGTCAGATTTGCACACCGAGGCCTCTTTACCCTTTCAGTACGGCGATGTCTTTCTTTATTCTTGCTACTTCCTGGCAGTGTTACGTAGGAAAGACCTCTCGTACTGAAGGGGTTAATGAGGGCTTATGAATTCTATATCAAATATCTCCAGTTCGAAAAGCCCTACCAATGTTGAATATATTCGCCTGAGAGAGAAAAATATATAATGCAAAAACATCATCGCAGTGAACGGGTTAAAACTGGTCAAGATTTACAAAACAGAAGTTGTAATTAGTTCTTTAAGGTTAGTAGGACAGTAGCAGTAGTAGCTGTAGCAGTAGTAGTTGTAGCAGCAGCAGCAGCAGCAGTAGTAGTAGTAGTAGTAATAGTAGTAGTAATAGTAGTAGTGGCAGTAGTAATAGTAGTAGTTGCAACCCCATTCTCGTATGAACGTGAACCCGGTGATCTGCATGCTGTAGTTATCTTTCTGCGGCTCACCATCCTCGTTTTTCGGGTTAGGGAGGGAGTTGAGGAACGTTTGTATAACTGTGTAAAGGAACAGCTCGGTTACATCAGTGCGAACACATGAAGACGTCCCTCTCCAGCATCGCGGTGGGTTCGATGGTGAGAATATTTGCCTGTGAAAATGTGTCGGATCCCTAGGCAATTTAAGAGAAAGGAGAAAATAAGTAGTGTTGTAGGTAACAGTATGAAGTGGCGGAGATAGCCATGGCTGTGGAGGAAATTGGTACTAGTGGAGGTAAGAGGGAGGGCGTACACGCGAGTTTATTAAGCAAGACGGAGATTGTGAAACATACCGTACTCAACATTTTCCCCTTTGAGATTTAAAATCGACTTGCATGCAGATGTTTACCACTTCAGCCCACTACTAGGGCAGTCTCCTAAGCTGACTAACATTTCTGGTAATAGCCAGAATAAAAAAATAAATAAAATATATTATGTCTCTTGATAGAAGGGTTTAAGTAAACTGTGACTGTAGGAAATAAATGATCGTTTTCCCTCTGAAAATTAAATCGGCTTTCATGCAGATGTTAAACCACTTATTTTCATTTATTTCAGCTGACCACAATTCCTCCGTCTTAACCTGAACACAATACTTAAAGTCTGTCTCTACAAGCGATAAGATTAGGCAAGAAAGCTCTTACTGGGCGTTTTGGAGCGTTTTCTAACCAATATAATTCAAATAATGCGTAATTAACAAAATAGTTTTCCTCCAAAGTTTTCGGCTAAGCAGGGTTCTTGATTATGTTCATCCATTTTGTTTCGTGTTATGACGTTCTTAACTCTGACCACTAAATATCGATTATTTTTAGTCATGAATATGTGGGAAATGTAGCAGTTGAAGGCGTAGTTGGTATGCATGGTGTGCCTGGAAGAAATGAAAATGGGGAACGAATGATAGCGATGTGTGTTGAGCGAGAAATGGTGATTGGGAATACGCTGTTTGAGAAGAAAGATATTTATAAGTATACATGGGTGAGACAGGAGGGTGGAAGGGTTGTTGATAGAGCCTTGATGGACTATGTGGTTGTGTCTAGGAATGTAATAGGAAGATTGTTGGATGTGAGAGTTCTGAGAGGGTAGGGTGGAGGTATGTCTGACCACTACCTGGTGGAGGGAAAGTTGAGAGTAGGTAAGAGATGGGTGAGAGCTAGGAGGGTTAGGTGTGGCAGGGAGGTTTTGAAAGTGAGTGAGTTGGATAAAAGAGAGAAAAAGATAGAGTATCAGGAGAAATTGAAAGATAAGTGGAACGCAGTGAAAGATCGGGAAAATGGCAGCGTGGAGGAGGAATGGCAGTTGTTTAAGAGTGCTGTGGTGGGGCATGCAGAAGAGGTGTGTGGTGTGAGACGTGTGGGTGGTGGTGTAAGAAAAGGAAGTGAATGGTGGTGCGAGGAAGTAAGTATGGCTGTGGCTGAGAAGAGACGGGCATATGAAGTGTGGCTGCAGAGGAAGGATGAGATGTCATATGAAAGGTATAAGGAAAAGAGGAATACAGCGAGAAGGGCTGTGCGTGATGCTAAAGTGGCGGCAGATGAGAGGTGGGGTAGGCGGCTGACAGAGAATTTTCAACAGAATAAGAAAATGTTTTGGAAGGAGGTGAAAAGGGTGCGAAAGGGAGAGTCTGGGAAGGAAGAACGAGTAAAAGCAGAGGATGGAAGGATGTTAATTGAGATGGATGCAGTAAGGAAGAGATGGGCAGAGTATTTTGAAAGATTGTTAAAAGTAGAGGAGGAAAGGGTGGCTGAGATTATGGCGGATGGAAGGGTGCAAGGAATAAATGTGTTGGGAGAGTTGAATGATTCTTTGATCACAAAGGAAGAAGTGGAGAAGGCAGTAAAGGATATGAAAACAGGGAAAGCTGCAGGTATGGATGGGTGTGCTGTGGAATGCCTGAAGGGTGGTGGAGTGACTATTGTTGACTGGTTAGTAAGATTGTTGAATGTGTGCTTTGAGAAAGGTATGGTGCCAATTGACTGGGCAAGTGCTTGTGTGGTCCCGTTGTATAAAGGCAAGGGTGATAAGTATGAATGTACAAGTTTTAGGGGCATAAGTCTGTTGAGTGTTGTAGGTAAAGTGTATGGTAGAGTGTTAATTATGAGAGTTAGAGAGGGTACAGAGGGAGTGATTAGTGATGAGCAGTGTGGCTTTAGGAGAGGGAGGGGATGCGTTGATCAGGTGTTTGCTGTGAGACAAGTGTGTGAAAAGTATTTAGCAAAAGGCAAGGATGTGTTTTGGGCATTTATGGATTTAGAGAAAGCGTATGATAGAATTGATAGGGAGGCTTTGTGGACTGTTTTAAGATTGTATGGACTTGATGGTAGGTTACTAAAAGGGGTGAAAAGTTTTTATTTAAATAGGAGAGCGTGTGTAAGAGTGGGAAATGCTGTGAGTGATTGGTTTCCCGTGAGAGTGGGGCTGCGACAGGGATGTGTGATGTCGCCTTGGTTGTTTAATATTTACATGGATGGTGTTGTAAGGGAGGTGAATGCAAGAGTTTTAGGTGGTCTGAGTCTGGTAAATGTTGATGGAGGAGAGTGGAATATGAAGCAGCTGCTGTTTGCAGATGATACTGCACTGGTGACTGATTCAGAGGAGAGATTGAGACAGTTGGTAGAGGAGTTTGGAAGGGTGTGTGAAAGGAGGAAATTGAAAGTAAATGAGAATAAGAGTAAAGTGATGAAGTGTACGAGGTTGATAAATGGTAGGGGGATGAATATAGTTTTGAATGGTGAGTTGCTTGAGGAGGTAGATTGTTTTAAATATCTAGGGTCACATGTTGCTGTGGATGGAAGAATAGATGCAGAAGTGAAGTTTAGAATAAATGAAGTAGGAAAGGTGCTGAGAGGAATGAAAAAAGTGTTTAAATGTCGTTCGCTTAGAATGGATGTAAAGAGAAGGCTGTATGAGGGTGTTGTGGTACCAACTGCATTATATGGGGCTGAAACATGGAATGTGGGTGTAGCAGAGAGGAAAAGTTTGAATGTAATGGAGATGCGATGTCTGAGGAGTATGTGTGGAGTGACGCGTATGGATCGAGTGCGAAATGATGAAGTGCGAAGGAGAACTGGAGTTGTTCGGGAGATGGCTGGTAGAGTTGAGCAGAGGGTGTTGCAATGGTTTGGGCATATGGAGAGAATGGATAATGAACGATTGGTGAAAAAGATAACTAGATCTGATGTGAGAGGTGTAAGGCTGAGAGGGAGACCACGAATAGGATGGATGGACAGTGTGAAGAGAGCGCTGGATGCGAGAGGGATGTCTGTTGAGCAAGGAAGAGTGGCTGTGCGTGACAGAAATAAATGGAGAGAAATTGTGAATGAATAAGTGATGACGCAGCCCTGAGGGGATATTCTCCCGCATTTGGTCTGATCAGCTAGTCAGGTCAGGTGCGGGTAAGGGGATGGGTCTGTTATGATGTGGCGGGGGTAAACCAGTTCTGCTGTCGGGCCCTGCTGCGGATGTCACTGATTGCATTGCGCAGTTGACCCTTGTGCGGTGTGATGCGGTGAGGATCTGTCCGTTCTCCCCTTTGGGGCTAAGATGCGAATGAATGTGTTTGAATGGATGAGTAAATGGAGAGTGAGTCGTCCTGTCTCGGCTACCTCCCTTTCCTTGGGAGAAGCAGCCTAGGTATATAGATAGATAGATAGATGAATATGTATTACTAAATTCCTACACAAATGCACAGATTTCAGAGCTGAAGTTTAATGCAGATCTAGGCAAGTATGAAAGTAATCTAAGAAACACATTAACAGCATGACTGGAGCTATCTAGTCATACTAAGACTGGGATTTCAAATACTGGGTGAAAAATAGGGTCTCAAACGATCCCAGCCGAATTTGAAGAGGTACACAAATCAAAAATTTTCATTTACTGAACAACTCCGCCTCAATCACTGGCATCTTTACGTATTTTTTTTTTTTAAATATAATAACGAAGGCTGAGGCCTGAGAGCCAGAACACCCTGTCCATTACGAAGAATGTCGAAGAAATGAAGGCCAACATCAAGATCTGTTCATATCAAGATACAGTGGGAAAGACAGACTGAGGAAAGCAATTCAAGAGATGATGATCAACACTGTTCATGACGGACTGGGAATTCCTGTTAATTCTTGCCTTACGGAGTTAGGAAAATCAGAGGCGAAAATATGTAGCTGGATGGGGGCCACATGCGCGTCGTAATGGGCACAGTTGTAAGAAGAGATCTCATATGGGCAATGACCAAAGTTGCAGTGACAGAAGAGAGATGAAACACTACGACGAAGAGAGTCACAGAAGAGTCTGAGAGGAGGGAAGAAAATGAAACGAAAATTCTTTGACTCCACCCTGTTTAGAAGTGCTGTACGTATTGAGTCCCCCTCCCCCACACCCCAACACACAAACGAGAACTATGCTCTACGCAGGGGAGAGTACTAAAAGCATTCCTTATCTTTCTGTTTCTATATTTCAGGCCTATATGATTAAATTTGAGCAAGCAAACATGTACGCAAGCATCTAATTTTAGAGTGTCATTTATGTAACACCTACTGTACAATTGCTAGAAGTGATCAGCCTGCACCCCACACTACAGGATAAAGTCAGCAACGATACGGAAAGCTCAGACATATTTTATCTTCATTACATACTACGGAATTTATCGTCTTGCTTACACGTTCACGCACTTAGCTTTAATAATGTGATCCTACGGTTTTCGTCTCTCTGACTTTATATTTCTTCTTTGCATATTATACAGTCCTTCAGTACATGTTTAACTCCTTCACTACAAGAGGCTTTTCCTAAGATGAAATAAAACTAAAAGTTGCTAGAATACAATGAAAAGAGCATCGTTCTGGGAGGTTTATAAAGATGGAACTGTTCCCCTTCGTACGATAGGCTTCTTATTAAACAAAATGTCTAGTGGAAACCTGAATTAATATATATAAGAAAAGCATAATAACGGCATCAGTATTTCCTCTTTCTACCGTCTTCGTCCACTGTGTACCCATCCCTACCTCTCTCGCCGGCAAAGGAAGGAAGGAACGAGTTTAAGACGAATTGGCAGATCGGGATTAAAATTGATCACTATCTCGCAGACGAAAACACCCGAGACGATCATGGCGGCAGCGAAGGGTGACCAGCCAGTTTCCATAAAGTGTAAATAAACGAGATTGCGGTATAAATCACCCGTGGCCGAGCTCCCGATTTAGCCATGGTTGACAGGAGATTGGACGCAGGATTTTCAAAAGGGGAAGGTGCACAGGCGGGAGCAAGAGTTCGCCTGCATGTTTTGACCCTAATCTGGCCCAAACTGTCGTCCCTTTGCGGCTTATTTCACGTACCTCAGTGACAGAAAAAGGCAGTACTACAGCTCTACGTCCTTTCCACAGTACTTCCTCGTGACTGGCATCATATTCTAGTGTTAATCTATTGTTACAGCTCAGCATTCAAGGTGAAGCGATGACAATTTTAAGAAAATTTAGAGTAAAACCAGTGCAGTACTACACAAGTTGTACTTTTCCCTTTCTCTGCTGGCTATAATACTCTTAAGGTGAGAGAGGCCTGGTATGTTTCTCTTCCCATACGTGATTCTCTCCGATATGATGCGTCAGGGAGGAAACTGGCAGACCTGCCCTAAGCGTCAAGCTGACGCAGTGAACGGTATGCTAACTTTTCTCCCAGGCTGTATTTCCATTTTTTTCCTCCTTCCCTCATGCACCCATTTTTTACGGTAGCGATCTCGATAATGGGATGACCCGATAAGGCGCTGATAAGACTAGCCTGCTGTCGATGTGGGAAAAGAATCAGGGTAATTGATATCTAATCTTCGGGAGATCAGGGGGCCCAGGGAGGTTACAATTACCTCCATCATGAGGCATGAGTCTGATATTCAATTCAGGGTTAGAGATGCTAGAGGGAGAGCAGTGGAGAGGAAGGGAGGGAGGGAGGCGTATGAAAGGAGAGACAGCGATGGAGGAAGGGAGGGCAGCATATAGAGGGAGGGATGTAGAGGACTGGAGAGATGCGAAGAGAGAGAGAAAGGAAGGGCGATGGAGGAGGTGAGGGAAGTGTAGGGAAGGAGAGTGATGGAGTAAGGAAGGAAAGCATAAAAAAAGGAGAGAAGACGATGGAGGAAAGGAGAGAGTGAAGAAGGGAGGGAAGCATAAGGAGTTAATAAGACATAAGATGGGAGACAGGGAAACGTGGGGGGAGAATGAAGGAAATGGAGGAAAGAAGGATGCGCAGAGGGAGAAGACAGAAAGAGAGAGAGATTCTGATATTCGTTTCGGGCACAGAGATAAAAGAGGGGGACGAGGGAAACGTAGGGAGGGAGAGAGGGAGATGGAGGAAGGGAGAGTGCAATGCAAAGTGGGAGGAAAGTGGAGGGAGCTAGGACCACGAAGCAAGGAATGAAGAGAGGGAAAGGGGAGGTGGGAAAGAGAGAAATGGAGGAAAGCGTGGGGAGGGAGGGTGGGATATGTAGGAAAAAAAGAAATGTAAGAAACGTGAGAGAGAGAGAGAGAGAGAGAGAGAGAGAGAGAGAGAGAGGAAGGAAGCATCAGACAGGAAAGCAAATGGATGGAGAGGAAGATATGATGGAAAGAAGAGAAGCACAAGAAAGGAAGACAGGGATGTGTTAAAAATGCGATCAGAGTGGGTAAGCGAACACCCAGGATGAACTCTCAGATATGACTTGTGGCAATGAATAGATAGACGGGTAAACAAATGGATGCATACAATTTTAGACACAGTGGAGGAGAGAGAGGCTGATAATTAATTTGGGTACTGTTGGAGGTCCATAAAAATTCCGTAGACCAACACCTTTACAAGAATCTGGGTGAGGATCTTGCTCTTCATCGTCGTCCATAAACAACATTCTTTGGATCGCGTGAGATGATCCTTTTTCCCCGCTAAATATATACAGTAATTATGATCATCCGACCTCAACAAAACTGGCTTGGGGAATAAATGCAGATCTTATCATCATCAGGAAGAGTCATATGGTACAATGAACGAGAGTAGAGATTTCTTTATAAGGTTTAATCCATTTACACCTGAAAATTAACTGGACAGATATTATCTGAGATGAAACGAGAAGCTAGTTATCATAAATAATACTTTAGAAATTGAAAACCTTTTAAACCTTGAAAGCACAAATGACTCTCGAAGGATATTGTAATGGTAAAAAAAAAAACAGCTAAGACGTTAAATTAAGAAAAAGATAATCGGGAAATCAACACGGATTCTGTAAGTCTGTAACCATTTTCTTCGATGTAACTCTGGCGCAAAAACTGGACTATCCCAATGCTCAGTGATGCCATACTTGTCAGATGCAGTACTACAGGCAGGTGCACTGTTAGGGATCAGGCAATAAGGTGCTGCCCTCGCCAAATGGGACCGGGCAGGCATGCGTGAAGAAAGACGAAGAATAATGGGGGAAAGAATAATGAGGGAAGGAAGACTAAAGAGGGAAGGAAGAATAAAGAGGGAAGGAAAGATAAAGACAGAAGGAAGGGTAAAGACGGATGGATGGATAAAGAGGAATGGAAGGACAGTGGGGAAAGTAAGAATAAAGATGGAATGAGAAACAATAAAAGAAAGAGGGAGAGCGGGAATAAATCAAGGCGTCTGGCAATAGACGGATGGATGTGTGAGAAAATATTACTGGCTAAACCTCCCTACCAGATGTACCCAGTGCAAAATTTTACGGGCATCTGGGATTCATACAGCGTTCCCAGCTAACCTCCTCAACAAGCACTGCACAGCATAAGGCCCTACAGTTATCCTCCCTCAATCCACAGAACGTCATTTTTATTTTATTCTTGCCGCTACAGGCTATTTAATTCAGATTAGGAGGGTTCCCTTGTAGTCGAAGGATTAATGAAGTCTGTATCTAAACTAGTTCGAAAAGGTTCTTCTAAACCGAATAATATCTTGTAAAAATTAGCAAGCAGCGGCAGCGGCGGCGGCGGCGGCGGCGGCAGCCGCAGCAGCAGGCCCCTCTGAGTGCAAATCCGGTAGACTGCAAGCTTATGTTCCTTTTCAGCAGTCCACCAACCTCAAATCAGGGGAGAGGGAAGTAACTCAGTAACATTTGTATAACCAGGTAGTTGAGCCCTATGGTTATTTCAGCGCTGTCACATGAAGGCGTCCCATCTCAAGAAGAAAACGAAAAACACATCACATTCAAGTAGTTAATACACTGATTTTTATTCTTGCAACTGATGTAACCTAACCCTTTAGCACGCAACGTCCCCCATAGACGACGGTGTTGGGCATTTTCGAAAGGATCTGTAACCTTCACGACTTGGAGCAGGTGAGGGGCAGAAAGCGAAATAGTGTAGCCTACCTCCACCACACAGGACCGTATTCTATGAGGCTTAGGAGATTTCGTAACACCACTTTTATAGCGATTTATTCTGCACGTTACTACACAATATCTTCCTCCATGCTACTTATACCCTTATAATATCGACACAATTTGCATTAACAATATACAAGAGGATAATGAAGATATGATGTGCAGAATAAATTGGTAAGGAAAAGGTGTTATGACATCGCCAAATCCACTCATAATTTGACCAGGGCCGTATCCTATATGGCAAAGGAGGCTTTGTAGCACTTGTCACTTAGCGACTTTCAATGCATTTCATACTTTATAATTCTCTTTTACGGTATTTATAAATTTCTAGTATGGACAAGATTCGCTTCAGTAACGTGTGAAAGGATAATAAGTTGAAACATGAAAGATAAACCACAGGGGATGGGATGCTCCAAGTCCCCAGCTGTCTGCCACTCAGAACACCGTCCAATAACACGGGCAGAATTTCGCATTGTTACTGGTGAAGGTTTCTATTCCAATAATATTATTCGAGGTATGACTTTCATTTTCTGCCATTTTACACAACACAAGCTATTCCTCCATATATATTTACGTACAATGTGTAAGTTACATACATACGCACATACATACATACATTTATATATACAGTACATATATATGCATACATTTGAAATACACACACAAACACACACACACAGAAGATTGTCACGACAACTGAATGTACAGTGACTAAGCGACAATGCAATAAAGGAAACAATAACGTTAATTAACCCCATCATCAATCTCTTGCATAAGTGACTCGATACTGGAAATGTGGAAACGCTAGACTGTCCTTGGAGCTGCTGCGGTGGGATTCAACTGTCGCCTTTGAGTCCTGCTGTCTTACATTATCACACATTCTTTAGTGATAAACACACACACACACACACACACACACACACACACACACACACACACACACACACAAATGTGTATGCCATCAAACCTGCCCAATACTTCACTATTACTGAAGAAGAAGAAGAAGGCCAACTTAAGCCTGAAGTCCATCAGGTTCATGTTTGAGATGGGCCTGGGGCAACAACAACAACAACAACAAAAACAACAACAACAACTATTACTACTACTACTACTACTATACAACTACTACTACTACTACTACTAAGGTTACCTCCTCGAAGTTCCCCCTCATGTGGTAAGGCATATCGAGGGTCATCACTCCACACGCCCGCCTTGCCCGTCCTGTTTTTCCCCTTTTATGAATCTATATCGGGGTGGACTTTTCTGAATCTCAAGTGGTTTTATTTTTTCTCCTCCGACGTCGCGGCTAATGCATTCCTGGCCATACCGCCTCAAGAGCGATACGTCAGTCAATATCTCGCACAGGTAAAAGATCCACGCACTTTTACCTTCATGCCCTGTTCGCGTACCTTGGCATGCGAACCCCCTGACGCAAACAAGAATGTACTAATTAATTCCGCGTCCAGTTTGGTGCCTTAACAACGTCCCGACCCCAGCAGCCGTCACCTAAACAAATATTTTCCCCATTTAATCCCTGAATAAATAATGAGGACTCATATATCATGCACGGAATGATAAATGTTTGCCAGGCTAGATTGCAGGGTTTGTTGCACGGTTTGTTGGTGTCATCGAGTTCCAGCCAGCGAACCAGCCCCACTCTCCCGTACCGTCATCCCACTAACAAAGCCCGGGATCAACAAAGCGCCAGGGCCAATAATCACCGTCTAGCATCATCGTCGAGTTGATCGAAATGGAATAATTCTCTGACGGATACCTGTACTGGTTTTTACTCTAACCTGATCCAGATTTCCGTCTTTTTGTAGCTTAGTTCACATAGCTCAGTGGCAGAGAAAAGACAGTACCACAGCTCTATAACCTTTCCACAGCACTTTCGTAACTAGCATTATATTCTAGTGTTATTCTATCGTTCCAACTCAGCATTCAAGGTGGAGAGATAGTAATTTTTGACCAAGCTGGAGTACAAAGGGTATACCGACAACACACCGATTCTTGCTGAGGTGTACAGCCACGAGCAAAACTTTGCCGACAATCCTCTGCCGCCGTTGTGTTTAGCCTTCAGTGTTTCTCAATCGTCCCCGAACGAGAGTATCCTTTCTTCTCATACTCTTTTGTTGCCTGCTTCGTATTATTATCACAAGAAAATTGTTCAAATAACACCGTCCATCACCACAGCCAGTGCAGTGTCGGCGAACTTTAGTCAAGGCTTTATGTAATCGTCACAAGTATCACCATCCAGTTGATCGTAATGGTATAATTCTCATACGGTTTTCTGCTGACAAGACGCCTATTCATGGTCAAATGTATAATTATCTGCTTATATTCTCAATGGCATGGAGGACTTTGGTGATGTGCTTACACACGATGCCGCCGTTGTCAATTACTAGCCACTGAGTCGCGTCCACGTCTGCATATTCCTTACTGCATCTATTACTTTATTCACTACAAGAAGTGGTACTGGACAGTGGCGCCTTCATGCCGTAGCACCTATGTAGCCATGTAACTCTGCTTTCCGTTTATGCAAACCTCCATCACCTCCCTCCCTATCCCACAAAGGGAGGATGGTGGACTGCAAGAAGAGGGCAACTTTAGCCTTCAGACTACAGGGTTCCCGATGATACGAACCTGGGGCTACTACTGCTACTATTACTACTACTACTTCTACGAGAGGTGTCCCCAGAGTTAAATAAAATAGTTGGACTTCTTACAAGAATAAAAAAAGATGTTATCGTACTGTTAAGGCGAAACAGAAGGTGCGGTTTATACTGAAAACTGTTACAAATTAGTTCGCGCCCACCAACAGAATCAAACTGAAATGAACATGGCGGGTCTCGCCGAGTAAGGAGGCTAAGGAGTCTTTCTTCCTTTACTTGGCATGTTGCTCTCTCTCTCTCTCTCTCTCTCTCTCTCTCTCTCTCTCTCTCTCTCTCTCTCGAACAGACTACTGTGTATACATAACATAGTAAAGTACATTAACACACGACAAAAATAAATTTGTAACGAAGTATTAGGGAGCCTTCTTAACTGACAAGCATACGATCCAAAATATCACAAACAATGGTAAGGATAGTGACAAGTTACATCTGTCAACGAAGGTCAAGAGTGGGACTTTTACAGAGCAGCCTAGAGCTCTGTAAATGTCTGTATGCAGTGTGATTTGGAAGTAAACGTAAATTGATGGTTGTTGAAAGGGAATGTGGCTCTTCGCGTGACATGGTGGTAAATGGAGAGATACTTGAACTGATGAAGCAGTGCAAAGGCCATCGTTCACTGCATTCCTTAAAACAGTACATAGATCTCGGTTTATGATTCTGTCTAATAAAAAAACGTGCCCCATCTGAAGTTCATTCTTCCTAAAACAGCAAAAATCATCAACGCAGAAATTTTGAGTCTTAGGTGTGAGGTGACATTATTGGTGTATAGCGCTGACTCAATGCATACTACCATACCGTACACTGCCACACCTCACATTAACCTCTCTCACACTGTCACTTCTGCCTTGGTTCAGATTATATTATCCTGTACTACCAAACTCAAACTGCCTCATGTCAATACCCTTTACCAAGTCTTACCGTATATTACCGTACTTAAAACACACCTGACCCTACCTTACCTCACACTACCTGACCTCACACTGCTTTACTTCAGATTGCCTTACCTCATACTGCCTTAACTCTACACTGCCTTATCTCACAATAACTTACCTTATACTAACTTGCCTCATCTCACACTTTCTCATTGTACACCCTTACCTCACTCTACCTCATCTTACACTGTCTCACCGCACACTGCCTCACACCATGCTACCATTCTTCACACTGCCTTTCCTTATACTACCTCACATTCTCAGCTGACACCACCTCATCCCACTACCTATCTAACAATACATGACATCTCAGACTACCACAGCTCAGAGTACTATTCATGAAGCTGCCACACACCTCATACTACCACTCTTAACATGTTACACCTCACGCTGCCACACTTCACAGTAGTATTCTTCGCACTGCTCCACGTCACTGCCACACCTCACACTACCACTTCTCACACTGCCACATCTCATACTACTAGTCGTCACACTGCCACACCTCACATTACTAGCCGTCACACTGCCAAACCTTACAGTAGTAGTCTTCACAGTGTCACATCTCACACTACCAAGCCTCTAAGTAATATTTTTACACTACCACCCCACACATTACCATACCTCATACTAACTCTCCTTAGAGAACTAGCCTTCACAGTGCCAAACCGCTAACACCCCTCACTCCCCTCCCCCCCAAAAAAAAAAAAACAAAAAAAAAACACCACCCACGAATCTGGGAAAGCGAAATCGTGTCAAAACATCTGAGGCAATTTAAGAAAACCGAGATAAAACAAAAATCACCCCAAGAGAAAATAATTGTGAAAAAATATAAGAGTAATGAGAAAAGTTCCCTCACGTAGGAGACCACCCGTGCGAGGTCAGAGATGGAGGTCGCAAATGGGGTCACTTTGTGGGGGTCAGAGGGGGGCAAGAAATGACCCTGGGTGTCAAAACAGGTTCATTAAGAAAGGAGGGGGGAGGGAAAAGAGGGCTGAGGATGGAGAGTGGGAGAGAGTGGGAGAGCGAGTGGGCAGGATGGAGAGTGGGAAAGTGAGTGGGGAGGAAATATGGGGAGGTAAGGTAAGAGTGGGAAGAATGGGAAGGAAAGACATGGGGACAGGGGAGAGTGAAGGGAAAAAAAAAAGGTGGGGGAAGACAGACGGATGGGGGAGCGAGAGAAAAAAGGGAGATGAGGTAAAAGTCGGGAGGGGGACTGGGGTGGAAAAGGGAATGGGAAGGGAGAGAAGAAGGGAGGGAAGGGACGTAAGGAAAAACAAAAGGAAAGAGCATGGAAAAATGAAGGAAAGGAGGAAATGGATGGGGGAGGAAAGTGAAGGAAGGGGGGAAAGAAGGGGGCCGTGAGAATAGGCGGAAACTGTGTGTGTGTGTGTGTGTGTGTGTGTGTGTGTGTGTGTGTGTGTGTGTGTGTGTGTGTGTGTGTGTGTGTGTGTGTGAGAGAGAGAGAGAGAGAGAGGGGGGGGGGGAGGACGGGGGGGGGGAAAGGGGTGAGGGTGGACAAAAGGCTTGTGAAAGAAGTGGGCTTAATTTGTTGTGATAAAAAGTGTCAGAAAGGAGGACGCCGCCGTGACCCCTGACCCAGCACGTGTGAGAGGGAGGTGGAGAGGGGTAATGGAGGGGGGACTGAGAGGTTAGAGGGTGAGAGGTGGAGGGGTAAAGGGGAGAACGAAGGCAAGGTTGAGGGGGGGCACAGAGGGAAGGTACGAGGGAAGGGGGAAGAAGAGAGGAAAGACTGGGGGAGTAGGAGGTGGGGAGGGGAGATGATGTAGGGAAGGCTGAGGAGGATGAAGGGTTGAGAAGGTGGAGAGGAGGCCGAGGAAAGCTGGAGGGAGCGGAGGGGATGGAAGGAAATGAAAGGAAGACTGAGGGGCCCGCTGAGAAGGAAGGGAGGTATTTTGGGAAGGTAGAGGGTATGGAAGTAACGCAGTTTGGGATTAAGAAAACAAACGAAACGGTAATTTTCAAACACTGCTCAGAATCTAGATATTTACCTCTTCCAGGGTTATAATACTCATTCTTTGCTGAAAAAAAAAAAAAAATTATCTGGCGTTACCTGGAAGAAAATAATAGAGCTGACCCGACTTGTACCCATTGCAAACAGGTGACGTAAACTTTATTCTTTCCGCTACCAGGTAATTTTACTGGGCTCAGTAAATGCCTCTCGTATTGAAGAGGTTTATTGAGGGTACATCTAACCCCCTCCAGTTTGACAATGTCTTAGCTGAAGAACAATCGTCAGGATATGGCGATAATTACATGAAAATTAAATCCCCGGGCTCAGTGGGTTAACTGGGACACTCAAATCCCTCTCACACACTATCGGCTGAATAAAATTGTCTGGCGCTAGCTGAGACGGGATAATAAGTCATTTATATCAAAGGGAGGTTAATGTACAATAGATAACTATCAGGCTCCTTTGGCTTACTCTCAGTTGAATAAAATCGTCTGGCGTTTGCTTAAATAGGAAAACAGAGTTGTCCTGGCTTTGAAAGAGTTAAAAGCTCTCTGCAGAGCACTTGATCAAATCAGATAGCATTCAGAATGCACACACCTCTACCAATGCCATTGATATTTATGATTAACTGCTGTAATTGCTCTTTCCTACCAAATGAATACTTCTACGGTTACACAAAATAATTGAATCACAAAGCGCATACCACCGTCAACGCCAATAAAATTTATTCTTTACTCCTGCCTCCCATACCAGATCCACCTCAAAATCTCACAAACTCTTCCTTGACCCACTGCCCACCCATCCACAAGCGTTCACTGAAATGCGACAACCTACACAGACAGACAAAACAGATACGGCTGAATACATAACCTTCGTCCAGCTTCGTTGATGGAGATAATTATACAGAATATTATCTTTTACGAATTCTTCACCATTTCAGGACGAAAACGCGTTTACAATACTTGCTCACTGAACCAACGGTTTTATGTAGCCTTGGGGAAAATTTTCGAGGCAAAATTCAGAAACTCTATTAACCCCTTCAACCCGCATGGCGTATTTCGCATTTCATTCTTGTCGCAATCAACGCTACTCAGCTTAACCCATTCAATCCAATGACGTACTTCTTACTTTAAGCTACTTCTGGATAATTTTATTCAAATTAGGAGCGACATCTCGAAATGAAACGGTTAGATACAGAGTTAATCTAGGGAGGTTTTTGAAACTGGAAAGGTTAGATGTAGTCTTCCTGAAATCTGTCTTTTTTTTCTTTTTCGGTAACATTTGGGTCTTTTACGGGAAACGATTAATACCACTGGAAGGCACTTTTCATGAATGTTTAAAAAAGGTGCGGCCTGCTGGCCCATGAGCCGTGAGGAAAAAATATTCCTCTGTTCTTGTCTAGAGGAAGTGTTTTGGCATTTTTCGGTTATATTTAGCTGTTTTTTTTTTTTCTGGGGGGGGGGGGAAGGCTGTTACTACTGGAAGGCAGTTCCTATGATAATTCTAAAGTGATATGACAAGCCACAACTGGTTCAAAATCTGAGAAAAAAAAAAAGGTACCCTTCAAGCACAGAAAGTTTACAAGCCATATGGAGCAAGAATTTTACACACCAAATAATGATCAGCTGAGGTGTAGTGTTCTCGGTTGCTTCAGTTTCTCCAACAATTAAGTAAGAAAATACAAGAAAGAGAAATAAAAACTCGTGATTACGTCGCCTCGCGGAGTGAAGGAGGAAGGTTAACACTTTCACTGGGGAAGGTTCTCTCTGGCTGAATTGTACACCGTATATCACATGGCCATAACCAAAATTACATTCTTTGGCGTGTCATAATGGTAATTTCTTGTGTGTGTGTGTGTGTGTGTGTGTGTGTGTGTGTGTGTGTGTGTGTGTGTGTGTGTGTGTGTGTGTGTGTGTGTGAGAGAGAGAGAGAGAGAGAGAGAGAGAGAGAGAGAGAGAGAGAGAGATGCAAAAACGAAACTTCAAATAGAAAAGAATGGCAACAGGAAAAACGAAATCCTCAATGAAATACAGTACACGTCTGAAGTGGAAGAGGTAAAGAGCAGAGCAGCTGGCCAAGGGAGGTAACAAGACCCAGCCGGCGTGAAGCAAATTGAACAGCACGGGCGGCGGGGTTGGTGGTGCTAGGGGTGGGATGGGGAGGGATAGGAAGGCAGAAAGGAGAGGCTAAGGTGGTGGGAGGGATGGGACGGGAAGCGATGGGAGGGGAGAAAGGAGAGGGTAAGGTGGTGGGAGGGGATGGGATGGAGAGCAGTGGGAGGGGAGTACAGGGAAGCTGGGGTGGTGGGAGGGGAGTACAGGGAAGCTGGGGTGGTGGGAGGGGTGGGATGGGGAGGGACGGGAGGGGTGAAAGGGGAGGTAGAGGTGGTGGGAGGGACGGGAGGGGAGGAGGGGGAAGTTGGGGTGGTGGGAGGAATCGGATGGGGAGGGACGGGATGGGAGAAAGGGGTGGGAGGGGGTGGGATGGAGATGGATGGGAAGGGAGAATGGCAAGGTGAGGTGATGGGAGGCGAGAAAAAGGAGGTAGCGATGATAGGCGAGGTGGGAAGGGAGAAAGGGGAACGAAGATGGCTAGGAAGGGAATCGGCCAATGAAGGAGACGAGACAGGAAGAACATAGGGTTAAGAGGAAGGGGAGAGCATAGTAGTGGTAGTGAGGTGGAAGGGGAGGGTGGATGGGAGGGGAGAAATGGGAGAATAATGTAGTACCGGTAGCAGACGTTGGCCAAAGTAGGGGAGGGAGAGAGGATAGGTGGGAGGGAGATGGGAGACGAAAGGAAGAAGGAGTATATGGGTATGAAAGGTAATCAAGTGGAAGGAAAGGGTAGGGATAGTGGGGTGAGAGGAGAGAAGAGGGATAGTGAGATGGATGGGTTGGTGGAGTAAGGGGTGATGCGACAGAAGGAGGGGAAAGGAGTACTGATGTTCTAAGAGAGGGGTAGATGGGGTAGAAAGAGGCTGTTAAAGGGTTACAGGGTGGGAGAAGGTAGGTAGATGGTGGGATCATGTGGATAGTCAGGGGAGAATGGTACCCACATTGGCACGGTGATTAATGTACTCGTCTCGCGATCTGGGAGTGCCTCGAGTGTAGGATTCAAATTTTTGTTGTGGTGGACATGTAAAAAGAGTGGCAGTAGTGTGTCCATCCATACACTTGCATATACTCACACATATACAGATGATGACATAATTAAAATATTAGAGCAATTCGAGTTTCATACATGCTTTACAGTCACTGCAGACCCTCCTGCCCCTTTCATATTTCTAGCTAGCATGAGGAAAGGTAAATTCTGGCTGTATATCTTCCTCCAAGAAGATGGTATATAGTCTTGCACTGGACCTGACATGGGCTGTTAGAGTTACAAGTACAGAGGTGGGATTATTGATAGTGGGATGGGATTAGGTGGCTGGAGGGGTAAGAATAGATAATGATAAAAAAGGGTTTTTCTTTCTTTCTCTCTCTCTCTCTCTCTCTCTCTCACGTCCCTCCACCTCTTACGACCCCTGCTAGTCACGAACTCTGCCGCCGACGAATACTTTTAAGAAGCCTCACGAACGACGCTCCCAGGACGCTGCTACAGTTTGGTCGAACATGTGAGAAATCATGTTCATGCAGATCCACTTCTTCAGCTTTTTAGCCTGATGAAGTGATTTTTATTTCGTTTTTCTTGCCTCTATATGGGTTTGGTTTGTTAGTAAGAGCGTCAATGAGGAGAGGAAAAAAAAAAAAAAAGGGATAACGGGCTATACCTAGTCCTCTAGTTCAAAATGTTTCTCGTAACCATTATATAGCACTTTAGAAATATCAAGAATAATATCTAATGAAAGATTCCTCCAGTTGTAATGGTTAAGCCGATAGGACAAGACTGGGGATAAATTCTCCTTTTTCGATTTCATCCCCCTCCCCCTGTATCTTTACAAATATTCTCTTCTTGCATCGAGAGGTCAAGATCAGAGATTTTTTTCTTCATCTTTTCGTTTTTCCCTTTTCTTCTCCTCTGTTCATTTCTTTTTTTCCCATGTATATGAACATGCAGTCATATTCTTAACATATTTAATGCTACGGACCAATCTTCAGCTTTAATAAAATAATCTGGGGATTATTCTGATAAAAATACTCTTCATCATGGTAAAGGGCTTATTGTTTATACGCCTATTCTATAAAGAAAAACAAAATTCTCTGAGAATAGTCAAAAAGGGACAGAAAATCTCCGTCCTAACACAGAGGTTAATGAGCCATGTAGGTGTAAAATATTACCAATATTCTCACTATGATGTGTGAGTGAGGTGGAGGGGGAGTGAGAGAGTGGGAGACCGAGGATGAGTTGGAGGAATGGGATAGAGAGACGAATGAGCGATGTGTGAGTTGGAGGAAGGGCAGTCTGATGGCCTAGAAAAGGGTGATGTGAAGGCGATATATCTGTGACCACTCCTTACATGATTACGAAATATGGAGACACACATACAGACACACAACAGCAACAACAGCAGCAGCAGGTTTATCTAAAAACGCGAACTCACTGAACTGCCTGCTGAAGCTGCCCTTCTGCAGCCCACCATTCTCCTTTCAGGGGATAGGGAGGGAGTTAAGAGACGATTACATAACAGGGCAGTGAAGCCGCCCGGTTGTATCAATGCCACCACATGAAGGCGTCCCTCTCCAGCACCTAAATTAGAAACAAAGGGAATACAATCTTCGAAGTCTTGGAACGATGTTCTCTTAAAATTCAAGTCTGAAGTTACCAGCAATATAGAAGTCTTACTCCGACATGGACGCATCATTAGAGTTTAAAAGTTACAATCCAACTTGCAAATGAAGGAGGCTGATGAAAGTGGTGTATGGGTTGTGATTGGTGGTGTGGAGGCGGCTCGCTGCCTAACTACCGTCACGGTGTAATGCATAATGATCCAATAATAGTGTGGTCAAGTACAGTCAGGGATGAAATTTCGTCTACTTTTCCACCGCGCCTACTTCACATTCAGTGACAATAGTTCATCTACTTTTCCACTGCCTCTACTTTACAATCAGGGACAAAAGTTCGTCTAACGTTTCACTGTGTCTAACTTCACCTTAGGAATGGTCGTCACTTTAGTCCCAGACGCATCATACATCGCACATCATCATCTATGGGCACAGAAACATACCAAACCTCTTTCAATTAAAGAATATTAGCTAGCCAAAGGAAGTGAGAAGAAGAAAGTAAATATTGAGAATAACATTATTCCACGACTTTACGAGTCGCCCATTCAGAGAGGAAAGGGTTCTGGGGGTTCAACTCGCCCATTTTTCAGCTGTGCCTTATTTTTCTTCTAACTCTGGGATAGTCAGAATCTTAGATGAAGTTGGTTCCGCCCGGGCCAGTCAGAATCTTAGACGAAGTTGGTTCCTCCTAGGCCGATCAGAATCTTACACGAAGTTGGTTTACCTTAAGTCTCTGTTCACACAGTATTACAATCAGCGACCTGGATATAAACTCGATTGTTGCACGTTATATTCAAGGACACGACTGTGACAGTAAAAACTTCCTGCAGTCGATAGGCATTAACCACAAACCCTCTTTACGTATTTCCCGAGTCGCCATGAGGGAATAACACGGACTTCAGTTAGTGCATGGAGCTGACACACAACCCAAAGTAAATGATAACTGAAGGAATAAGCAACGCATGTTTCCTAGTTCCTTCTTGTAGTTTTGGCCTTGCTGATAAAGTTTTTTCGTCGGCAGGTAAAGAAATATTGAGCCCTGCCTTCATAAAATGCTATATACGCCCCCTCTAAGGTTAAAAAGAAAATGATAGTGTGTTGTCCTCATTGAGAAAAGAAATACTGGACTGTGAACCCCTTCCCCTTTCCATTAAATGCTGAATTGGCCCCCAAATAGGATCCAGGCACCACCACCACCATCTTCACTGCACACACATTCATCCACTCCAGGCCTTAATCCATACACAGGCGTACACTCAAATACTGAAGTCCGTTCGCCTCTCCTGTCACATTTTCTTTGCTGGATTAAAAAACGCTTGAATGTGGCGCGATGGACTAATGTGCATATTATCATCCATCCGTTGCTGATAGTATGCACCTTTGTCGACAACTTACCATTCAAGTATCTATTAACTCAGTAGTGAAAAAAAAAAAAAAAAGTCAGGGATGGCGAACGGACCTTTATATTTGGCTGTATGATCAACTCCCTCTCGAAATTGTCATTTATTTTCCCAGGAAGGATGAGTAAAGGAGAGTGCAGAAATTTTCCGTTTCTCTTGTTTTTCCTGCAAATCAAAAGCTCGGTTACGACAGACAGCTGATCATAAGCATATTTGTGGAACTGGTCCCTGGTTACCCAGATAACTGCAACTTCTCCCTCAAACAAGCTGTACCCGCAACCGTTCATATAAAGCCAGTTTTGGACCGGACATTATACCCAAAAGGAGAGTGGTGGCCAGAAGTTGTGCACCCATCCTCTTCCTGGCAAAAGTCCGTAATATACACCTTAATCACTGAAGGATGGAAAGGACCTGAAATACTCCTGAGGGGAAGAAGGAAGAGGAGTCAGAGGGCTACACATTTGCATGGAGGTACTGAGGAGTTCAGAGTGGCGTCAAAGGCAGAGTTAGGGTGAATCTGACCTGACCCTAATCTACATTCGTCCCTCCACTATCCCTCCCCCCACTCTCCCTCCTCCCTACCCTTCCCCGATCTTCGTGCTCTTTCCTCTATTTCTCCCTATCCCCTTGCCTTGTCTTATCTCCCCTCTATCTCCATCTACTGTAGTTCCTCCCTTTCCCATTGCCGTACCCTACACCCCTCTCCTCCTGCCCTGCTCTTTCTCCTGTCCCCTTATCCTAAACCACCCTCCTCCCCTGACCTACTCTATCTTCCCTTCCTTGCTCTACATAACCACCTTTGCCCAACCCTATCTGCCCTCTCCCTGCCCTTCCCTATTATCTCCTTCCTTATCCTACCCTGCCGGTCACCCTATCCCCTACCACCCTTCCCCAGTCCTCTCCTATTCCCATTCCCCCCGCTCCACTCTATCCTCCCTTCGCCTGCTCTGTCCCCTTTACATCTGCTTTAACCTACTTTCCCCCTTCCCTTTACTACTGCTGCATCCCTGGTATTTGCAATTTTTCTCACTTCTGTAACTAATATGGAAGGTGGGTAAGGTAGAAGATAATAACACACACACACACACACACACACACACACACACACACACACACACACAGTCTCTAATTAATAATTCAGAACTGTACTTGTACTTCGATGCATAGATAGTCATTCCCCCCCCTTCTCTCTTTCTCTCTCTCTCTCTCTCTCTCTTGCCTAAGCCAGTCGTGTGTAAACAAATGGGGCCTTACAGCCTCCCTATCCAGTAATCTGATCCACCCTTATCGCCAGGCTACCAGCGGACCCAGATACCCACGATAAGAAACATACAACTCCACACACACATAAAACTACCCATACAAGCTACAACTCCACATACAACTCCATTCAGAACTCCACATACAACTCCACGTTCAACTTCATTTACAACTTCACATATAACTTAGAACTCCACATACATCCTCACATATAAGCTACTTCATATACTCGTACAATTCCACCTACAAGCTTCAACTCCACATACGTCACATACAAGCTAGCTGTAACTCCACATAAAACTCCTCATACAAGATGCAGGTGCACATATAACTTCCCACACAAAAACAACAACTGTGCACACAACTTTACATACTTTACAAGCCACAACTCCACTTTCAAATCCACATACATGCTACAACTCCACACGTAATTCCACATACATGCTACAACTCCACACGTAATTCCACATACAACTCCACACACAAGCTACAGTTCCACGTACTGCATAACATACAACTCCACATACAACTCCACACACAAGCTACAACCCTACAACTCCATACACAAGATACAGCCCTACATACACGCCATAACTCCACATACAACTCCACCTAGAATTCTGCATACAAATCCACATACAAATTTACAGTTCCACATTCAGCTCCACACACAACTCCACAATCAACTTCAAATACAACCCCACACAGAACTCCACACCTACATTTGCAACTCCACATACTAATTTTCAGTTCCACATGCAGATTTACAACTCCACATACAAATTTACAGCTCCACTTATAACTCCACAAAGAACTCCACATACAGCTCATATACAGATCCACATCGCCATGACCTCCACCCTGCCTACCTCTCCGCTTCACTACACTTCCTCTAAACAATTCCCTCAAACCGTATTCACAAAGACTCTTAACCAGTCTTGATGAAAAGGGTATTGGGCAAGACTTCATGACGTTGATGACAAGGTTAAGCATGTGATGGGGATGGCGAGGGAGAAAGACACATGGGAGAAGGCAGAGAAATAGTGCGGGAAGAGGAGGGATAACTGAGTGAAAAGGAATGAGGGAGGGAGGAGAAAGATGAAAACGTACCTGATGGCTATGAGGTAAATCAGGAGACGACTCAATATGTAGGAAACAGGTAAGAATATGGAAGAAGAAGAGGTTAAGGAAGGAAGAGAAAGTGTGATGGGAAAAATGAGGAAGGAGATCCACATTTAGAACAGACGCAAGAAAATATTCAGGAGTAGTGAAGGAATGAAAAAACTGACAACGATGAATATTGGAAAAAGGGGAAGTGAAGACAAAGAAGATGGAGGGAAAAAGTGTAGAGTGAAAAGGGAGGAATGCCGGTTCTTTTGAAAGGAAGAAAAACTATTACAGTTTTTAAAGACTAATGAACCCCAGACAGATAACCAGCAAAACTCATCCCTTCTAAAGAAAAGAAAAGAAAAGAAAAGAAAAGGATTAACTCAGAGGAATGAGGCAAGAGCTGGGGAGAACGATGAAGTTGATAAGTATAATGACAAAGAAAATGTTGCTTATTATTCACTTACTTTTTTATTTATTTGTCGGCTTGTTTCTTTACCGTATTGTTTGAGGAGAGAAACTGAGAAGCATTGCAGGGAAGTTAAGAATGAATGTACCAGTAGAATAATCAACAGAAGGGCAAGTATGATAGTGGTGGGGAGGAAGACGAAGAGCCATAGGAGAAAATACAACACTAATAAAGACTAACAAAACAAGGAAAACAAAATACACACGAAAGAGTTAAAAGACAAGGATGATAGAAAACAGTTAAAAGGAGAGAGTTAGAGATAGAGGTGTTGTGAGTGAGTGGGAGATCAGAGTAGGTGTTGAATCGTGAGAAAGAGGAAGATTTATGATAAGAGAGAAATGGCAGCCTGACATGATATCCGGGAGGGTAAGATTGGTTTGGAAGGGAGGGAGAGAGAGTATGAGAAATTAAATGAAGAGGCGTGGGTGAGATAAGGAAGAGAGAGAGAGAGAGAGAGAGAGAGAGAGAGAGAGAGAGAGAGAGAGAGAGAGAGAGAGAGAGAGAGAGAGAGAGAGAGAGAGAGAGAGAGAGAGAGTACAATAAACATGCAAGTAAGAGAACTACATGAAGAGACAGTAAACCAACAGCAATTGGTAGGAGGGGCCCTGGACCACCCAACCCCCCGGCGTGAGGTTAGATGGTCCCCTTTGCACTCCTCAATGGCCCTCAGCCTGACCCCACCCTCAACCCAGCACCAACACCATATACATTAACTCCCTGGTGCAGGAAAGGGACGCCTTCACGCGGTGGCACTGATATGACTGGGTGGCTCAACTATCTGGTCATACAAACGTCCCTCAGTTCCCTCCCTATGCCCCAAAAGGAATATGGTGGGTTGCAGGAGAGTGTCTGTTAAGCCCGCAGTCCACTGGGATCACATTCAGAAAAGCTTGGGGCTGCAACTACTGCTACTACTACTGCTACTACTACTACATGACTCCTAACACCCTAACACCTAACATTTACTCTATTCCTGCTAGTTCTAGACGATTATACTCAGATTTATAGAGCACCCAAACAATGAGGGGGTTAAGGAGGGCTCTATGTAACCCTTCCAGTTCGAAAAATATCTCCATATCTGAATAATATTGACTTATAAAAACGACGTTAAATACGTCATCGCGTTGAAGAGGTTAAATTCATGGAGGGGCGCAGACGTGGTGGTGTCGATCTAATGATGATCTATGGAGCGGTAATGAGCTCAAGTTGCCAGCTTATTTGCCTTCAGTTCCTCTCTCTCTCTCTCTCTCTCTCTCTCTCTCTCTCTCTCTCAAAAAAAGAAAAAAAAAAAAAATCGTTTATCCTCAGAATGAATACAACTCCGAAGTACGTTTATGGCAGTTGCTATTGTTCTGTCCCCGGGCTTATCTGAAACTTGAACACGGTGGATTGCAGGCTTAAACTGCCCTTCGTCTCCAATCCACCATCCTCCTTTTGGGTAACAGAAAAATAGGTGAGGGAAAATTGTACGGGTATAACCACACGGTTGAGCTGCTGCACGGCTGTATCAATGCCACTACATGAAGGCGTTCCTCTCCAGCGCCGTTTATAGCAATGAAAGGGTTAATCGAGGCTGCTGTTAGTGTGATGACCCCTTGGATTTCCATCAGCTGATCAAAATTGTCTTGCACTAATCTGAATAAAATGCCCAAGTGCGTAAAAGTTACGTTAAGGGCTCAGTTAACCTCTTCAGGTGCTGGAGAGTGACGCCTTCATGTGGTGGCTCCGATATAACAAAGCAGTGGAGCTTCCTGGTTATATAAACATCCGTTCACCTCCCTCCCTGTTCCCCCGAAAGGAGGATAGTGGTCTATCAGAGTAGCCTTTACTTTACAGTCCACTGGGTTCAAGTATGATTTGAACCTAGGGCTACAACTCCTCTTCCTCTTCATCCTCCTCCACCTCCTCCTCCTCCTCCAACTACTACTACTACTATCAGTTTATTCTTTCAGTCCGACGACGTACTTCATACTGCATTATTTCTATATCCCGGCGATTTTATTCAGCCTGGTATATAGTTTTGGGACTGGAGGTGTTACATTCTTCTAACTCAAACCTGTCCTAAAACTGATATCTCCTCCATCAGTTCTGAGCTGTAACAATAGACTAACATAACAATAGAGTGCTCGTCGCGAAGAAGTTCTACGGGAAGGATAAAAAGCCGCAATACTGTCTCTCCTTGCCTTTGAGTTGTGCTTGGAAAAAGCTGCAACAGGACGAAGATCTTGGCCCCGTTAAAGTGAAAAGAGTGCAGACAGACTTCACTGATCTTAACAGCACTAAAGTTCTCTTTTAAAATGAATATAAATGTATGATGTTAGCGAGGGGAAGATGAACAATACGTCACCTTATTTATGGAGTTATTAACAAAGTCAGTATAAGGATAAACCTCGAGAGATGTCAAGGTTATAGAGTGAAACGCTGATCTAAAGAGTCATTCAGCGGGTGGAGAAATATGCAATAATCACCGCCACTGAGTGAAAAAAAAGTTGGAAAAATGGGGAAAATTAGAGGGAGAACATAAAGGTATTAAAAAAGAAAATTAAATGAAAAAAACAAACACCACATATTATCTCCAAAATAAAGGCGATACCTGAGACAACTGCAATAACGAGATGATCTGTGAGAATTAAATAAAAAGTAAAACTGCAGACGAACAGCGGAGAAATGAAGACAGAGGCAAAGAAATATACGTGGAAAACAAAAGTGAACACAAATGTTAGAGATAAACTTAAAACGGGAGACGAGTCAAGACATTAACCATACAGAATGGGAAAAGTTGAAAATTAAAATACTGTGCAAACCAAACGAACATACATAATTAGAGGGAATTTGAAATATATGAATATATGTTAAAATGGAGACGTCAAGAAATTAAAATATAAAGTGGAGAAATGTAAACCAAGTGCAGGAAGCGATGGGATAATATTAGGGAAATAATAAAGTTCCAATTTGAAGTTTAGGGCGTGGCGGAGATAAGGAAGGGGGAGATGGCAGCAGGGGGTGGAAAAGTGGGAGGGAGGGGGGAACACGGAACAAGGATGAGAGGAGAGAAGTGGGGAACAGCAGGGGAAGGGAAGGGGAGAAAAGTGAGAAGGGGAGGAGAGAAGTGGCAAATGGCAAGAAGGGGAGAGAATGCGCAAGTAGAGTGAGAAGAAAAGGGATCAGGGGGAGTGGAGAGAAGGGGCGAGGGAGAGGGGGAGAGTAGGGATATGAAGGGAGAGGAAAGAAGGGGAGACGGGGAATGGGGAGGCGAGGAGAAGCTAGCAGGGGGACGTGAGGTGTGGAGGGGCGGAGTGTAGAGAAGTGGGAAAGGGGGACACTGGAGAGGGGAGATGGTAGAGGGGAAGGGTACAGTGAAGAGAAGGGGTGTTTCATTTGTCTAGGGGTGGGGTGAGGTCTTAAGGGGATGCCAATGAGAGCTAAACTGCCTCTCCTGCTTACTGCACAAGGGGTATATATATTTGTGTGTGTGTGTGTGTGTGTGTGTGTGTGTGTGTGTGTGTGTGTGTGTGTGTGTGTGTGTGTGTGTGTCCTTGCTTGGTGGAGTGTGAGGTTGGTAGTGTGTGTATGTCTGGGTAGGTGTGTAGCTGATTAGATGTGTAGTTGGTAGGGTGTGGCTGACAGATTGATAGATACGTGGAGAGCAGTGGCACGTACAGTCCAGCTCGGTAATTCCTATACACTTATGGGGTTCCGGACTAATGAAGCGCGACCCCAAGCCCCTCCGATTACCTGCGATAAGCTTAGCAAGATCTCATTAGGGTTCGACATGGCTCCGGGACTATGTAAAGGAACTATAGATAGCAACTGTGTGTGAGTGACTGCAGAGACAGGCCGTGATGGGAGTGTTCAGTCACGACTAATATTGCTTTTACACGTTCAGGGCTCTGGATTCATGAAGGGAGATTCCATAGTGCTTGATTTATAATGTGTTGGTTCAGAGAGCTGTCTACTTTGTCCTGACATAGTTCTGAGCCAATGTAAGGTAACAACTGATTCCCACTGTACTGTACATGGATGGCAGTACTCATAGAGACAAGGGCAAGGCGTGGAGGGAAGGGCAGGGCTGAGATCCGTGAAGCAGGAGTGAGGCAGGTGTGGCAGTGGTAAGGTAGGTAAGGCAGGAATGGGGATGTGATGAGCTAAGAGGCAGGAGCATGGTAAAAAGAAAAAAAAAAGTTATTTTACCATGGGCAGGAGTGAGCTACAAGAGGCAGGGGTGGGGCAGGGATGAGGCAGAGGTGCGGTAGGAGTGAGACAGGTGAGGCAGGGGTGGGGCGGGGGTGAACAAGAGGAGGTCAGGGGTGAGGCAGGTGAACCAGACTAGCACAAGAGTGAGTACGACGAAAAAGACGGAAAAAAAAAAAAAAGTCTGAACAGTTCTATACGCACGGCTACCTCTCCTGAATGAAGACTGATGCCATTGTGAGGGCTAAGGATCTGAGCAAATAAAGGCGTTCCCAACCGATTTCGATTCCGTTTCTCCACACTTCACACTTCAATCTTATTCCCCCTGCCATACGAAGACGAAGGGTGGAGTCGAGAGCAGCAGGCAAGAGCAGACGCAAGCAGACCTCATTACTGCTGATTGTCCGCTGCTGGCGTCACGGTGGGAGGGGAGGGAAAAAAAAAGTAAAAGAAAACGAAAAAGGGCATAGTGTGGTAAATAGAAGAGGGAAGCAGAAAAAAAGGTGAAGGGAAACGAAAACGGTATGCAGTGGTAAACAGAAGAGGGGAAAAAAGCATTGAAAAAGGTTATACTGTGGTAAACTGAATACGGGGGAGGAGAGAAATCGAAAAAAAAAAAAAAAAAAAATAGTGAGCCTTGGTAAAATAGATAGGAGGAAAAAAGATAACGAAAAAGGTAGTCTAAATAGTGATAGTCTGAAGAGGGGAGTGAAAAAAAAAAAAGGAAAATGTACAGTTTATATTGTGAAAAGAGGAGTGAACTCCCTCACTGACCGCGGTGGACACTACTAAACGACTCGAAGTGCTGTCTGGATGTAAGTTTTTCACACCTTGGCCGCAACGACGATACTAACTTTATTATTGCAGAAACCAAGCTGCATATTGAGACTCAGTTGGGAGTGAAGACAAAACGACATTCTTAACATGAAGTCGATATTGTGGAGATTAATAGTGGCATAAGCGTTCCCTACCAACAGTCAGCTCAGAGTAATGGCCAAAATGACAATGTTTATATACCTGTACTGTAACGACGGTGCCTGTATCAGAATAACATTGTAACAACTAGCATAAGATCTACTTTTCGATTATCATTTCGAGCTAAGATTTCGATGCCTTGACTGTGACGCCGACAACAAAATATCAGAATATCATTGTTAAACTGGCTTAGGAATTCTATATCAATAACTGCTTTAGCTTTTTGACACCTTGGTCGTAATGTCGATCCTTAAAACATCAAAATACAAATCCAAAAACTGGCATAAGAGCTCCACTTCGATAATTATTTCAGTGTTAACATGAAAGACATATACGTTTTCTATGTCTTGTATATCATAGACCAAAGGAAAGGAATAAACAGGAAAAAAAGGAGAGGGAGATGTACTTCAGCAATGCTATTACAATTCCAGAGGTAATGTGGAATAGTAGGAAAACAAAGAAATATGATGAAATTCAGGTAACTAGAATCTGAACACAATCCCAGAGATATTTATCAGACGTTCCATATATACTAAAGAAAACACATGATCTCTTAGGATAAACTTAAGCATTATCGCACACACACACACACACACACACACACACACACACACACAAAAGGTAAAGAAGTGCGTTCCATCTAAATATATCAGTTCCTTTAGTCTTTCTTAACCTTCTCCTTGTAGGGACCAATTTTGTATTCTGCTCCGGCTACACCAGACGATTTTATTCAGCTGAGAATGAGTCATGGGAATCTAAGGGTGGTAATAATCACCCTTAATCCTTTCACTCCAAGGACACAATTTGTATTTTGTACTTGCCGCCTACAACTGATTCTATTTGCTTCGGGGGAGATTTCTGGTTGTGGACGGGTCAGTGGAAAACAGATATAACCCTCCAGTTGCAAAAGTCTGTCTTAAAGCGAATTAAATTGCTTGGAGATAGCAAAAATATATTAAAATACGTCTTTGAACTGAAAGGATTAACTCTCTTATGGTCATTACAACTCAACTATTCCATTCCAAATAACATCAACCTTCCTTGAAGTTGGCGTATTACCTCCATCAATCGATTTTATTCAACTATGAGTCCTTGATTCACTGGAGTGTTAAAGAATATCTAGCCGATATCCTGCAAGTTGGAGCTATTTATAATGATAGTTTTTACATTGTTCCTTGTTTACGAATTATCAACAGGGATTAGGTAATAAAATGATAAACTAAAGCCCTATAATTTTCCTGGGTCAGACAAGAATCATTTTAGGATTTTGAAGGAGGTCAAGTGAAGTAAGAACTACGTTAACCATTTACCACGTTACTTAATATTTCACTTAACACAGGAGTAGTTTCAGATGCATGGAAAACAGAACAAATAACTAATTTTTATGAAGGGAGGCGGGTCAGGTGCGCTGAATAACTGCCCGACAAGCTATTACATCAATAATGCCAGTTATAGGAAACAAAGATAGATAACACTTGGAAAGGTTCAAGGTTAAGAACGGAACTCAGCATGGGTTCAAGAAAGGTTGACCCTGTCTTACAAATTCATTAACATTTTTTCCTTGAAGTGCATGAGACTAGAGATAGTGATAGAGCATCTGACATTATTTATCTCGAGTTTCATAAAGCCTTCTACGAGGGTTAATTATGAAGCCAAAAAGGGATGATCAAGGCAGGGAAAATATAAAACTGCCTGAAAATGTGCTGAGGGGAAGGAAGCAAAGTGTTAGTATAAATGACATCGCCAGATTCTGGATTATAATTCGCAAAAGTGCCGCAGATCCCTTTGTTTACTTTATATATATCTAGACTTAGGAATCACTAATAATACTGAAAATTTTGCTGAGGATTCAAACATAATAAGCATCATTAACCCAACATGTCAACAGTCTTCAGAAGGATGTCAGAGAATTTGAGTGATATGTAACGTAGACAAATGCAAAGTATTTTATATAAACAAGTCAGGTGGTGAAATTAAATGCAAAAACAAACATAAAGAAAGTAATCAGGGTGTAAGAGGGATCTACAGTAGAAGTAATGGCCAATAAAGGGATAAAAACTAGGACAAACTGTTTAACTGCAGAATATACATAAGCTCTCTGTACAGAACACACGAACTTAAACATGAGCTACCTAACTTAAGGACCCTTAATCGGTCCATCCCTTCTATGATGTGACGTCAAGCAATACCAGATTGTTAAAGATGACCATAATCACGTCATGGTAATTTCACTGAGATTTATGGCTGGTAAGTTGCAATCGTCATCATCATTATCGTCATTATTACCCTATTCCTAGACCTCATTAAAATATGTGGTGGGAGAGATTCATGCATAGGAAAAAGATAGCATACCAGTAAAACTACGAGTATCAAAAGTGCGCTCGGTGAAACGGGTCATCATCCACTTATCATTCATCAAAACTTCCGGCTCCAATCTACAAGTCAAACAATATAATCTTAAAATGTTCTTCAATTTACATGAACAATAGTCACACTCACTACTAAATCATCAGAAAAAAAAAAAATGCACAATGAAGGTCCTACAGGGTCACGGCTTCATGAGAGCCAGCACAGATCCTTAAATCGCGAAAATCATAGCAATATATCATGCTAGCTTTATATAGATAAGGCGTTAGGAAGTCGCAGTGGAGAGAGAGAGAGAGAGAGAGAGAGAGAGAGTAATGTGGCAGTGTGAGGTATGACCGTGAAGTATGGCGGTGTGAAGTGTAGCTGTATGTGTGGTGAGGCAGTGTGCAGTGTGTCTGATGTATGAGAATGCTAAAGTGTGTCAGTGAGCAGTGTGTGTAATTGTGTTAGTGTCTATCGTAGGGTGACTTTCCAACGAGCAGTATAAACTAACCAAATATTAGTTTTCATCTCCTCCTCCCCTCTAGCACAGCCCCTCACCCTTCCCCACCCTTCTCTTCCTTCACCCTTGCATCTATCTCTTCACCCTCCCCTCACCCTTCCTTCTCTCGCCTCATCCATCCTTCTCCCACACCACCCTCCTCTCTACCTTGCCAACCCCATCCCATTCCTCGCACTCCTCCTCCTCCCGCCTCACTCTCTTTTCACCCTTGCTTCCCAAGTCTCATCCTCTCCTCACCCATGATTCTCTTGCCTCACCCTTGCACCTCCCGCCCCACCCTTTCCTCCCTCAATCCCACCCTTAGCTCTAAACTTTCTCTCCCCACCACTAATCACCCCCAGAGGCTCTCCCATCCCCTCGGCATCATTAATCTCCCCAGACTGCGACCATGCTCCATTTTTCTTGGATCCGAGAGGCACTGTAATCTTTTGTTTGTGTGATTTTTCCCAGGCTGTATAACAACAGACTGGTGTTTCCCTTTATATGCATAGGTGTGTCTATTGCAAAGGGAGGTTTAGGCGGGACAGTTTTTAAGTCAGTCTCCCGTTGTATTCACCTTCAGCTAGTTACATTTTCTATAAACTACGACGATTTCTTTTTTCTTTTCCTAATTTTGTATCTTTTCCGTGTAACTTTGGAAGATTTTATGCTTCTCTCCTGAAGCTCGTCAAATCATAAATAATTACAAAAATAATAAATAATCTATATTATAATGATCCGATTACTGTATGTTTTTTTTTTCTCTCTCTCACTCTCTCCTTTTCATCCTTCCTCTCTATACCTCCCCCCCACTTCTCTCTCTCCTCTTCATCCTTCCTCCCTATACCTCCCTTACCTACGAGTACAACTAGTCGTCTCAAACGTTTCTTCCCCATCTTCCTCATACCTCTTTTACACAGACCTCTCCCACTTCAATGCTCTCAACACTTTTCTCTCCGCTCCTTACACTCTCTTCTCCACTTACCTCTCCTCCCCATAATTCTCTCCACATCCCTCTATCCCTCATATCCCTCACCTCCCCAACACCCCTCCATCTTACTTTGACCCCACCCCGCTTTATCTTTTCGCCATCGCTGTCTGTCTGTCTGTCTGTCTGTCTCTCTCTCTCTCTCTCTCTCTCTCTCTCTCTCTCTCTCAAGGTGGACATGGAAAGAGCTGTAGCGTATTAACAGGGAGGCGTTGGCTTGTGTTTTTCCTCAAGTGGTTTTCTGCTTTCTCGTACAAGCAGACGAAATCAGGGCGTTGAGTACAGCTGTGTGTGTGTGTGTGTGTGTGTGTGTGTGTGTGTGTGTGTGTGTGTGTGTGTGTGTGTGTGTGTGTGTGTGTGTGTGTGTGTGTGCACCCAAAGTATTATGATAGCTGGAACGTGACATACAGGAAAGTAGTAACAACACTGATATAAACTACTGAAGAAACGTTACAGACAATGGTTAGGATGTTTTAGACTATGACTAAGCATTCCTCTCTCTCTCTCTCTCTCTCTCTCTCTCTCTCTCTCTCTCTCCATGTCACCTACAAGATCACCTACTGTATGTATACGGTTGGCAGTAATCGAAATACGAGGATACAGACTACAGAGTTAAACGACTAAGAAGGACAAATAAAAATAAAACGTGAAGTTTCTTTTGTCGTCAGCAACTCTTATAAATTATTTCGTTAAACATGCGAACCCTCTCTTGATCGGGACAACTCTAGTAATCCAGCTAACGCCCAACGATGTTATTCAGTTGAAGTTGAGACACTGGAGCCTAAGTGTTAACATACGATAGATCCTGACGAACTGTGATGCATATGGGTAAATACCGTAAAACTATCATCATCATCATCACAATCATCTTTTCCGAATTTTTCCCCGCGTCAATGGAGTGGGTAGGATCTAGAAAAAGGGAAGGGATAACGCCATATGTGAGGGAAAGTGGTGGTGTGTCGTGGGAAACGGAGGTAATTACTGAGTAGGGGCAGAAACGCTTCGAAGTTAGTTTGTCGGGATCATTCCTTCACAAGTTGGGACCCAGTTAGACAAGCAGATAGACAGAGCACATACTGTAGGTGTAGGCGCAGCGATCAGCAGAATGCACACTGTGAAATGAGACTGGAATCCATAAAAGGTTCCCACTCAATAAGGCTCTCACAATTCTCCTCTGCATCCCACAGACCACATCAGCCATACACTATTTCTTTCTGGGTAAATTTTGTGTCGCAGTTAAAAAGCAGTCAGTAGAGCACGTACAGTAAAGGGCGAAAAATTCGAGCACTACTCTTCACAATAAAATACATTTAATGAAAGCTTTTACTGTATATTATTATTATTATTATTATTTGAGGCCGTCAATATAAAGATTTTTTTTTATTGTACCTGCACGTGTCCCCACCTAATGAACGAACTACCTAGCTATGATTACGAAAATATTAATTGAGACAGCTCTCGATCAGGCGTATGAACTACCCTGGGATGACGGAAACCTTACAGAGTTCTGACATTCACCGTACTTAGGACCATATAGTAACAGAAGGCTTCCAAGCACCTTTTCCTTTGTGATTTACTCTGCATATTACACCTTAACATTGTTTTGTGTGTTCTTTATAATTTTTTAATATGACAATCTGCAACACACAGAAGAGGATAACGAAAGGCAATGTGCAGAGTATATCGCTAAGAAAATGTGCTGCGATATCTCCAAAGCCACAGTGGATATAACTCTTAGTTATGGACAGCTGATCCTACTACACTCCAACTGTTGGGCTGGTGGTGTTTGAACAATATATTTTATTTCTAGGAATAATTACGGACATATCATCCCGTCGGAAAGGCTATTTAATATGGAAAAGTTCAACGAAAAGCCCACATGGGTTGACAAATTCCACCAACCTACCAATGGGAGGATGATAGGTTCAGATGTCCACATTTGATCACTTGCGAACTTTGGGTTAACCTACAATGAAATTCAAAATATCAACTGTGATAATTTTTGTAGTATTAGCGTAAATCGCGTTTTAAATATATAAATATCGTGTGAAAATAGCTGTAACATAATATCAACTACCTTCTGGAAAATTTTGTGCTTCGATTTATCTGAAGATAAAAAGAATAATAAACAATTTCTGAAACAGTGAAAAAGATGGACGGGCTTCAATATTTTTATTTCCTTGTTTACGGTTAAATCGAATGATAGCATCGTTCAGCAAGTCCCTGATATTTTGTCAAACCTATCTGAACTCGATGTTTTTTTTTTCAATTTTAACGCGATTTATGCTAATACTAGAAGAATTATCTATGTCGATATTTTGAACTTCCTTGTTGCCCAAAACTCGCAAGTGGTCAACTCAAGTCCCCCCCCCCCCCGTTTCCACTAAGTTGGTAGGCTGCAAGTTCCGAAGAAAGTAACATTGCTATGTTTATATTCGAATAGATGTCCCTCCACGGAAAATATACTGTGGAATCTAAGTAACTAGGAAATTAGTGAACAATGTATTTAGAGATTTTGCCTGACACCTACAAATGTTAGCAACAGACTGAGGCATTTAATTCTTTGTTATCATCGTCCTGGCTTTTTTCCACTTAATCGACACTATACGTCGCATATTATTCTTCTATAATTTTCTGCCTTTTCACTGTAATAATCATACGAAAGGCAGATGAGATGCGTCTCCCAATATCCAACCCTGAGAGCAACTAAAAAAGAAAACAAAAACAAGTACTGTATAGCAGTACTGGAAGTGGAAAGCAATTACATTAATATTTATACGCAAAAAGAAAAGTCATATAATGCAGGACTATACTTGCACTGTCATCTGGTATCCCTTTTATTATCATCACTACTATCATTCCTATCATTATCGGTAGTGTCTCTGCAACATGTCTGTGATTCCAGTACATACTACTTTATCGCCAGCATTATCTCGATCTCCAAACCAGGACTGATGCTACTTTTTCTCCCTTGTTTGTCAACCCCTTTGGTGCGATTATTATTTTTTTCTTATTCCTATCTTCAGACGGTTTTATTTAGCTCAGAGTACTTTTCGAACTGAAGGTTGTTACATATATCTTAAAGTCCTAAACGAGTAATATCGTCTGGTAACGTAAAAAATTTGCTACAAAATGGTATCACTGTATAAGGGGTTATATGTCAGTCAGTCTTGCTGTAGAACTACGAGGAAAAGAATCAGCAAATCAAGATATAAATCTCTTGGGCGTTCATGCTGACCCGAGTTGGACATATTGGAATTCTGGTGAGAGTACGTAAAATGACTGTATACTTAAGTGCTCTCCTGACTCTCTTAGTTACTAGCATTCTCAGCAAAGCAAGAGCGCATTGTTTTCACTAACCTTGAAACCGTGAGATACAACGTTAACACGAATGATAAATAAATGACAGTAAATGTTTAGGAAAATTTCAATTCCCACCACCAGAAAAAAATGTATAAGGGGTATTGGGGAACAGGCAGGAAATTTTTGAAGTCTCGCCTCCAAATGGACAAAAAAGGTAAAGGGAAATGTTCCTCAGAGGTGTCAAGTCTTACCTCCAGAAAAAAAAAAAAAAAAATAAAAATGAGTATGTGGGAGAAATGTTTAGGAAAAAATGTCAAGTCTCACCTTTAGGTCGCGAGGACATCACCACCAGGCCATCACTCACCACCACCTTCCTAATTTGCGCCTTATCTCTCCCCTTCGCCCACCACCTCTACAGGACGCTTACGGCGAGGTCCACAGGCGTTGAGGTGCCAGTTTAGGGCCCGTATTCTGGTCAGCTGAGGAAGTTCAGAAACACCTCTCTCTTAGTGGCTAATTCTGGACATAGGACGTTAGTACTTTCTTATATGTCCTATGTGAAAATTATATCGAAGTTAGAATGACATAAAATAACATAAAAGGGCAGATAAATGCGTGGCATGACAAAATAAATCACTAAGTAAAGGATGCTAAGGAAACGAGAATACGAACCCAAGACCTTTCTATATTGATGGGTAGGGACCCGTCATCACCCCACCTCCATCACCCCTCACCCCTGTCCTTACACCGCGACAGGTGACAATAGACGGGCTGAATTACGGTGTCCCTTAACCCCGTCTCTTCGGCAACTCATCCTTACCTTACCCTCCATCCCCTAACTCCTTCTCTATGGCAACTCATCCTTCCCTACCCTCCATGCTGTGTGCTTTATAGGCCCCCATTATCGTGCCTATCACTTGTCGAAGGGAAGGAAACCTGGGTTGTCTGACCCATCTTCAAAAAAGGAATCTCTCTCTCTCTCTCTCTCTCTCTCTCTCTCTCTCTCTCTCTCTCTCTCTCATTTTCATTCTTAACAGCTGTATTTGGGTGACATTGAGTTGGGTAAACTGTTCATAGTACAGTTATCATCATTATCATCACAGCCAAATCATCATCATCATCATCATCATCATCATCACAACACCATCACAACCCTATTTCCCATTAGTACAAAAGGTTGGAGGTTTCTAGGAAAAAGAACCAAGAAAGCACAAAATGAGAACTAAAGTAGTAGTAGTAGTAGTAGTAGTAGTAGTGGTAAGAGGTGAAATATCAGATTACTCGTATTCTGAAAGTTGCGTATGAACTTACTTGATTTATAAGGAAGAGTTCAATAAAGTTTAAGATTAAGAAAAACGTAAACACACACCCACACTCGCAACCCACACCCACCCACACGAGAGAGAGAGAGAGAGAGAGAGAGAGAGAGAGAGAGAGAGAGAGAGAGAGAGAGAGAGAGAGAGAGAAGTATCTATACTAAAATGATCCGATTTTTGTATGTTTGTTGGTTTGTGTGTTACTGAAACACAGCGAAAACTGCGCAGCGTAGCGTAATTTTTGTTACTGCAAAGTACCGTTAAAATGCTCTAACTTGAAGAATAAAACAACTTCCAGTCCAATCGGGCCACCGGTTCCCGAGTTATGACTCATTTCTGGCCCTTTGACATCAAAAGGAGGCCGCCGAAGGAGGCCAGCAAGTATATATAAACCAAAAGAAATGAGATGGAACTGATGGTCGTTCGTTACACGCAGGAAGTATAAATTTGCCATCACAGACAGTATAATTACACTAACAATAATTATATACATATGAATTGGTTAACGGCAGAACGAGTACTAGTTTTTAAGCACTACAGCTGCAGACGGGTGGATCATACTGATGATCTGTGGTGGGACAAAACACACACACACACACACACACACACACACACACACACACACACTCTCTCTCTCTCTCTCTCTCTCTCTCTCTCAACTGGAAAACAATGATAAAGGTTCAACAGTAGGACGTGTGTTGGTTGTAAATCAGCTTTGATATGCCTCAAGCCCCCTTTTTGCCCGAGAGACGTTTCACTGCTGGAGGGTTAGCTGTGGCCTTCATTATGTATGTATGTATGTATCTACTCATCCATCTATTTATTCATCCATCTATCTATCTACCTACAGCCAGACGCCTTAATCCTGGAAAGGGTGCCCACAAATGAAACGCCTCCGTGTCACTCTGTCCTTTGCCATCACGCTACCCATTCTCCAATTCACACCCGCTTACTCGTAGCTCTCCACCCAATTACTCCACCCATCCTCGGTCTTCCTCTCCTCCTTTCTTCATCCACCTGGCCGACATACATTTTACTTAACCTAAAAATAGGTCTTTTCTAACCTCAAAAATCTGTTAGGAGCAATAAATAAATTAATAAGTATATAAATGAATAAGTTTACGTATTCGATAAGTGCCCTTCCTTCTGCACCTCCAGCTTCCACATAGCGATGAAAGGTTTATTGCACTGAAAGAGACGCTACAGAAGGGAGGCGGCCAGAGAGTGTTTCTCTCACTCTCTCTCTCTCTCTCTCTCTCTCTCTCTCTCTCTCTCTCTCTCTCTCTCTCTCGAATCATTCTAAGAGTTGATCAAGGGTGACAGCATGATAACTACCTCCAAACTCCTGTGAGACAAGGAAACTCCATCCTATCATTCTATATCTAACTATTTGACTATATCGTTGTACTGACTGCAAGACACTATTCCCACTACCATACTCCTCCACCACCATCTCCACCCTCTTCACGGAACACCTGTTTAATCATCTACTGGTGACGTTTCCATATCCAAAACGTTTTTATACTGGCATCAGCGTTAATAAAATAAAGGAGCGTCTTCATCGACTGCGTGGTTTGCGTCGCGTCATGAAGTCGTCATGGGGGGAGAGTGAAAAATGATCGTGGAGAGCATGGGAGTGGGCGGGATGGGCTGAAATTTTGGTGGGCGGTGGGACTGGGGCAAGAAAACGTACCCTGTGGAAACTGGTGGTGTAGGTTTAGTGGTTTGAATTCAGTGAAGGCTTATTTCAAAACATCCCCGAAGAATGATAGTCATGGGTAAAAAAATGGACGTGAGGGACAATGAAATGAGTGGAATAATCTGAAAGAGCGATGGGGGATGGGAGGGGGCCATGAGTGTATACCCTGAGATAATGGGTACTGTAGGATTAATTGTTTGAGTGCAGTGAAGGCTCATTTTAAAGTTTTCGCCAACAAGAAAATGAACAAGAAATGCTCGCGTTGCTCTCTTTAGCGCTCGTCTTGTAGCACAAGCTACTGTATCATATGCTGAAATAAAATGGTAAAGGAGAGATGTAACAAAACCTCCTAAGCCTAAGTGAACACAGTTATACTCTGTTCATTTTAACTAGGCATAAATCTGCCATCTCTCCATCTTGAATGCTCGAGTATAACGAAAAAGTAACACTGGTATATTGTGCTGGTCACGAAGTAGTTCGATAAAAGGATGCAGAGCAAAGTACAGTCTTAATCTGTCCCAGAACTACGGGTAATAAACTGAAAAAAAAAAAAAAATCTCCACCTAGTTAAACTGAACAAAAACAGGTCACGTTGCTACTGCACTCACCCGAATTTTGACAACATTGGTACTCACCCCGTCACGCTGAAGAGAGAAGTTACAATGTCAGAAGGTAGAGTTTAAAGGCAGGTTTCGTATCGCACTCAAACAAGTGTAATGTAGTATCAGTAGTAGTCGCAGCCCTAGGTTCAACTGAGCCGTGAACTCGGTGGACTGCAGGCTAAATCTGTTCTCCTCCTGCAGTCCATCCTCCTCCTTTTGGCGGGATATGGAGGGATATGAGGAACGTTTGTATAACCGGACAGTGGAACCACCCAGTCATATCGGTGCCAACTACAAATGTAATAAAACATATTAAATAAAGAGAGATAAATGTAAATCCGCAGAGGTCTAACTACTTTATTTTTCATCATGCGTTTCAGTAATGGTGTAAAATATTAGAGACTTGCTTACTCTTTCGTGTACTCATTTTTAACAGTTTGGCCGTTAGTTTCCTGTGTGGTCTGTGGGTACCGTGAAGTAATGCGTGACGTCTGAGTGTGTAGGGTGTAGGCAGACAGATGTTTGCCTAAGTGTGTAAGTGTGTGTATAAGTTTGGAAGTGCATATGCGTTTAAGCAAATGTTACGTAGGTGTATAAACGTGTGTGTGTGTACTGGACAGGAAGTTGTCTACTGGATCATTAAATAAATTTCCCAAAGTTTGGCGCTCTCTCTCTCTCTCTCTCTCTCTCTCTCTCCACCATTGCGCTTACTCTTTTCTGGTAATTTTGTAGTCCTCCTCTCACTTTCTCGTCTCTCTTTCTGTTTGCCACTCCTTTCTATTTCTTCATTTTCCTTCCAAAATGTTCACTCCTCCATTATTTCTCTCTTCCTATTTCTATTCTCTTACTCGTTACTCTCTAATCGCCCTTTTCCTACCTTCCATTGCTCTCCTTTTTCCCATTTCGCTTCATACTTTTCGTCTCCCCCTTTCCCTCCTTCCCCACGTTCCATTTTTTCCCATACTCTCCCTCTTCTTTTTTTATCTTCTGTCTGCGCTCCCTCCTTCCTTTTATCCTTCCTTCTTGGTTTTCGATCACATTCTCCTTTCTGTCTCCTCCTTTTTCTTCCTTGTCCACCTTCATTTCTGTATCTCTTCCCATCTCTCCCCTCTCTCATTATTGCAGTCTCCCTTTACCTTTCATTCTTCTGTTTCCCTCTTCCCTACTCCTTCCCTCGCTACTTCTTGGAGTCTTCCTCCCTCCTCTACCTACTCCCCTGTCTCATCCCTAAAGTCATCCTCCCCCGCTCTCCATTCCTTCTACTTCCCTCATTCTTGTTGTCTCCCTTTCCCACCATCATTCCTTCTTCATTTTTCCTTCCCTCATTCTTCTGTCCCCCCTTCCCTCCCCCCAAGTCAGTGGTCTCAGCGTGCGACAGTTCCGGCTTCCGGCCATCGCGGTGTCCCCCCCACCCCCCGCTGTTCCGGTCACCGCCACGCCCCCTTCCCTCACAGCCCCCCATGCCCCCCTCCCTTACAGCCCCCTAAGCCCCCCTCCCTCTTAGCCCCCACGCCCCCTTCCTTCATAGCACCCCCATTCCCTCACACTTCTTACTCAACTCGCCCAACTTAACCCCACCCTTGCTTCTTCCACTACCTCTATTTTTTTTTCTCTCCTGCATGGTTATCTATCTACCTATATACCTACCTATCGATCTGTCTGTGTCTGTCTGTCTGTCTGTCTATCTATGTAGCTGTCTGTCTGCCTGACTAACGGTCTGATTATACTGTATGCCGCTATCTGTGTTTGTTGTCCTCAAGTGGAACCGGTTTCTCCCGATCCTATTAGTGCATGGGAATTCCATTTCACTGTAACGTAATAACAAGTGACACTGAAAGTTAGCAATTAGATTATATTAATGACTTCTACGCGGGAAAGATTATCCTTTCAGGGCAGAATCTGACTGAAAAAATTTTAATCTGCGAAACGGAGTATTTTACTTTTTTACCTCCGCCAACGGAGTTGGAGGAGGTTATGAAATCACTCCTGATTGTCTGTTCATTTGTTTGTCCACAAGATCTCAACAAATCATTGATGGATTTCAATACGATTTTGTAGATAAATGGGTCATGGGCCAAGGAACAGTTTAATAAATTTTGGTGGTGATTTGAGTTCTCTGGTATAAGCGTTGGAGGAGTTATGTGCTATCTGAGTGCTGTATTCTGGTTTTGTTGTCTTTGGTTTTGAGGGTACGGAGCTCTTAACAGAGGTATGACTAATATTATCAATAATCAGGCTTAATAAGAATTATAACCAAGGCTAACCAGCGGTAGTGTAAGTTGTATAAATAATTAGATTTTAAACATTAAAGTCGAGAAAGTTACACTGCATGTCCTTTTTAACCCATTTACTACCATGGTATCTCGCAATTGATTCTTGCCATCAAGATGCGATTTCTTCAACTCACATTTTTAAAAATGATGTAAGAGGTACAGCCCTCGCGAAACTCTCCAGTAAAAGAGGCCTTTCCTAAAGCTAATAAATCATCTGGGGGAAGCAGGAATAAAAAAAGGAAAATATTGAAAGGATTGGTGAGGTAGACAATCGAACAGAACTGTGAATCCACCGATCAGTCCATCCTTAAATACATTTTCTTCTTTTATATTTACCTCACTGTTCATATAGAACCCTTTCACTCCGATGGCGTATTTCCTATTAAATTTTTGTTATCATATGACTATTTTGTTCAGCTCATAGGGGTCTTTTTGAACAGGTAGGGTTACAGACAGCTTTCACTAATCTGCTCTTTATTAGAAATCTATCCCAAACTCAATACTCGTAAAATCGTCTGGAGGTAGTGAAAACAGACTGTAAAAAGATGTTAGTGTGCTGAAAAAGTAAATTAGTTAAACATCTCATGGCGTGCTGGTGTAGTGGTGTGAGTGTGTGGTGGTAGTATGGTGTGGTGGTGTGGTGTGGTGTGGTGTGGTGTGGTGGTGTGGTGTGGTGGTGTGGTGTGGTGGTATGGTGTGGTGGTATGATGTGGTGGAGTGTGTGTAGTGGTGTGGTGTGGTGTGGTGGTGTAGTGGTATCTGTGCTGTAGTGATGTGGTGTGACAGTGATGTGTGTGGTGGTGTGGTGTGGTGTGGTGTGGTGTGGTGTGGTGTGGTGTGGTGTGGTGTGGTGTGGTGTGGTAGTGGTGTGGTGGTGTAGTGGTATGGTGGTGTCGCGGTATAAGTGCTGTGATGGTGTGGTGTGACAGTGATGTGTGTGGTGGTGTGGTGTGAATGCTGTGGTGGTGTGAGTGCTGTGGTAGTGTAGTGGTGTGAGTGGTGTAGTGGTGTGGTGTGAGTGCTATGGTGGTGTAGTGGTGTGAGTGCTGTGGTATAGTGGTGTGAGTGCTGTGAATGCTGTGGTGGTGTGGTGTGAATGGTGTGGTGTGAATGCTGTGGTGGTGGTGTGGTGTGAATGCTGTGGTGGTGTGGTGTGAATGCTGTGGTGGTGGTGTGGTGTGAATGTTGTGGTGGTGTGGTGTGGTGCTGTGGTGGTGTAGTGGTGTGAGTGGTGTGGTGGTGTGGTGTGGCGGTGTAGTGGTGTGAGTGCGGTCAGCTGTCACGGTCCACGGGGCAGGACGGCCAGGTTCCGGTCACTGCCTGGGAGGTGACGCCACGCACACCACACACCCGGGTCACACTACTGGGTCACACTGCCGGGTCACACTGCTAGGTCACATTAATGGGTTCACACTAATAGGTTACACTGCCAGATGGACTGCACTAATTCCAGGATCACACTGTTAGATCACACTAGAGAAAAAATAATCACACTGCAACAAGGGTCACACTATTATATCGCATTACCGGGCGAACCAAATAACTAAAAAATTCGCTACACAGAAGGAGTTGTACCACTGGAAGGGACTTTCCGTAATGCATTTCATACTATTCAATCAGTATCCAACAGGTCACACTTTCTGGCGATACGGTTAGAGGGGTCACATTAATGGGTCATACTAAGACAAGGTCACACTGATGAATCATAATAAGAGTGTTCGGTACTGGGTCATACTTACAATGGATACAGCACTGGGTCACACTAATAGGTCACACTACTGAGTCACACTAACTGGTCACACTATGGGGTCATACTGTTGGGTCGACCCGAAAGAAAGGTCATACTATAGGGGAAGGAAGCAAGAGGGGAAGGTGGGAATGGGAAGAGTGCAGGGAGAAGGAATGAGGAATCGGTGACGAAGGGGAGTGAGTAGGTAGTGGGGAGAAAGAATGAGAAAAGTATGGGGAGGGGGGAAAGAGTGGAGTGTGGGTGAGCGGGGAATGAGGAGGGTCTGGTGAGGGGGGGAAGGAGGGGAAAAAGGCATATGTAGGGGAAGGAGGAAAATGGAGAGGTTAGGAGTGTGAGTGAGGGAGGGGGAATTGGGAGTGAGCGGGGATGGGGAGGGGGGAATGTTTATGTGGTGGGAAGGGAGGGAAAGAGGGGGAAGTGTAGCCATGAAACACACACACACACACACACACACACACACACACACACACACGTACCTACAATACCTCACCCTCCCCTCCTTCAGTATACTCATTCAACACCTTTCTGTCATTTACCTTCCGCTCCTTGTCATTGCTTTCTGTCCACCTCTCTCTTCTTTCTCATTCCTTACATCTTTTTCTTGTCTCTCGTCTTCTTTTTCTTGTCTCTTCCTCTTTTTCTTAACTCTCGTATATTTATTCTTTCCTTTCCTATTTCTACTTCTCTTTATTTTAATATTTCCTCTCTCTCTTTTTCTTTTCTATCTCACATCTTTTCCTGTTCCTACCTCTTACGTCTTTTTTAAAATTTTCTCCTCTTTAACTGGTTGTCTAGTGACTGGAAGACCTCTATCGGATTAATGACCCTACCAACGCGTGTGGCCTTGATTCCTAGTATGATTGGATGTTTTCGATCATGTAATGCTACAAGGGAAGTAGTAGTAGTAGTAGTAGCATTAATAGAAATTGTAGCAGTAGTAGTAGTAGTAGTAATTGCAGTAGCAGCAATAGTAGCGGCAGTAGTAGTAGCAGTAGTGGTAGCAGCGGTAGAAGTAGCTGAAGTAGTAACAGCGGTAGTAGACAGATTCATCTGAAACGTGTACCTGGTGGACTGCAGGCTGAAACTGTCCTTCTCCTGCACTCCACCATCTTCCTTTCAGGGAATAGGGGAATTATTGTTCAGGGACGTTTGTATAACCAGGCAGTTGAGCCGCCCAGTTATATCGGAACCACCACATGAAGGCGTCCCTCTCTAGCACCACGAAGGAAAGCACATTTGTCCTCTATCCTTTGATGTACTAGACTACGATTGCCTAGCCTCAGGTCCCTACGTTTCGAAGGGTTTAGTCTGGGGCTAGCTGTTTTTCACCTTTATGTTTTTTTTTTCCCCTTAACTACCTTACTCCTCTCTCATCTTATTCTTACCTTTCTATTTCAAAAGTTCTTATTTCTTTTATTTTCCTCTCTCTCTTTTCCTATCTTTCTCACTCCTGTCACTCCCTGTTTGTATATCTCTTTATTTGATTCGTTCGTCTTTACTTCTTTTCTCTCCCTAACTTCTCATTCCTCTCTCTTGTTATTCGCATCTCTTATTTTTCTTCTTATTATCTATTTTCTGACTTGCCTTTCTTCTTCCCATTTACTCTCCTCCCTGGTGTTTCCTTCATATTCTTTCTTTCCACTATTCCTGTATCTACCCCTTGCATCTTTTCTCTTCTTTTTTTTTCTCCCTCTATCTTCCTTGCCATCTTCCTAATTTTTCTTCTTATCTCCTCTTTTCTTCTCTCCCCCCACAATCCTACTAATCTTACTACATTTTATTCTTCTTTCTAATTTTCTTCTTCCTCTGTCTTACTACCTTTCCTTCTCTCCCTGTATCTTCCTCTCAGTCTTCCAATCTTTCCTCCTTCCCTCCTATTTTTTTCTTCTCCTTCTTTCTTCCTGTTTTTCCTCTCTTTCTCTTCTCACTCTGTCTTCTCAATATTCCTGCTTTTCCTCATTTTCTTCTCCCTTTTTATTCTCTCCTATTTTCCTGATTCTGTTACTTATTCTTGTTCCTTGCCCTCTACTTTTGTCTCCTTTTGCCTCCCACCAACCTCTGTCTCTCCTCTCCTCTCTTTTCTTCTCTCTTGATCATTCTACCTTTTCTCATAAGCCCCTCTCTTCCTCTTCTGTCTTTCCTCTCTTTCAGTCTTTCATTTTCCCTCGTCTTCTCTCCTTCTCCTCTTCTCTGTAATTTTGACTCCACTCCTTCTCTCCCCTCCATTTCTCCTCCTCCTACCTTCCCCCAAGGCTTCTTAGCTTTCCTGTTTCTCTACGATCTTCTCCCTCTGCCGCAGTCTCAGCTTTCGTATCTATTTCTCCTTTTTTCCCTATTTTTTCCTGTACCTTTTCCTGTTTCCTCCTCGTTTCCTTTCTGCCTTTCCATTCTCTCTTTTTCCTTTCATCTCCTCCATATCCCCTCTTACCCCCTCCCTGTCGTACAAGAGGTATTTCTTAGGCCAAAGATAGAAACTGCAAAAAATAAAAAATAAAAATAAAAATACTGAATGGATCAGTGAAGTACTCTAAGCCGCCATACTACCAGAAGGCTCTCTTTGGTTGAATAAAACCGTCTGCTCATTAAAAACAAAAAATGTCATGAAACTATTTGGGTTAAAACTCTCTTCCTGACCCCTCTTTAACCCCCCCATCTCTTCTCTTAACCCCCTCCCTCCTCCATCTTCGTTCTCTCCTTTCAACTTCACTGTTTTCTTGCTTCCTCCCCTCTCCTTCATTCTTCCCACACATTTTCTGTTCTCTCTCTCCCTCCTACACCCTTAATCCTCCCCTCCCCTCGTCTCTCCCCTCTCTTCTCTCATTCCTCCCCTACTCTTAACCCTCCCCTCCCTGTTCCCCCACACTTAACCCTCCCCTTCCCTCGCAACTCCCCTCCCCCACCCCCCTTGTGGTTTAGCTTCGGTGCACTATGGCGCTGGAGACGCCTCAGGCAACTTAGGACCCCTCCTCTCCCCTCCCTCACTACCCCTCCCCTCTCTCTCCCTCTCCCTCACTTACACCCCTCTCTCTCCTCCCTCTCCCATCCACTTCCAGCAATTCAACCTTCTGACTGACTCCCTTCCTTCTCCTCCTCCTCCTCCCTCTCTCACTCTCTCCCCTTTCCTCTCCTTTTTTGTTCAGTCTCTCTCTCTCTCTCTCTCTCTCTCTCTCTCTCTCTCTCTCACTCTCTCTCTCTCTCTCTCTCTCCGCTTCCAATTCCATTACAATAATATTTGTATGTGTTTCTCCCCCTCCATTACATCTAAGTCTTTTAACCTTCTCTTCCCTTACTCTCACATACCGTACTCTCCCTCGCCCCCATTACCTCCTCCATCATTTCTTCTCTGGTCCCCTCTTTCCTGCTTTTATTTTGTGATTGAAGATATATACAAAAGAAAAATGTGAAATCAATAGTTAGCTTTTCAAAATACTGAAGTCCAGATTAATAACTACTTTATGGTCAAGGCAAAAATAAGAGAAATACAAAAAATACATGTAGTCAAATACATTTTAAAAAATATTCGTAAATATAAACGAGAGAAATTTACAATCGTAAATGAAGTTTTTCTCACTAGTAAACCGGCGTTTTAAGAAGGATGTGATAATTAAAGGTAAATAACTTTCACCGGCTGTGACCCTGACTGATGCGTGGAGTAGAACACGTCCTCAGGGTTGGATGGCTCTGACGGACGTACTGACACCAAATTCCTAGTAATACATTAAGGAAATTTGGAAAGAATGAGACATATAATACAAAAAAAAGCACAGAGCAGTATATGATGATTAATGGGTGCAGTATACGGTAAACAGCAAAGTGAGGGGGAGGAGGGTCACCTTCCATTACACACACAGTAAATGCTACAACTTCCGTGACTGTGGTGCTTCTGTCATCCGGATAGTCCTTACACACAGTTAACCCTTCAGTCTGGCTACAAGTCTATTATATTTCTGCTGCCTCACGAGGGTTTTATTCAATCAAGGGAAAGACCTCTTGTATTGAATGAGTTATTGAAGGCTCTATCTAATTCCTGCGGTTAGAAACGTCACCCATACGCCGAATAAATCTGCATTAAGTACACTCGTAGCATGAATAAGATAAAAGGAAGTCACCGGACAGAAGGTGTTACGTCTTGTGATATGTGCGGGTGACTGATTTTTTTGCATAACTACACTAATACTGTTCGCCATAGTCCAATGCCAGTGAATCCCTCGGTGGTTATTTTACTGCATGTGTAGCGTGCTGTAATTCAGTCATGGACACTTGCAACATTTGATAAAAACTTAATAACACAGATCTGACATTTACATCACGGCAACTGAAAGATGTGTTTTAAGCTTCATATCAAAAGGTGGTTCGTCATAAAAGAACCATATACGGTGATTAGTGTGATAGGGATGATGATGGAGGATGGGGGCCAAGAACCAAATTCGCCTAAGTGCCATGTGGAGTAACTAGTGTTGATGGTGGATGGGGGCCCTAGAACCCTGAAAATCATCAGGCTAGACCTTTACCACTGGCCTGTCGTCTGTACTGGTGCACAAACAAACCTGATTCGGCCACTGAGTTTTGGCGTTCGTATATTGTGAGGTGCAGGAGCAGAATGCCACGTAGACCTCTGTATCCCTCCTCTGATGGGGTGATGCAGTTAACACGCTGATATACCCTAACCCTCCCATACAAAGCACAGGAGATGAGATATTTACTCGTACAACAAAATGGCTCAGAGTAATAAGAACAACAATGGCGGAAGCACTACGACCTCTGTTTACTAAAAAAAGGTCTCCACCTCACCTATTACTGCCAACCGTGAGACAACCGGAAGCAACAATCCTAAAAGTGACTTATGCTACCCACACTGCTTACGGGGTCCTTTTCAGTTTTTGTGGCGATTCTGCAATATACGTCCGCTCGTGTGTGTGTGTGTGTGTGTGTGTGTGTGTGTGTGTGTGTGTGTGTGTGTGTGTGTGTGTGTGTGTGTATGTGTGTGTGTGTGTGTGTGTGTGTGTGTGTGTGTGTGCTTGCGTGCGTGTGTGTGTCACGTATATCGACTACTACACCTAAAGATGCTCTGGCTAATAACCCCCATTAATTCTGCTGTAAGAGGTTCAGTACATAAATCCCCTAAGAATGAGTAAAGAGAGGAACCAATCATGCCATGCTGATTTCCCTTACTATCAGGATTTTTTATTTTTATTTTATTTATTTATTCATTTTTTGCAAAATCAAACAGATAGGTTTTAACTTCCTCTAACTTACAGCACGTAAATGCGTCAATAACACGGGGAGAGCAGACTTTTCTAGTATAAATTTTAGGGATACTATATCGATAAAAGCCAGTGTTAAATGTCTGTTCTGCAAGGCAGCTGAGGAACTGTATGAAGAAACCAAGCTAGTGGACGCAAGACGCACGACACGAATCAATGAACTGCAGAACTACAAACGGTGATGGGTGAGGGGGCTGTAGGGTGCAGGGGGGATGTGGGAGGGGTAGGGATTGGAGAGGGGAGGTAGGGAGGAGGGGGAGAGAGAACGAGGATTGGTGGAGGAAGGAGGGGAGGGAGAGGAGGAAACTGAAAGGGGGACTAGGTAGGGACGTGTGAGGGGAGGTAGGGACGAACAAGAAGGTAGGGAAAGGCAGAATGGAGAAGCTGGGATAGAGGGAAGAGGAAAGGCGCGTATGAAAGAAGGGGAAGTGGGGGTGGAGGGGGAGATGTAGGGGGATATAATGCGAAGGGGGAAGCAGGGAGAAGGGGGAGGCAGGGAGGGGGAAGGTGGGGAGGAGGGGGTGGTAGGAAGGACTGGGAGGTAGGGGAGGGGGGGAAATGAGGAGGGGAGGAGAAGGAAAGAAGGGAAGGGAAGGAAGGGGGAGAGGTAAGGTGGAGGGGGGTAGGGGCAACCAGAGGGAACGTCATGGGAATATCGCGTCAGAAATTCTCTAGTTCAGGTAAAACCGAGGCCTCGACACGCCACACTTTCTCCACACACACACACACACACACACACACACACACACACACAAACAGTATATATATCAATCAAAATACCAGCCATCGGCCACAAAACTAAATATTATAAAAATAAAATATTCAGTCGGATCGTAGACATGTAGACAAAAAGACAAGTATTCGCCAAACTGTGTTCACGTAAAGACATGAACAATTAAAGAGAAAAATGACTGATCAATGAGAGATTATTAGGCGTATGGTCAAAATACTCAGGTAATCGTAGTTTAATTAAAATCGCCAGTACGAAAAAAAAATATATATACTGTATATATATATGACGCCTACCATTCTGAACACTCCGAAGAAAAATGAGTTTATAATGACAACGATATTCCAAAGACCGTGTAAAAATCAGATAGCCAATCAAGAAAACATTAAAAACAAGAACACACAGCAAGAAACTAAACGATTTTAACTCTGCCAAGTCTTTTTCTATGGATCTTGGCTACCTACAGACGATTACTTTCAACTGAACCCCTTTAATTCGGTGAGGTTAGTTTTTCCACTCTTCGTCCTACTGGAAGTCGATTTTATTCAGCTTACGAGATTATTCAAGCTGGGGGAGTTTGGTAAAGCCCTCACTAACCCCCTTTAATAGGTCTGATGAGTAAAATCGTCTGGTTGTAAAGTTGAGAGAGAGAGAGAGAATTATGTCCTCGGTGTAAAAGGATAGGGGAAAAGCGTGGAAATCAGAGGCTAGTGAAGGCTGTATATAACTTTCCCACTTCCACAACAAACCAACACACACACACACACACACACACACACACACACACACACACACACACACACACATAGTAAGGAAAGAACAACAGCTACAAAGAGAAACCAAACGACAACAACAGCATAAAAAATGACCTTGCTAACACGCTTACAAAACCTACGTAAGGTTGGATGAAAGATTTTTATGAATGGAGGGTAGTTATGAATGAGAGAGAGAGAGAGAGAGAGAGAGAGAGGTGAGTGGATCTGGGAAATGAATTATAAAATAAGTGAATGAATGAATGGGGTGAAATGACTGAGTGAGTCGGAGGAATCCATGAATTGCTTAAAGCAGTGGTTTCCAACCTTTTCTAATTCTCGCCCCCCCTCACTGAATGACACGTTCCCTGCGCCCCCCTTCCTCAAATACTGTATTTTACTGGCTTAGTTGACACATGTCAATAAATATAAATTCTTAATCTTTGAAATTGTTTATATATTCAGATAACTAGATTTCTTATTCATATCTGAAATATTTTCTCCATATTTAGACATTTCTGAATTCCATCATAATTCATAGTTTTCAAATATAATTACCCTCTTTATCAAGCCTTCGCGCCCCCCCCAGGCAGCCCTTTGTGCTCCCCTTGGGGGGCGCGCCCCACAGGTTGGAAACCAATGGCTTAAAAAGTAAGAGACAGGAGGAAAGTAATGAAGAAATACGTCTTTCTATGTGACAAAAAAAAAAAAAAAAAAAAAAAAAAATAGTAAGAGGCGCCGAAGAATGAAGAAATAAGTGAGTGAGTGAGTGAGTGGGTAAAAATTAGTGAATAAGTGAGAAAACCAAACACTGGTCGTAAGAGGTCGTGGTCAAGCTTAGACGAGACCGTGCTGAGCCCTTCACCTCTCACGCGCTCTCTCTCTCTCTCTCCTTTCCTCTCATACATCACCCTCTCTCTCTCTCTCTCTCTCTCAACTCGTATTTTTTTCTCCCTTAACTCCCTCCCTTCACTTCTCCCTTCTCTTCTTCCTCATTCATTCATCATTTCTCTCATATATTCCTCATTTCCTTCCCATCTGCCTCCTTCTCTCCCTTTCCCTTTCTCTCTCTTTCTTCTTTCCCTTCATTGGTTAATTTTTTTTCTCTCCAATTACATTCCTCCCCAACCCTTTCTCTCCTTGTCTCCCACCTTCCATCCCTCCTTTCCTTCCTTTCTCTCTTCTCTCCTCTCCTCCTTCACTCCTCTACTTATTCTTAACAATGCTCCCTCCTAATCTGCCTCCCTCCCTTTTTTCTCCCCTACCTTCCTTCCTTCCTCCCTCCTTTTTTCCTTCCTCCCTCCCTCCCGTCTTCCCTTCCTTTCTTTCTTTCTTCCTTCCTTCCTTCCTTCCTTCCTTCCTTCCTCCTCTTAGCCTCGGGGGAGTGTTAGCTGTGGTCGAGGTCCAGGGAGGGAAAATGAGGCCAGGGGCAAGTGGAGGAAAGGAGGGAGAGAGGGAGGGAAAATGGAGGAAAAATAGACAGATGTATGAGTATACTGGAATAGATGGAGACAGATACAGATAGATACATAAAGATAGGTATACAGACAGACACATAAACTTGAGGCAAACACATTGATACGGAGGTACTGATAGATAGATAGGCAGACAGACAGATAGATATACGGTACAGATTGAAATATACACAGACAGATACAGACAGACAGACAGATGGAAAGGCAAACAGATAGACTGACAAACATATCGAGACAGAGATAGGCATATACACATGGATAGACAGATTTGATAGGCAGATGGATATACAAGTGGACGGATGGATAAACGCATAAACAGAAAGACATACAGAGGGAAAGGCAGAGATATACAAACACACACAGAGAAATACATCGATAGGGGGGAAGTAGAAAGGGAGAGAGGAGGTGTGAAAGATAAAAGAATGAAAGGAAAGACGGTGGTAAGGAAAGTGGGAAAGAATGGCAGGAAATGAGAAGCCAAAGCGAAGACAAATAAAAAAAGGGAATATCACCAATACAAACATCACCACCAATTCAACCACCACTACCACTATGCTCATCATCACCATTACCCTCAAAATATATATGGTATTTTAAACGGCTTTGGAGATATCGTAATACCATATCCATAGCGATTTATTCTTCACGTTACACCTCTGTCTACTTGCATGTTACTGACACAAAGTCGATAATGGAACGAAGTAAATAACGTACGAATAATGTTAAGGTGTAATATGGAAAATGAGTCACTGAAGAAGAGGCGTTACGATTCCTCCTAAGTCACCTAAGTTGCGGCGATAACAACCGTATTATCATCATCATCACTTATCACCACCATAAATATCACCACAACTGTCATCACAACCCTCGTCAGCGTCATACACCCATCCTCATCTCCATCACAATAAAACTAAGAATTACTCCAACACAGTCACCATCGCCACAATTGCCCCTACTGTCACCACCACAGTCAATAATATAACAGCCACCATCTTTACACCTACCTCTACTTCCTTCACAATCACTAATAATAACCTCATCACCATCACCACAATTCCCCCTCTCATCACCCCTACAGTGAGCAACAGAACAATCACCATCCTTCACCCATCACCGTCTCCACCATAGTCACTAAAAACATCTCCAACACCATCACCATCACCACAATAACCTCTCCCACCACATCCACAACCAACACAACAATCACCATCCTTTCACCCGTCACCATTTCCACCAGTCACTAAAAACAACCCAACACCATCATCACCACCACAATCACCCCTTCCATCACACCGACAGCGAACAACGCAACATTCGCTATCCATGCACCCGTCACACCTCCATCACAATCACCACCACCGTCAACCAATACCTTCCAGTACCATCACCACCACAACCACCAACGCGAAAACCAGTCACTAGATTTCCAGTCACTGCAACACATCCATTACCATAATCACAACAAATGACCCAATACCACCCCAACACCTCCACAATCACCATCACCACAATAAAAAGTATCCAACCTTCACCACCACAAACATCATCATCACAGAAGAAATGGAAAGGGACGCCTTCACGCGTGGGCACCAATATAGCCTGGCAACTCTGCTGCCCAGTTATACATATGTCCCTCAATTCCCTCCCTATCCCCAGAATGGAGGATGGTGGACTGTCGAAGTAGGGCAACTTCAGCCTCCGGTCCGATGGGCTAACGTTTCCGATGATCCCCGGGCAACAACAACAACAACTACTACTACTATTACTATTACTACTACTACTACTACTACTGCAACCATCAAAACCACTACCCTAAACTTATTATTATTTCCTTCTCCAGCGGATTAATAGTATTCAGTATTCATCATCATCATCTGAACGTTAATAAAGTGCAGCAATGGCTTTCTCATTCAAGGCTGGTATGATCGTATGGAAGGACTGGTTTCATGACACGCCGAGTGAGAGATCAATGCAGACAGCTTCGTCAAAACATATATCCTAGAGCTGTTCCCTGCCTCAACCATATCCATCCCTCAAGTCTGAAGTCCACTCCTCCAACACTTGACCACAACCTTCCTAACCAATCATACTCACATTATTATCAGCCACACTATAAATTCACCACCACCACCACCTCTCTCATTCTCCAACCCTCCCTTCACCCTATCATCACTATCACTACTACCTAAAACGTCTTACCGCACCGTCCCATCATCTATACTGGTTTTCTCTTGACCTGTATCGCCATTACAATAATTATCACCATCACCATCGCCATCGCCACCACCACTCGTCCTCCCCCTTCTTAAAATATACAATAAAACTACCTTCATTACCATCACACTACTACCACCATAATCACCATCGAAATCACCATCACCACTACGGCCACCACCTCATCATCATCACCGCCAGCATCACTCTTCTCCCTCCTAATTGTATCTACAGTATATAAACAATTCATTGCCATTATTCACCGGCATCACTATCATCATCACCACCATCAACAAAGTCACCATTACTGAATCCCTTGTTTATTTAATACACTACTCAAATCCCTCTCACCATCATCATGATCACCACAATCACTACCTCCATCACCACCACCACCAATCATTTCACCACAATCACCAACACAATCTCCGTCACCACATCACTTCTAGCACCATCATTTCACCACAATCACCATCATCATCACCACCATACCACCACTACCACCGCAATCATCACCACCACTTTCACCAGCACCATCCCTACCACCACATAACCACATCGTCAACCAGGCATCAACCTGTGATTGATGATGCCACTCCTTGATTCTAGGCCACGAAATGAGAGAGAGAGAGAGAGAGAGAGAGAGAGAGAGAGAGAGAGAGAGAGAGAGAGAGAGAGAGAGAGAGAGAGAGTTATCAATTAGTTTATATAAAAGACAGGAAGGAGGGGAGAGGACAGAAAAACATAACGAGAGAGAGAGAGAGAGAGAGAGAGAGAGAGAGAGAGAGAATCCTCCTCCCTGACACCTCTAATTTCCAATCATTTGTTAATCACATAGCGGAGGGCGGATCGCTAATTACACGCCAATATTTTGTACTGTAATCTAAATCCACTAATTAACTCCTCACCTCTGACGTCCTTGTAAAAATAAACAAGTAATTAAGCGCTTGTGTGAGAGAGAAAAAAAAATCATTACTTCTGTCAGGTGAAGTATATTACGGTCTCTATTTCCTTTCCATTTTTTTTTTTTTTTTTTGGTCTGCTTTTTCTTTCACGTCGAGTCCACTGCTTTACTCAGCTTAGGGGAGATTTTTCGACCTTGGGGGATTAGCAGCAGCCTTGATTAATCCCCTCATTACTAGAAAGGTCTCGTAAGTTGAGTAAAATCGTCTAGATAACAATAATATAAAGAGTATAAGCGTCATGGAATGGAAGGAGAAAATTGGCTGTTGCAAATATTAAAGGCATTTGTGCATCTTTCAGACTCGTTATTTATTTATTTATTCTTAAGACTCGATTCAGGAAGGAATTGATGGGAATTAATGTCTACGTCGATGTCTTTTACATTTCATTCTACTTTTCACACGATTTTGCTCAGCTTACGAGAGACTCCTATATTAGGTCGTAGAGGAGACATGCGACACTGGTGATACAAAAGTCTTTCTAAATATTTTTGCTTATGGCACTATAAATGTCTGTTTTTCTTTTTTCTTTCTTTTTTTTAAATATTTGTCAGTGTCTTTTACACGGCTTCCTCTACCTTCACCGACACAGTTTAACTTTTCATGATCTCTCAGCATTCTTCGTATTTCTTTTTCTCGTGCTCTTTAAAACATTACTCCTCACGCAATATCAACTTCTCAGATGTCGTGTTGAACCTACTCAGTGTTTTCTTTAATGAGAGGGTTATTAATGATTTTCTAACACCTATGCGCCTTGGAAACTTCACCAGAGATGCAGCAGAATCGTCTGGCGTTGGCCAGAATGAAATGTAGAAGGGCTTTACCTGTTACAAATGCATACTACAGGGACCTTGTTTACCTATGTGTGGGAAAGCTCACCAAAAATAGAGCTTTTAAAAAGGTTAAAAATCAAGGGGATTTCGTCTACATTTCTCCTCTTTACACTAACTCCCTACTGTCTCACTAGCCTCTGCAGCACTCATTATTTTCTCATTAGTATAGAAATCACACTTGGCACTACTCTTCGGACTCTCTAATGTGACTCACCCTTTATGATGGTGGACGGCACCCGCCTGTCTTTATTCGCTTGCCCCTCGTCTATCCAATTCCTGCTCGACCTTCAAGTCTACGACATCCAGTTATTCTGGCGCACTGTTTCCCGGAATCTCACATTTAATCCGCTATTTGGGGGCTCGGGTGTGTGTCAGGTAGAATGAACTCTGGAAGATAACCTTCCAACAGACTGACGTTTTCTTTTTATATTTTAGTCTCCGCCAGAAGGTACTGCTCAGTCTGATAGAGACTCCTTAGCCCCCCCCAAAAAAAAATGATAAACATTCTGAATTAACTTCTGTACGATGACGTCAATTACTTATATCTAGGTACTGCCAGACGATTTTATTCAGATTACGATACTAGAGGCCTTCCCGACTGCTAAAGTTAATGTAAAAATCCGCAGTTTCATAATCTTGGATACACAGCACGGAGGAAAAAAAAAAAAAGCGTTATAACCGACAGATTCATGTGAAGAAAAAAATCCTCAAACTTTCTCAGCTCAGGCTACCGCACGTTTCTATTTACATGATCAAAGCACGTACGAAAAAAAAAAAATCGTCTTTGGTATTTATTTCCCCAATCCCGGTGCTCCATCACACCTGGGGTCGACAGTGGCTCTTTTTACTCACTTTAATTGCACGTTGGCGAAACAAAAAGTGTCGGGCCGAGGCTGTCTTGGCGTGGGGGTCTGGGGGCGGGCCTGTGTGGGGGTGGGGGTGAGGGAGAGGTGAAGGTGTGAGGGAGAGGGATGAGTGTGTGAGGGAAAGGGAGGGTGGGGAGAGGTAGGAACGAGGAGAAGTGGGAGAGGTGAGAGTGAGGGGGAGTGGGAGGGGTGGGGGTGTAATCAGGGGTGAGGGGGTGGATGAAAGTGAGACGAGGATGTGGGAAAACGGGAAGAGTGATTGTGAGGTGGGTGAGAGGGTGTGAGGTGGGGTGAGAGGGTGTGAGGTGAGGGAGGAGTGTTAGGCAGGGGTGTGAAGGAAGGGGTGGGGGTGTGACAATGTGAGAAGTTTTGGGGTGAAGGACGGGTGACGGTGTAGTTCGACGAAAGAATGAGGTGGAATGGGCAAAGGGTGAATGTGTGGTGGGGCGTGGTGGGGCGAGGTGGAGTGGGGAAGGGGGTGAAGGATGAGGGTGATATGTTTTGCTGGGGAATGAGTGTGAGAATGATGTGGAGTGAAGAATAAGGGTGAAGGATACGGATGAAGGAGGAAGTGTTCGGTGAAAGTGAGACAAAGAAACGGGGAAGGGGGGTGAGGGAGGGTAGAGTGGAGAGGAGTGAAGGTGAGAAAGAATTGAGGTGATGGGTGGGGTGGAGTGGGGAGTGGAATGGGAGTGGAGAGTGGGGAGGTTGACAGAAAGGGTGAGGGGTGAAGGTGAGAGAAGAGGGGTGGTTTGTAAAGGAAAGTGTAGCGTGCGGGTGAGGGCTCAGGGAGCGTGAAGGGTGAAGGTGAGGTTGAGAAAGTAGAATAGGTGATGTGTGAGGGAAGATGGAATGGGAAGGGTGAATTAGAGTGGGAGGGGGTGTGGTGGGTGGGGAGGGGGTGGAGAAAAGGTGTGGTAGAGATGGGGGAGGTGAAGGTGTGACATGGAAAGGGTGAGGTGAGTAAGGAAGGGAGTGAAGGGTGATAAGGTGAAACTAGGAGAAAGGGTAATGGATGAAGGCTGGAAGTGACGTGTTAAGAGTGAGGCAGAGTAAGGAAGAGAGTGATGTGGAGTAAGGAAGAGGGTGGACAGTAAGGATGAGTGAGATGCGGGGATTGGAAGAATGTAAGTCGGAATATGGAAGAGAGTGAGGTGGAGTTTAAAAAAAAAAAAAAAAAAAAAAAAAAAAAAAAAAAAAAGGTGAGCCAGAATATGGAAAAGTGAGATGTGGTGAATGGAAGTATGTGAGGTGGAGTAAAGAAGAGGGTGAAGTGGAGTAGGGAAGTGGGTGACGTGGAGTAAGGACAAGTGTGAGACGGAGTAAGAGTTAGGACGAAGTAGTTAATGAAGAGGGTGAAAGTCACTTAAGGGTAAGAGTGAGCACAAAACTGATGGTAAATGTTTGTCTGTGGATGAAAATGAAAGTGAAAGAGATTATAGGAAGAGAGTTAGGGTGAGGATGTGAGGAATGTGGAGGAAAGTTAGATGAGGGAAAAACAAAACAGGAAACCTTGGTGAGGAGGTGAAGAGTTGATGAAAACGATGCAATGGAGCGAATGGAATGAAGTTAGAGTTGGGATACGGGGACTACGGAAGGAAGTCAGGCTGAGAAAATGGTGTGGAAAAATATCATGGTGTGATTCAAAGGAGAATTACGTCATGAAAGGGAGAGTTGGAGAAAGTTTGGTTGAAGAGAAGGAGAGTGTAGTAATATACATCTATATCTACCTATTTATCTGCCGGTATATCTAACTCTCCCTCTCTCTCTCTCTCTCTGTATATATATATATATATATATATATATATATATATATATATATATATATATATATATATATACTGTATATGAGAGAGAGAGAGAGAGAGAGAGAGAGTATGGATTTAAAAGATGCTTAACCCTTTCACTACGGTGGTGGTGCTGGAGAGGGACGCCTTCATGTGGTGGCACCGATATAACTGGGTGGCTCCACTTCCCGGTTATACAAACGTTCCACAGTTCCCTTTCTATCCTCCAGAGGGATGATGGAGGACTGCAGGAGGGGGACTTCAACCGACAGTTCACTTGGTTCAAATATCAATTGGACCTGGGGTTGCAGTAGCAGCAGCAGTAACAACAACAACATTATCTACTACTACTACATGTACTACTACTACTACCACTACTACTACATGTACTACAAGGGTGCTTTGTTCTCATGCTGCTTTTCCCAAACTATATTTTTCAGTTCAGAAGAGACTTTCCCAACTAAAAGTGTTATATACGAGTATACAAACTTCATAAACTCATCCACTACTATAAACGTCTCAAACTGAATAAAATAGTGAAAAGTATGATACACTGAAAAGAAAAAAGATCCATTAATGTGGAAGAAGTCAGGGTGGGGAAGCGGAGAGAGTGGATGAAAACCAGGATGAGGCAATGAATGAAACTGGGGTGTAGAGTGAAAGTGGATGCAGGAGCCAAAGTGGTGGCAAGACTGGGTTAAGTGGGTGGAAGTGAGGTACTGGGATATGTGGCGATGTGGCTGAGTGGAGATGAGGTGCAGTAGAGATGAGGTTGGGTGAAGATGAGGCCGGCCGAAGATGAGGTTGGGTGAAGATGTGGCTAGGTGAAGATGTGGCTGGGTTAAGATGAGGCTGGGTTAAGATGAGGCTGGGTGAAGATGAGGCTGGGTGAAGAAGAGGCTGGGTTAAGATGAGGCTGGGTTAAGATGACGCTGGGTGAAAATGAGAGTAGATGAAGATGTGGCTGGGTGAAGATGAGGCTGGGAGATCATGAGGTTGACTAGGAGAGGATGATGGCGTTGAGGCGAATGAAACAGGAATTGGAGAGTCAGGAAAAGTTAACGAGTAAAAAAATAACAATAAAGTAGAATGGATGGAAGGCGAGGATGGCTGAGGTGATGGAGTGAAAAGAAGAGAAGTGGTAAGAGGCTGAAAAACAGGAAGTTATGAGAGGGCTGACGGAGGAAAAATACAGGGATGGAGGTGTGAATGTGAGGTAGTGAAATTACAGAAGGTGAGGCTAGTTGAAAGATAAGGTTAGGTGAGGTTTAGCTGGTTGAGTGAAGGCAAGAAAGAGTGAGGAAGGTTGGATATCACTAAGTTAGATGGTGATGAATGAAATAAAGTGTAATAAAAGAAACGGAAGAGTACCGGAAGAAACGCAACCAACAAATAACTCGCTCCCATTCAGATGCTTCGATATGGGTATAGGTGTACACAAGGCTTATGGAGAAATGAAAATGAAGGAAGTAGGAAGAAGGCGATTTGAGGCTGTGTGTGTGTGTGTGTGTGTGTGTGTGTGTGTGTGTGTGTGTGTGTGTGTGTGTGTGTGTGTGTGTGTGTGTGTGTGTGTGTGTGTGTGTTGTGCGCTTGAGTGCATGTGCGTGCGTGCCTGTATGTGTGCTTGTGTCATGGAAGTGAAGTGAGAGCAAGTGAAGGGATGGAGTGAAGGGAGGAAGGAGTGGGCAGTGAGAGGTCAGTCTGGGGGGACTCGGGAAGAGGGGAGGGGAGAGGAGGGGAGGGGAGGGGAGGGGTGGGGAGGGGAGGGGAGGGGAGGGGAGGGGAGGGGAGGGGGGTTAAGAGGTCACCTGGCTCACCCCTCTCGCGTCGTTTTTGTGCCTAATCCATGGTTTTCTCCTCGCCATGCATAATGTTATCTCTCTCTCTCTCTCTCTCTCTCTCTCTCTCTCACCTCATCTGTCACTCCAGTCTATCCATCGCTCACTCTTCCATCTGGCTTTCTCATCTCACATTTCCTTTCCCGTCCCCTCATACTTTATGTATCATTCTCTTTCTCTTTCTTCCCTCGCTCCTCTTTCGCTCTTTCATTCTTTGTCTGTCTCTAGCCCTTTGTCTCACTGTCGTCTTTCTCACTTTCTCTCTCTCTCCCTCTCTTTCTCTGACATTGCTTTACCTTAAATTTCCTTTTTCTCTCAGTGCCTTTCTATTCCTTCCTCCCCCCTCTTCTCTCTCTCCCTTCCTCTCTCTCTCTCTCTCTCTCTCTCTCTCTCTCTCTCGCGCGCGAATTATTCTTTTGACCAGGTACTTTTTGCAATATTGACTCACCCTGCCTCACCTTATACCGTCTCGCCCTATCCTGCCCCACCCTATCCTGCCTCATCCGGTCCTGCCTCACCCTATCCTGACCCACCCTATCCTGCCTCATCCTGTACTGCCTCACCCTGTTCTGCCCCACCATATCCTGTCTCACCCTACTCTGCCCCGCCCTATCCTGCCTCATCTTGTCTTGCCTCACCCAATCCTGCCCCATCCCATCCTGCCCCACCCTATCCTACCCCACACTATCCTGCCCAATCCTATCCTGACCCATTCTATCCTGCCTCTCCCTGCCCTGCGTCACTCTGTCCTGAATAACCCTGTCCTGCCTTATCCAGCCCTGCCTCTCCCTGTCCTGCTTCATCAGCCCTGTCTCACCCTGTCCTGTCTCATCCTGTGCTTACTCCCCTTGCCCTGCCTCACCCTGTCCTGTCTCATCCTGTGCTTACTCCCCTTGCCCTGCCTCACCCTGTCCTGTCTCACCCTACTCATACCTCGTTCTCTCCCGCTTTAGTTGATTTGTTCAATTTTTGGTAAAAGTTTTATATTTTACTTAGGTGATTTTTAATCTATATATTACTTCTTAAAATTGCACTGACACGTTTATTACCTCAACGCTCTCTCTCTCTCTCTCTCTCTCTCTCAATCAAAAGTCAGTCTTTTCATACACTGTTCCTTCTTAACTCACTTTTTTCTCACCTCCTCTCCTTTTCTTTACTTATTTTCTTACACTCCCCCTTTTTTCTCTTTGACTTCTTTCCTTACTACTTACACCTGTGTTTCTCACTTCATCCTTCCCCTACAACTTCCTCGTCTTCCTTCCAATTTCTTTTCTTCCTCACACTTCATTGCTTTCTACCTTGCTCACTTCATTCTGTTCTACTTTTTTGCATCTTCCTATCGTTGCCTCATTTCCATCCTCCTTCCCTAACACCCTCATATGCTTCTTTCCTTCCTTCTTTTTGTTTCCTTCCATCACACACGCCCATCATCTCTACCTCCTCCGTTCCTTTCTAAATTCTCATAATCTTCCTTACTCTCTCCTTTCCCTTCTCTCTTCCATGTTTCTGACAGTCTTTTCCCCTGCTTTTCTCTCGTTCACTGCTTACTCATATCCTCCTCACTTTGTTTTCCCCTTTCCTTTTCTCTTCCTCCCCTCCCCTCTTCTTCCTTCCCTCCTTTCCCTTCCTTCCTTCTTCTCCAGGTCTTCTCCTGATCGTCCAGGAGAGGGTCAGAGGTCGACCCTTCCTCACTAGACCCCTTTTCCCTGTTTTAAAGTAGGGGCAAAAAAGGAGAGAGGAAGGGACGAGAAGGAAGGATGGAAAAGAGAATGGGAGGAGCGTAAGGAGGGTGAAGCGAAAAGTAAGAGAGAACTGGGAGTGCGTTAAAGGGGAGGGAGGGGAGGACATAAAGGAGAAAAAGGAAAGAAAAAGGAAGGATGGGGAGAAGGAGACTGGATGGGAAAGTGAGAATGAAGAAAACTGAGAAAAGGACAGTGTGAGGGGAAAGAGAAGAGGGGAAGGGGAAGCAGGGGAGAAGGGGATTGGGAGATTGAGGTGGAAGAGAAGGAGGAGAGGATGGAGAAGGAGAGCGAGAGAGAAAGGGACATGGGAGGGAGGTAAAGAAGGGACGGGAAGGAAATGCCACGAGGGAAGAGGGGGAGGGAGAAGGGAAAAAAAGAAGGAGACTGGATTGGAAAGGAGAAACAAGAGTAAAGACGGACGAGAATGGACCAGACAAGGAGGGAAGGAGAGATCTGAAGGATGGATGAAGGATGGAGGGAGGGAGACAAGAATGGAGAGGGAAGTGGAGGGAAGAGTGGTAGGAAATAGGAAACATGAACTGAGTAAGAGTGGAGGCAATGGGAGATAATAATGGATAGGGGAGGGGAGGACGGAATGGAAGTTGAAGGGGAGAAGGAATGGAGGGGGAAAGGGGGGCAAGATTGGAGGGTGGGGGGGAGGCAAGAAATGGGGGAAGGGAGGAGAAATAAGTAAAGAGGGGGGAAAGGAAACGACAGTGGTGGGGGAGGAAGGAAAGGCAAGAGGGGGGGAGAGGGAAGAGTATTAGGGAGGATGTAGGAAGACTAAGAGGGAAGGGGGGGGGAGGCTCGAGGAAGCAAAGGGAAGGCAAGAAGGGATGGACAGGATAGACAAGAATGCATGGGAAAGGAGGGGAGAAAAAGAGGGGGAGACATGAATGGATGATGAGGGAGAGTCAAGAAGAGATGGGGAGGAATGATACTAGAAGAGAAGGGAGGGGACAGGATAGGGAAGGCGAAGGGGATGTGATACGGCAGGCGAGAGGATGGCAAGACAGGGAGGGAAGGGAAGGCAAGAAGGAATGGGGAGGACAGACTACAATGAAGAGGAAGGGGAAAGAGGGGAGACAAAGAGGGGGTGCAGAGGGAGAGGCGGAGGGGGAGGAGGGCGTCATGCACATGGCAGCGGGGTCAGCTGATTGCACGTGATTGCAGGTAATTGAGGGGCGGTGGTGGCTGGGAGGGGAAGGGGAGGAAGGATAAGGGAAAGGATAGCAGGGAAGGGTTATGGAGGAGGAGGAGGAGGAGGAAAGGCAGGATGATAAAAAAGGATGAGTACCTAATATGGGAAGAACTGATATCGTGCAATATACGTACGGTGCACACACACACACACACACACACACACATATATATATATATATATATATATATATATATATATATATATATATATATATATATATATATATATATATATATATATATATATATATATATATATATATATGTGTGTGTGTGTGTGTGTGTGTGTGTGTGAGAGAGAGAGAGTGAGAGAGAGAGAGAGAGGACCTTGAGGAACCATATCGCACCGGCTAGCGGATGGCGAGGGTTGGCCGAGGGGAGGCGGGGGGGAGGGAAGGGAGGAGACGAGGGAAGAATTGCGGAGGGGAGAGGGGGGGGGGACGGGGAGGAAAGAGGTAAGGAGGAGGGAGGAGGAAATAACGTAGTGTCAGAGGCAAGAGACCGGACATGGAAATAGGAGGGAGGGAGGGAAGGGAAGGGAAGGGGAACAAGGGAGGGAGGGGTTAAGTGGCGGAAAAAGAAGGAAGAAGAAAAAGAGAAAGAAAATAATAATAATAATAATAATAATAATAAAAATAAAATAATAATAATAATAATAATAATAATAATAATAAAAATAAAAATAAAATAATAATAACAATAATAATAATATTAAGCCGAAGAAGAAGAAGAAGAAGACGAAGAAAAGGAGAAGGAGGAGGAGGAGGAGGAGAGGCAAGTAAGGATAGCTGAAAGTTCAAAAGAAAGAAGGGGGAGGTTTTAAAGAAGGATAAGTAATAATGAGAGAAAAATAAAGAGTGAGAAGAAGAGGAGGAGTAAACGGAGGAGTCAAGACGAAGGGGAAAGGGAAGGCAAATGTGTGAAGGCAGACGGCGGGAAGGGAAAAAAGAAGAGGAAAAGGAGAGAGAACGGAAAGAGAAAGGTAACGGAGAGAAAGGAAAGGGGAAAGAAATGGAAAGCAAGAGTGAGAGGAAAAGGGAGTATAGGTGAAGATAAAATACCTGTGCAATCGTAGAAATGGAGGAATTAGGAGAAGAGAAAGAGAGAGAGAGGATGGGAAGAAGGAAAGGAGAAACAGAGAAGGAAGGGAAGGAGGAAAAGGTAAGGGAGGAGGGAAAAGGTAGGAGGAGGAAGGTAGAAAAAGGGGAAAGGAAAAATGAAGGTGAGGGGAAAGGAAAAGAGAAAGGGGGAATGAGAGGGGAGGGCGGAGGGGAAATGGAGAAGGGGAAGGAAAGAATGAGGGAGGATATTAGGGAGAAAGAATGGGGGGAAGGGAATATAGGGGAAAGGGGGAGGTGAAAGACAAGAATGAGGGGGTTGCGTGAGGGGAAAAGAAGAGGACAGGTTGAATGAGGGGGAAAGAAAGTGGAAAAAAAGAAGGAGAGGGGAAGAAAAGGGGGGGGAGGGGAGGGGGAAGAGAAGGGGGAGGGGAGGGGGAAGACAAGAGGGGAGGGGAGGGGGAAGAGAAGGGGGAAGGTCGGAACGGAAGTGGAGTCACCAGCGCTGAGGCCATATCGCACCACAGGAAGTAGGAGAGGGGAGAGGGAGGGAGGATGTGGGGGAGGGGTGATTAGAGGTGAGGAGGGGAGAGGAGTGATGGAAGGTGGGGAGAGGAGGGAGTGATGGAAGGTGGGGAGAGGAGGGAGAAGGGGGAAGGAGGGACGACCGAGGTGGAAACACTGATTGCTGGGAAGGGGGAGGGGGATGATGAGGAGGAGGAAAGGAAAGGGTGAAGTGGAAGGAGGTGGAAAAAGAGTGAAGGATGGATGGATGGATGGATGGATGGATGGATGGAAGGAAGGAAGGAAGGAAGGAAGGAAGGAAGGATGGAGGAGGTGGAGGAAGAAAGAAGAGTACTAGTATGATAAAATGGAAATAGGAGGAAACAGAGGGGAGAAAGAAGATACAAGTGAAAAATGGTGTTGGAAAAAATGGAAGAAAGGGTAAGAGGAGGAAATAGGAAAGCGGAAGAAGAGAAAGAGGATATACAAACGAGGTGGATGAAAGAGGAAGGAGGAAAGAAGGGGGAGGAGGAAGAGTGGGAAGTGAAAAGGGTAAAAGGAAAGAGCTAGGTTGAAAAATTATGACGAAAAACTGATACGTAAATAAAAGAATGAGAGATAAAAGGCAAAAACGAGGGGAAAGGAAAGAGAGAAGAGAAAAGAGGAAGCGAGAAAAGGAAAGAGAGAAAAGAGATGTAAAGGAAATGAAATAAATGAAAGGTGGGAAGAGAAGCGAAAGAAAGGGAGGAAAAAGAAGAAAAGGGGAAGCAGAAAAGGAAAGGAGAAAGAAAAGAAGGTTTGGAATAAGGAAGAGGAAATTCAAGATGGAAGATTAGTGAAAAGGAAGGGAAGGAAGAAAGGAGGACCGAAAGCGAGTGAAGGCAGAAGGTAGGGGAAGACGAAGGAAGGAAGATGTAAAGGAGAGAGGAAAAGACAGACAGGAAAAAGAAAGGAGAGGGAAAAGGGAGAAGGAAGAAGGATGAGAAGAGAGAAGAGTGGTAAGTAGACGGAATGAAGGAGTGGAAAAGGGAAAGAAAAATGAAGAGAACTGGATGGAAGAGAAGGAAATGAAAGGGAATTAAGTAGAGGAGCAAAAAGGGAAGGTACGGAAGGGAAGACGGAAAGGAAGGAAGGCAGGAACAAAGGTAAGTAGATGGAAGGGAAGGCAAAGGGAAAGAGATGGAGAAAGATAGATAGGATGAAGGACAGGAAGGAAAAACAGAGAAAAAGAAAGAATAACAAACGAGTATTGAAGAAGGACGTGATGGAGGAAAGCAATGAAAAAGAAAGCGAATGAATGAATGAATGGGTGAATGAATGAATGAATGAATGAAGGAAGGAAGGAAAGACGAAAGGACGGACGGAAGGAGAGAAGGAAGAAAGGAAGGAATGACGAAAGGACGGACGGACGGAAAGAAGGAAGGAAGGAAGGAAGGATGGAAGGAAGGAAGGAAGGAAGGAACGATGGTAAAGGAGGAAGAGAGAGGTGGGGAAAAAGAAAAAAAGAAGAGAAAGAACGAAGTGCAAAGAAGGAGAAAAAGTGCAAGGAGGAAGGAAGAGGTGGAATTAAGTAAGGAAGACGAACACAGTGGAAGGAAGGAAGGCAGGAAGGTGGAGGAAGAAGAAGGGATGGGGGGAAGGAAGGAAGAATGGGGGGACAGGAAGTAAGGTCAGAGGGGGAGGGGGAACTTCAGTAGCACCGGAAGCAGGTTTACTTGGAGGGGTGAACCGCAGGACTCCTCCCTCCTCCTCCTCCTCCTGGTTTCCTCCCTCCTCCTCATCCTCATCCTGGTTCCCTCCCTCCTCCTCCCCCTCCTTCTCCTCCCTCTCCTCTTCTCCCTCCCTTCCCTTCATTACCTTCGTTCTTTTCTCTCCATTCTCTGATTTTCCTTCCTCTTCCTCCTCTATCCTTCCCACTCTCACTCCCCTCCTTTCTTTTCACTCCACATTTTCTTTCTTCTCATTACTTCTTTTCTTTTCATTTCATCCTCCCCTCCCTCCCTCTCTCTCTCTCTCTCATATTTTCCATTCCATTCTCTATCCTGCCACCCTTTCCTCCTCTCTTCTTTCCTTGATTCTCCACTCCTGCTCTTTCCATTATTTTCTCCATCTTTCCTTTATTCCATTTTTTATCTTTCTTTTTTTCCTCATTCTTCCCTCCATTTTTCCCCTCTCATCTTCTCACTTCCTCTCTGTTCCTCCATGTTCTTCCTTTTCCTCTCATTTTTCCATTATTTCATTCCCTCATCTTTGCGTTTTTCTCCGTTAATTCGTACGAGTATTGGTAAACTTCTTAGACATTACCTCCTTCCAATCTTCTAGCCAGTCAATCAGCCAATCAAACAGTCAATCTGTCTATCTACCTCTGAGCTATCTCGGCCTTTCATCTATCTATCTATCTATCTACCAGAACAATTGTATATTATCTTAGTCATTTATGTAATCAGCTAACTGTTAACCCTCCTATCAATCTACCTATTCAGATTTGTAATTATTTATCAGTATCATTCTATCAGGGTATCTCTTTTGTCTGTTCTACCAATCGCTCCAATACCTATTTACCTGTCTATCTATCTATCTATCTTTGTTTATCTTTCTATCTACCTATCTACCCAACTATCTATCTATCTATTTATCTACTGGTCACGTCGTCAGTGTCGTCAGTAGCCCCAGGGACGGAAAGTTGGAAGGGGAGTGGGGAGGGAAAAAGGGGGGAGGGAGGGGGAGTGGGGAGGGGGGAAAGGGGAGGGAGAAACTGGGGTGGGGGAAGGTGAGAGAGGTGGAGGTGAAACATGGGGGAGGTTTGGTAAAAGGATGGGGAAGGAGAGAAGGGAGGGGAGAAAAAGGTTGAGGGGGGTGATGGGGGAGAGGAAGGGGGGAAGGGAGGCAAGGGGAGAGACAGAGAGGGGTGGAAGGTGAGGTAAAATGAAGGAGGAGGTTTGCTAAAAGGAGCGGGAAAAAAAGAAGAGGAGGGAGAAAGATCACGGGAGGGGAAGAGGAGGGGGAGACGATGGGAGAGGAAAGAATGAAGGAGGAGGGGGAGGGAATGGGAGAGATATGAAGGGAGGAAGGGAAGATGGTTCGGTAGAAGGAAGACGGAGAGAAGGTACTGGAAAAAGGTCGGAGGATGTGGGTGAAGAGGGGAGACGTAGGAGAGGGGAGGTCGAGAAACAGGGGGAGAGAAGGAGGGATGGTGCGGAGAAAAGGAAAGGAAAAATAGGAATGTGATAAAGAATGAGAAGAGAGGGAAGAATGGTGAAAAAGAAGGGATAAAATGGGAAAGGTGATGAGGAAGGGAAAGGGTAGGAGAGATGATGATGAGGAAAAAGGGAGAGGGAGAGAGAGGTGATAGAGAAAGGGGAAGGAAGAGAAGGAAGGTGAGAAAAAAGGGGAGAAGAAAGAAAAGAATGAGAAGGAAAGGATACAGGGGAGGAACTGGAAAATGGAAGGAAAAGAGGAAAGAATGAGGCGAATATAAGAGCAAGAAAAATGTGGTATGGGAAAAGAGAGAAAGAAGAGAGTGATGCGGGAGAAAGAACGGCAAAGGAGACTGAAGGAATGAATATGGGAACTGAAAAAAAGAGAATGAAATATGGATTAAAAAGATTAAAAATGAAGGGAAAAGGGAATGTGACATAGGATGAGGTGTAGAGACGAGGAGGTGGAGAAAATATGAGAGACGTGTACGTGAAGCGAAGTTAAACAGTTTGGAAAAAGGGAAGCACATATACAACAGGGTGCGCATTGCGCGCGCGCACACACACACACACGCAGACGGAAAAAAAAATCCCCCCCCACCTCAACTGGCACTAAAAACTGAACTCCTGAAGCAAGTCCATTTTTAAGCCACAAGCCCAGCATTCTCGCCCCGTCCACTCACCTCGCAAAGCCAACCCCTTCCTCAACCCCATCAAGAGGCACCCAACCCCCCATGCTAAACCTTCCCTAATCCCATTACGCCAACCCCTTTCCACACAAACCCCACCAAGCCAACCCCTTCCGCAACCCCACCAACACACTAATCCTTTTTCCAACTCCACCACCACGCCAAACCCTTCCCCGGCCCTAATACACCAACCCCTTCCCATACCAACCCCATCACCACCACAACAACTCCTTCCCCAACCCCACCACACCACTCCCTTCCCCAACCCCACCACTAAGCCAACCCCTTCCCCAACTCCACCACTAAGCCAACCCCTTCCCCAACCCCACCGAGAGAACCCCTCTCCCAACTCCATCACAAAACACCCAACCCCACTAAGTCTACCCCTTCCTGATCCCTAAAATTAAAGATCCAACCCATCCATACCCCATCGCCGGAGACTCAAACCTTCCCAGCCTTACCATAAGAGCTTCAACCCTTCCCAACCCCACCAAGATACATCAAACCCTCCTCAGCTTCACTATACCAACCTCTTCCCCAACCCTACTATCAACTAATTTACTATGAAGCCGCCTTCTTTTACTTTTTAAAAAATTACTTTCTACAGACATTTTTATTCATCCTTACATGAGATCTTTCGAATTTGGGGAGAGGGTTAGATGTGGACTTCGAAGTCTCTTGATTATACACAGAGCCCAGAGCTGTATTTCTCGGGTTATTCTTTCCATCTACTTACGAGTTTATTCAGCTGAAGATAGACTCTTCGAAGAAGAGGGAATAGATACAACCTTAATTAACCCGCCCCCCCTTCCCACTGGTGCTAGAGGGGGATGCCTTCATGTGGTTGCACTGATACAACTAAGCCGTGGTGCTGCCTAGTTATGAAAACGTTCCTCATCTCCCTATCACCCCCTCAAAAGAGGATGGTGGACTGAAGGAGGGCAACTTAAGCCTGAATCCATTGCATACGAGAGGCGTTTCCTAAACTGAATAAAATCATTCGGTAACATCAAGAATGGGCTACAAAGGACGTCACGCCACCCGGACGCAAGGGGATAAAGGAAATCAGTAATTCACTAATAAAGGGGCTGATGGAATGCATAATCGGTACGAGATACCTTCCTTGAGCTGAATTAAATCCGTGTGGTGATGTAAGGAACAAACTGTTCAAACAAGACAAGGGACACCTTTGATATCCGCAACCAACTCAGCCGAATCAACGTATCCACCATCCCAGAAATCTCAAAAGGTGCCCCTTGTCTTTGCGACACACCCTTTTGATACATCACAGTCAGACCCAGATGTACTCAAGATGCATATCGCATGCACCTCAGAAACACTCAAGACACGCCTCAAACGCACACATAACACACAATCTATGCAATCCATCCCTCAAAACGACCTCATATATGACGCCCATAAAATCCAACGACTGCAACTTGCCAGATTTCATCCTTCATAAAGGCACAGTGACTGAGTGAGTTAGTGACACATTTCAGGACATACTGTACACTAGATCTGGCCGCCGCTGTGGATGAGGCAAGAACGTCAACATACCCTTACTGAAGGTGTTAATGGATTGTGTGTAGCTCATCCAGTACCAGGTCTACCCGAAGCTGAAATAAATCGTGTGTCGGTGGTAGTGAAGGTGTTGGGAAAGGAGTGAGCATGGAGTAATCAGCACGAAGCCACACAAGCCACAAAATACAGCGCGGGCAATCACCACACAAACAAAAACAAGGCAGTGGAAAAGTTTCTTCGGGCTTTCGACGAAAGGAAAGAGGGCTAACAAATAGATATGAATATACGACATAGTTAAACACACACACACACACACACACACACACACACACACACACACACACACACACACACATACATACAATTAAAAATAAATAAATAAATAAATAATATATATAGACAGACAGATAGATATGATTAAATAGATAGACAGGGGTAGAATGACAATTGAGAGAGAGAGAGAGAGAGAGAGAGAGAGAGAGAGAGAGAGAGAGAGAGAGAGAGAGATGAGGGAAGCAGCAGCATGGAAAGGAAGGAGATGCCAGAGGAAAAGGTAGATAGGGAGGAGGGAGGGAGGGAGAGAAGGGGTGTGGAGGAGGGAGGGATGGAGGTAATGAGAGGAGGGGTCAGAGTGTATCAGCAGCTCCAGGAAGGATGTGTGTGTGTGTGTGTGTGTGTGTGTGTGTGTGTGTGTGTGTGTGTGTGTGTGTGTGTGTGTGTGTGTGTGTGTGTGTGTGTGTGTGTGTGTGTGTGTAGACAAATACCTCGACTTTATGACTTTAGGGTATTAATTTGAGGTTTGCAAGTGGAGTTTAGCCCGTTTTCTCCTCTCTCTCTCTCTCTCTCTCTCCTCTCATAGGTCTCCTGCTGTTTGCTTTCCCTTCAGCTCCCCTGTACTCCTCCTCTCTATCTTTCTTGGGCATTTTTTTTTCTTCCACTTCTTCGCTCTCTCCACTTTTCACTTCCTCACCTCATTCTCCTCCCTTGTTCCTCTCCTCCTCCTATACTCGTCCGCCTGACTTCTGTCTGTCTGTCTGTTTGTCTGTCTGTCTGGCTCTCTCTCTCTCTCTCTCTCTCTCTCCGCCTGTTGCTCTGAGTAGGTCGGGTGTGGCGAGGTGTGGAGAGGAAGAGGCAGGTGGATGGGGGGTGGGAGGGAGGGACGGAGGGAAATTAGAGGGGAGAGGAAGAAGGGAGAGACAGGAGAGATTGTGAGATGATGGGAGAATAGGATGGATTTGCTAGAAAGAGATAAAAGTAAGAAGTGAGTGAGGAGGAGGAGGGACGTGGAGAGAAGTGGGAAAGGGAGGGAGAAACGAAGGGAAACTGAAAGGTGAGGAAAGAAAAGGTGAGACGGGTGATGGAAACGTGAAGGGGAAAGGCGGGCTGCAGAAAGTGTAAGGTATGAAGAAACGAGGGGAAGGAGGGAGAAAGAGAACATATGAAAACAGGAACGTAAGAACGTAAGGACACAAAGAAAACAGGACACGTACAATAGGAAGACGTGTTTATATTATTCAGCTTCTGGCTAAGGGTGTGAATAGACTAAGAAATGGGAATAAGCCTACAGAAAGAAGCCTCTCACCCATTCAACATACTTTCCAGCCGAAACTGTCAAAAAAAAGTGAGGAGGAACGACATGTAGTACTGAAAACTGGAAAGGAAGTCTTTTGTATAGATGAACACACAAACCACCGTACTAAACACAGGGAGATGGAAGGCGTGGGAGAGGGAAAATGAGGGATTGAGGTGGAGATGAGGCAGGGAAGGGAAGAAGGGGGAGAGGATGAAGAGGGAGGGGGAGGAGAAGAAGAGGGTGAGGAAGAGAAAAAAGGGGAGAGGAAGAGAAAAAGGGGGAGAGGAAGAAGAGGCAAGGGAAAGACAGGAAGAGAGAGGGGAGAGGACAAGAAGAGAAAGGGGACAGGAAGAAAGGAAGGTGAAAGAGAGCTGATAAGAGAGGGAAGAAGTACAGATGAGGGACAGGGGAAGGAAGGGACAGGGAAAGAGGGTAAGGGGAGGGGACGAAGTACGAAAAGAAAGAGGGAAAGAAAAGGGAGGGAAAAAGGAAGAAGAGGGAGGGCAGCAGGGAAGAAGAGGGAGAGGAGTAGGGAAGGAGAGGAAGGGGAGCAGGGAAGGAAAGGAAGGGGAGCAGGGAAGGAGAGGAAGGGGGGGAGGGAAGGAGAGAAAGAGCAGGGAAGAAGAGGAAGGGGAGCAGGGAAGGGGAGGGGGACGGAAGAAGTGAGAGGCGAGGTAAGAAAAAGAGGGATGGCTTGAGAGAAAGTAAGAAATGAAGAAAGAGAGGGGAGGACGGTAGGGAGGAATGGGTGGAGGAGGAGGGGGAACTGACACGTGGGGTAATGGGGAAGGGAGGGGGAGGGGGAGGGGGAAGGAGAGGAGAGGGAAGGAAGACGAGAGGGTGTGGGGGAAGGAGAAAGAGAGGAGAATGGGAGAAAGATGAGAATGGGAGAAGCGAAGGGAGAAGAGTGAGAGTCAGAAGGGAGGGGCCTGGAGGAAGGAGGGTGGGGTGGAAAGAGAGACACGAGCGGATCGGAGGGCGTGAGGGCTGGAAGGGAGGAAGGGAAGGAAAGAGGGAATGTGTGTGGAGGGGGAGGGGGAGGAGGACGGAGGGAAGGGAGGGGTGTGTGTAGAGGGGGAAGGGGGAGGGAAGAGCGGAGGGGAGCAAGTGGCAAGGGCAGGGAGGGGACGGGGGAGGGGGAAGGTGGTTGTTTGTGGTCGGCGTGCGCTATGGGTCCGTGCAATACCGGTCTGGCGTTCGGATCCACGACGCTTGACTTGGGCTTATATTCCCTTAAATCCTTCCAACAACGCGAACATTTTTACAATACTTACGGTGAAATACTGAGTGAATATCGAACTACTGGGTGTATTTCGAGCTACTGGGTGTATAGTGAACTACGAACTAGTAGGTGTACATTGAACTACAGATTATACATTAAACTACTGACTGAACATTGAAGTACCGATTATACACTGAGCTACTGATTATATACTGAACTACTGACTTTACGTTTAACTATTGAGGGTATACTGAATTAGGAACTACTGTGTACACTTGATTACTGCCTGTATACTGAACTACTCTGCACATTGAACTAAACTACTGACTGTACACTGAACTAACGAAAGCACATTAAACCACCGAGTGTACACTGAATTAATAAGCGTACATTAAACTACTTCGTGTGCAATGGCTACCGCACGCACTTTTCGAACGTAATTTGTATCATCTTTTGGCATTTAACCTCTTCAACCCACGGACGTCTTTTTTCAGGTAGACAGGCTTCACTTACTCCCCAATAAACACGCTGAATAAAATCGTCAAAGTGTCCAAAAATACAACCAAAAATACACATACGTTATTGAAGATACTAAGTTCTCCTCATGACATATTCCTTATTATTTTTTACTTCTTGGTATCTCCACGCTATGCATCCCAGGGGAAAGGGTCACTAAAAACTATAACCAACATTAATCGTTCTAAAAATCTCCTCTGAACTCAATAACAACGTTCACAGACAGCAAGAAAAAAGCAGAAAACAGGTAATGGTTGTGAAGTGGTCATGGAGAGGATATGGCTTGTACTGAAGGGAATAGCATAGTAACCCCTTAACTACGATGACGCATTTCGGATTTTCTTTTTCTTCAACTGATTTTAATAAGTTTTAATGCTTTACTTCTCCGAAATGATGAGATTAGATGTAGCCTAAATCTACTCCTTCCATGGCAGAGATGAATAAAATCGTTGCATAAAATCGTCCGGGAACAGCAAGAATGAAACAGAAAAATGCGTCATGGGACTGAAAGGAAAGGGATGAGGCAGCACCGTGTCCCTGTACAAGCGTGAACTATGGGGCTACGAAATTATCCGGAACACGTAAAAAAAAAAAAAAAAAAAAAAAAAAAAAAAACGTTTAATAGCAATCTTCCTCAGAGCCCGACCATGAAATTCCCCCTCCCCCCTCCCCTTTCATCCCCTCCCCCTCCCCTTCCACCCCTCCCTCTCCCCTTCCACCCCCTCCCCCACCCCTACTTATCTCACCCCATCCTGCCCTGGAGGTCGTTGGGGGAAGGGGAGAGGGGAGAGAGCATTGAGGAATGAAGGGAACCGGGGAAGACAGAAGGTAGGAAGGGATAGAGTTGTTGAGTGGGTGAAGGGATAAATGGGGAGGAAAGGAAAAGGGCAAGAGTGAGGAAGGAGAGAGAGGAGACACGAGGAAAGTAGAGCGAGAGGAGAAAGGGTTGGGAACGAAGAGGGAAAGAGCGAAGAAACACGGGAGGGAGAAAAGAGTGAGAAGAAAGGAGAGGGGGAAAGACAGCGGAAGAGGGAGGGATATACTCGTGCACTGGATGTGAGTTGGAGGCAGTGAAAAACTGGGAGAAGGCAGGGAAGGAAGTGTGTGTGGGGAAGGGGAGGGGAGGGACAAGAGGAAACAAACATGACAAAAACAAGAGGGAAGAAGGAAGGCAAAACAGATGGAAACGGGGACACAAACCTGAGGAATGGATATGAAACGAGGGAAGAAGAGATAGGCGGATGGGTATGAAAGGACTAAAGAGACAGCGAAAAAACACTTAAGAACTATGAGAAGGTACATGGAACACAATAAACAGAACAAGACACGAGAGAGAAAAGAAGAAGAAATATGTTAAGTAAACAACAAAGAACACGAAAGAACGTTCAGAAGGGTAATACGCAACCCACAAATGAATAAAAAAAAGACAAAGTATATGAACAGAATATCAAGAAAGACGGAGAAAAAGAAAAGCAGCAGGAAAAGATATAAACACCATGAATGACCAAGAAGAAAGGATGCGCAACACAAAGAACTGGGGAAGAAAATTGAAAAGTCTATATGAATGAGAGAAGGGATATGAACGGAGGAAGAGAAAGAAATAGAGGATAAATCAAGAACAAGACAGAACGGCAATGGACGCGCAACTCACGAAAGGTTGAAACAGATCATCAGAAGCCAAAATAGGCAAAGAAGGAAGGCATAATACGGAACAAGAGTAAGGAACAAGAACTGAGAGAGAGAGAGAGAGAGAGAGATTGACTTATGGCGGGGGCAGTAGCTAATGGGTCCCACTTCCGATTACGTAACTCAATTCCTAATGCTAACCAGTCACAAAATTTAACTATCTGTCGACTGAAATAGGTAATCATTATCATCATCAACACTGAACAACAGCTAAGATTATATAGTTGTAGTACGAATAAAATGAAGAAAGGACTACAGGAATGGAAGTGACTGAGGGAGTGGAAGTGACTGCCGAGTGGAAGTGAGTGACATTATGCTGCTGTTGCTGATGAGATTAAACAACAACACACTCCACAAAGCCAATTGTAACATCATCCTAAAAACAGCAGGTGGCGTAGCATACTAAAATGATAGTTAAAAAGAAAAAATTATAACATGGAAACCTGTCCATCTGTCAATCTTTCTGTCTATCAGGTTATCTATCTAGCTGTCTGTCGCTCTGTCTATCAATTACCAGATGCCTATTTTCAGCGTTGGGCCAAGGCAGCCGCGATAATAAAGCCTCCAGCATTAAGAAGTAGTATATAATTTAACTACCCTATGTAATAAAACTCTCCGCTATAGACTAAACACACTAAACGAGAGTCGCGAATGGAAAGCAGGAAAGAACGAGGGAGGCAAATTAAAGATGGTGGGAAAAGGAACGATGGAAACGTAAAAGGTGAAATTTCAGTAGCTTAAGGTAAAACGAGAAGGGAAAGGCCTCGATGAAGGAAGGGGGGAGAAGAGGGTGAAAGGAACGAAGAGGATTGGGAAGAACAAGGAAATAGGAAAGAAAACTAGACTGGAAACTAGATAAGTATAACAGAGTTAGTGGTAGGCTCTGCAACTGTCCCTAACCTAATAATATATGATGTTCGAGGGAGTGAGGAAAGGAAGGAACGGAGGAAGCGGTGCGCTGAACTTTACGAGGCAAAGAATAATGAAAGGAGCAAGGCAAGATGATGACAAAACTACCAGGTCGAAGAAAGGAAGGAAGGGAGGAAGGAAGGAAAGGAAGGGAGAAGGAAAAAGGGCGAAAAAGCAAGACCAGGGGGTGGCAGTTTTGTGGTTAGGGGAGGGAAGGAGAGAAGGAAAGGAAGGAGGGGAGGGGAAGGAGAGAAGGAAAGGAGGGAGGAGGGAAGGATTCATAGGTCACCACCGCACCTGTCCCCCACCGCATCCTTCCTCCATCCGGCCATAGAGTCGAGGATCCCACAAAGTTCCCACGGGAAATTTCAATGCGGCACAAAGAAGCGATCCTACCGGAGAGCCGCGTAAGGACGGTTTTTCCTCAGGGGTCCCATGGGAAACTCCGCAGCCCTGAGACTCCCCTCCCCTCTCCCGCCCCTCGCCGCAGTCCCGACATTTAACACAATAACACGAGTTTCCGTTTTCACCTGACGGAGAAACCTGCCGGGGGAATGTTAACACCTTCAGTCCCATAACGTACTTTTTCAGTGTATTCTTACTACTACCTGACGTTTTTTCTCAAGAATGGGGATATGACAGCACAAACACAGGAGTTTGTTTTCTCCTGAAGGAAGAAATCTGGGGAGAGAATATTAACCCTTTCAGGTGGAAAAGCGATCTATTTATTTTGCTACCTCTAGACGATTTTACTCAACTTTTTTTGTCGTTCAGGGGTAGCTCAGGATGCATCTAACATTTCCAGTTCGAAATGTCTCCACACTTTGAATGAAATGGACTGATGGCAAGAATCAACTAATAATATGTCATGGGACTGAAGGAATTAAGAGAGGGAGGGGGCACAGGTGGACGAGAGCGGCCAATGATTGCCCTGGGGAACAATGATGTGTGAAATGAAAACAGCACAATGTCTTCCTCCTGCTGGAGATAAAATATAGGTGACTTTCTGTACACTGACGGAGTCGACAACTTCCCAGCTTTGTTTGAAAAAAATTTTAAGTATTAAAACTTGTGAAACACAACCAGTCTTAAGTGTGGTAATGTGTGGCTCTTCAACGAAGTATTCAACAAAATTTTAGAATAAACTTACTTTCCTTGCTATACTTAACGTGATACCTCACAAGAATTGTGCATATGCAATGTTGCGTTAACCAATGGAATGCAAAGAACTGAAGAATCTGGGAAACCACCACCTTTCCAGGAAAATATCAATATATTACAATCACATACAATAATATTGCTGATCTTGCAACTTTTTTCGTTAGCTCTGTTGGTTTTCCAGCACATATTTACATTTGTACACGGCATGAGAATATTCCTTTGTACGGTATTTATGTTATACATTACTGATATTTAACACCTTCATAACGATGACGTTTATATTATTCTTGCATCCCTAACTTATTACTGCAGTTAATCTGAAAGAAAGCCACTGGAGTTCTTCACCGAGCAAAGCGTCAAGTATATTAAATAAACACACAAAGAAATACGCCTCCAGTGTGCACTGGTCAAGGTTTTCCACTATTTCGAGGAATTTGTAGACTGGGGGCTTTTTGTACAATGATACCTTTGCTCTAAATGCCATGAGTTGCACATATCGCTGCACCATAAACCACACACACACACACACACACACACACACACTAAAAAAAAAACACACACGCACAGGCTATCTACAAAACTCTCTCTCTCTCTCTCTCTCTCTCTCTCTCTCTCTCTCTCTCTCTCTCTCTCAGTAGCAGGGAGGGAGGCCGTGAATGAATGTGTGAGGAATCGAGGCCGCCGCTCAGCCAACCAGGCCAGGGAGGAGGGGAGAGGGAGGGGGACGGGAAGGTATAGAGGAAGTAGGAGAAATGAGGAGAAGAGGAGGAGAAGGTGAAGGAGGGGGCAGATGAAACCGGGAGAAAGGGGGGAGAAGGTGACAGGGGAGGTAAGTGGTCGTTTGTGGAAGAAGGGGAGACACTTGTGGGGAATGGTGGGGAAAGAGCAAAGCAATGGCGTGAGGTTAGGGAAAGGTATGGAGGATGAGGAGAGAAAACTAAGACTGGGAGGAGATAAAAGGGATGAGAGAGGCGATTGGCATATAAAGGGGGAAGAGGGAATATAGTGGAGAGAGCAATGCAAGGGGGAGATGAACTAAATATGAGGAGGTGGTAATGGAGTAAGGGAGGTAACAGGGAGGAGGAGGTAATGGAGGGAGGGAGGTAAAAGAAAGGAGGGCGTATGGGGGAGGGGGAGGCAACGGGGGTCAGCTGTCACCACACTTGTCGCCACCACCAGCTGTCTTTTGTGTCACCAGTCAAGTCGTCGTCTTCGTCATCATCATCGTAGCCCTAATTACTACTGCTAATTAATGGGGCCGTAGCTGAACATCATCATCATCATCAATGTTTCCCTAATTACTGCTGCTAATAAATGGGGCCGTCGTTCATCATCATCATCATCATCACTGTCACTTCCGTAATAAATGACATCTTTATATTAATCATCCATAATAACAATCCCTATTCCCACCGCTAGAGATCTTCGCCACTATGCCCAATGCCGTAACCATAACTAACATCAGTGTCATCGTAATCACTATCAGTTTATATTTATACTGCTATCGCCTCCAGTAATTAGTCGCTATAATAATTTTCGTATTGTAAAAGTTTTACACAGCTATTCTCATTTTGCTCGAACTTGGTCTTAAATCTGTCATCTATCCATCTTGAATCCTGAGCTGAAACTATTGACAAACAATAAATTATGATGTCAGTTATGAAAAAGCGCCATGGAAAAGATGGAGAGCCGTAGTATTGCGTCTTTCCGCGACTGAAGTACGTGTAGCCTAATAAACAAAAAAAGGACGAATAATAAATTGATAAAACATTACTATTTTTGCTTTCAGATCGGTATGATATAATACTAAATCACTGTCATTGTTCAAATAGGGAGGATAAAGCTGAGGTATTTTACAAACTCATTTCAGACACGGAGCTGAAGAGTAAGGAAGCTTTCGGCACAATTTTTCCCCCTCTCGATGGACACACAAGCATTCTAGTTATACAAATGAGGGACGATCGGTTTGTCGTATCCATATGCCTGTACAAGGACCAGGGAGTCCATACTACCATTTTCAACCCTTTTAGGTACGTCTTACGACAGGAAATGATTCCGTGCACTGTATCAGCATCATCATCATCATCATCGCTGTGGTGGCCTGAACTGGTAACCACGCCATCACTAGTGTCCTCGAGTGTTGCTCTGAAGGACCTGCCACAGACCCGTACATGCCATCATTGTGTGCAAGGGACGGAACCGAGGGTGGAGGGGGGCGCACGGATAAGTGTGGAATCAGACGCAGAGTTGAGAAAGTTCTGCTATGGGAATTAAGGAGGTGAGTTTTGGGAAGAGGAGACAATGACGTAGGTGAGCAGATGCAGTGTGGGAAAAATTTGTTTGCTACGGAGATGAAGGACAAAGAATTTAGATATGGGAGAAAATGATCTGGAAAGGGGCTGAGATGCGGTGTCCACAGATGCGGTGAATTGATCGATAGCTTATTCGCCTCGTGATAGGTGTGTCGCGAGTCCAATAGTCGTATGTTTAGTGTTATAGATCCTTCACCTCAAACTGGGCCAGCTTTCGTTCTTTTGCTGCTTATTTCACGAAAGTCAGTGGTAGAAAAAGACAATGTTACGGCTCAACATCCTTCTTATGGTATGCCTTTGTGACCAGCCTCACATTCTAATGATACGCTCTTGTTACAACGGGTCATAAAAGATGGAGAGATGGCAATTTTAGACCAAGTTAGAATAAAATGGTATAGCCCGAAAAATGTGGGAAATGCACAGTTAAACTAATAATGAAGAACTGAACGCTAATTTATGATAGCGCTTGGATGGAAGGGTAATTTTTCAAGAGAAGATAATATTTTCGGCTCCCATTATTCCTGAAATTAATGAAATATAAAAACTGTCGATTCAGCATACGGATATAAGGTTCAAAAGCCAAGTCGTGGCGGACATTTAAAGTGGGTGCAGGTAGTGTGTACCTGTTCACGCCTTGTCGGCTCTACTGCACCCCCTCTCCTCCTCCACGCACAGCCATTAAAACTCACATGCATCACTTCCTAGACACTCCTTCCCCATTCGTACTTTGTCATCATGAAGAAGGTTTATTTCCAGTTATCTCCCTCTGAGAAGAAGGTCCGGTTCTGCGGTGGACCTAAAATGGACTGACACAGTTACAGAAAATAGAAGGAATGCCTGACTGTGGACTGAAAAAGCTTGCTGAAGAGAAGGAGAAAGTTTGGGAAAATGGGGAGTTGAGAAACTAATGGGGCTGGAAAAGAAAAGGGGAGAAAGAAAGTTAGGTAAGGAGGGTGACTGGACGGCAATAGAAGGACAGAGGAAGAAACACAGACCATAAGAAGGAGGGCAAGGGCAAGAGTGAGAATAGACAGTAATGAACTGAAGACCTGGATCCTTAAGGTGAGTATAAAATTGATTATATACATATTTGTCTTCATTCATACAGCTACCTAACACTTTACAAAACAAAGTGAATATTAAGCTGCAAAATACGAACAAAAAAATCTGTGATAATGGTTACCTGTTATGAAGGCTTGCTTATCTTAAAACTTGGTTAAGACCCCACATGAATACAGTCCACGAGCCGCAAATGACTCAAGGCCGTGGAGAAATCAAAGTAATGCAGGGTAATGAGGTAATGAATGTATTTTCTAGACGAGGAGGGGGGAAGTTGTATTACTAACAGTCGCCTGTGCGAGGGACTGAAGGGGGCTGGAAAAAGGACTAATGAGGCCAAGATGGAACTACCGTATATTTAAGGGGCGGTACAGAGGCCAGAATGGAACTACTGAAGGAGGCTGGAAGATAGACTATGGAATCTATAACTGACTGACTTTATCTTGAAAGGGACTGGACGATTAATACGGAGGCTAAAATGGAACTAAACTGAAGAGGTCTGGTAGAGGGACTATGGAGGCCAGAATGGAACGATTGCGTTGACCGAGGTTGGGGTATTCAAGAGATTTAGGGCTGTGCTCAAAGTGGCGCAGGTGACTGCGCAACACATTTTTCTTAGTGATTTATTATGCGTATTACATCGTAACTGTCTCGTGTTATTTATATATTTCAAGTTTCGACACGGTTTGCTCCAGTAACAGAAACGGGAGAAATGATCTATGAAGCTAAACAAATGGTTGACGAAGATATGTTACAAAATTTCCTAAACTACTAGAAATAAGGAAGCTGTTGAAATCAGAAAGCCTAAGAGGGCTCTGAATAGTTAAGGGAACTGTGCAGACGTCAGTATGAAACAACGGTGAGTGAAATGCTTTCATAGTGTGACTACGCAGAGCAGAACAGGGTCATTTGAGGGGCTAGAACTGAATCACCCCTCTCATGGTCGGAACAGCTCCAGCATTCCATTCAAGCTGATACCAGACGATTTGATTCGGCTGAGTGAGCCAAAGGAGCCAAAGTGCAGTCCCGACCCGCTCAGGGTCCAGACTTTGTATTCTCTTTCAGCTACCGCCAAATGTTTTTATCCATCTTAAAGTGAGTTAAAGGAATATGACAGAGTTTATGCTGAGCTCTGTGATGATCATGCATATATATGGCAAAACATGGTAGTAATAAGTTAGGAATAATGGAAATACACAAGGCAGAAGAAGCTTGTTTGAGGGACTGACTAAATTACTCCATTCACTGACAGTTTTCTTTTTATATTTCTGTTAATACACGCTTTGGTAATTAGAGTGCTGGTGACGGCTTTTCATACTCGGTAGTTTGAAAAGTTCTGACAAGGAATTTAGGATGAATAAGATCATTTGGAGGTGGCAAAAATAAAATAATAGGTGCGTCATCGTGCTGAACGGATTAATATATGCCTGTCGGAGAGCTTGGGCGAATGCGCGCGCGTGCGTCTGTATATGGCTGTGTGTAGGTAGAGTATGTATGTGGATATGTATGTGTATTTTTTTAGGAACGTATGTACGGGTGTGTGTGTCTGAGTGAGTGAGGGTGGCCGGAAGCAGTGGTGAGGTGGTGTGCGCCTGGGGGCCGAGACGCGAGTGGAGGGTCACACGAAGCCCCTTTTTCTGGACGGCGGGGTGAGCACCGTCATTGGGGTTTCTGTCTGCGTGCGCCGGGCCAAATGTCACGCAATTTGTGAACTATGGACTGTGTGGCTTGTCGGAGGAGGAGGGGAGCGAGAGGGTGGGGTCTGGGAGGGAAAGAAGGGGGAGGGAGTGGAGCAGGTGGATGGAGGGAGAGCTACTGTAGGTAAGTGGAGGGAGAAGGGTGGAGGGAGGGGGAAAGAAGGGTGGGGAGAGAGGGGTGGGTAGAGAGAGACGGGTGGGTGAAGGGACAGGGATGAGAGGTGTAGAAGGGTAGGAAAGAGGGAAAGGGTGTGAGGAGGGAGGGAGAGGGATGAGTGGGAGGGAGAGGGACGGTTGGAAGTGACGAGTGGGATGAGGGAAGGAGGAATGCTAAACGATGGGAAGGTAGCAATGACGACTGAGAAGAATTGAGAGAAAATAGGGAGTTTTGAAGAGACAGAAAAAGAGAGGAAGCAAGGTTTGAAGAAGAAAAGGTGGGAAAGGGAGTAAACTGAAGACTGCCAACATATCCACGGAATGCAAGTTGGCCACCACAGAAAATATCTCTAGCACTCAGAGATGAGTGCTACCAGCAAAAGCTGGTAAATTCTGCAGATTCTTGTTGCCCCAGTTTACTAAAGGTGTGTGTGTGTGTGTGGTTTGACCTTTGACCCCATAAAGCCCTTTAAAAGTTCTAAAATAACAAATAGGAGATAAAAGTCTGGGTGTATTTGCACAAGGAATGGCGTCAAGATGATGAATCTTATTTAAAGAAATATATACGAAAGAAAAAGGAAACCAAATAAATACAAAACAGTCTTCGACTAAGTGTGGAAACCATAATTATGGTGAAGTGGAGAGGAAATACTTTGCTGAAGGAAACGAGGAGATGGAGAGAAAAAGGAACCCATGGAATGTGAGCAAAATATATGATTACAAGGAAACGATGATGGGAGAATGGTTTGAAGAAGGAAGAAAAAGAAAGAAGCAAAGCCTAAGCTGGTTTGTGAATAAAAACAAATGGATGGGAAAGAAAATCTGAAAGAAAAGTGAATGGATCAATGGAAAGAAAGAAATGATGGGAGCATATAAAATCTGAAAACATGGATATGAAAAAGGAGAGAGGTTTGGAAGAGAAAGGAAAAGGAAAGCGTGTGAGCGAAGGTAACTCGGGGGAGAAAAAACGAAAGGCAGAGAATATTTTGAAAAGGAAAATATGAGTAAATGAATGGAACCTAAGTGAAAACTTGTAAGCAAACAAACATATAAATACGGACACAAACAAACGAAAGAGGTTTGAGAGACAAAGGGTGAACTCGTGTGAGGAGAGAGAGAGAGAGAGAGAGAGAGAGAGAGAGAGAGAGAGAGAGAGAGAGAGAGAGAGAGAGAGAGACTGGGAGGAGGAGAAAATTTTGGAAAAGAAATGTGTGTGTGAATGAGAGGATAAGGAAAGACTATGTAAATAACATGAAAACAGGTTAATAAAATGAAGGGAGTTTGGATGAGAGGAGGATGAAAGTGTGTGGTAAAAGCAGCAGAAAAAAAAAAAAACATAAGAGGATGAGGAAATTTTGGAAGAGAAATTAATAATGGAACAGGAAGCTATGGAAGAAATGTGAGTAAACGAATAAGAAAATGTTATTACATATATATATATATATATATATATATATATATAATATAATATAATATAATATATATATATAGATATATATATATAATATAATATAATATAATATATATATATAGATATATAAAATAGAGAGAGAGAGAGAGAGAGAGAGAGAGAGAGAGAGAGAGAGAGACAGACAGACAGACAGACAGAGATGTCTCGTTGTGAAAGGAAGGGAAACGTTTCTAGAAAAAACAGGTGGAAGTGAGCATTATAAAAGAGTAATTAGTAAACGAATGAGAGGCTAAGGAAGAAATATGGATTAAATACACATGGAAATAAGGAAAATGAAAGAAGCCAGAAAATTAGAAGGGAGAGGTGGAGGAACGCGTGTGGTTTGAGAAAGAATAAGAGGAAGAGAAAAATATTGGAGGAGAAATGAGTGAAGGCAGTGCTGGTTTGGAGAAGTGAGTGACTGGAGGTAAAAGAAGGGGAGAATTTGTGAAAGAAAATGGGGGAAGGTGTTGGTCAAGGCGAGGTGAGGCAAAGGTTGAGGAGGGGAAGGGGAGGAGTGGGTGGCCGAGGGGAAGGGCACAAGGAGAGGGCTGGGGTGGTGGGGAGGAGGAGGGAAGGGACGGAGTGGCTAGGAGAAGGGTGGAGTGATGATGATGATCAGGAGGAGGAGGAGGAGAGGGAGGGATTGGGGTGGTGAGGAGGAGGAGAAGGGGAAGGAGGAAAAGGTGGAGTTGATGTACTGGGGATGGGAGAGAGATGGGGGGGAAGAGGGTAGTTTGGACTGGTGAGTTGGGAAGGAGAAAAAAGGGGGTGGAGTGGGGAGAAGGAGGGTGGATCTCTGAGGAGGGAAGAGGGTGAAGGAGGGAGGGGGGCAGGAGTGGAGAGGGGGGAAAGGCAGTAAGACACAGGTGGTAAGAAAAAGTGGAAAGGCTGAAAAGGAATGAGAAAGCATACATGTTGTGATGAATTTCAGGGGAAAGACTGAAAAGGAGTGAGAGGGCACGTGAGTAGTGATATACTGGTGAAAAGATCGAAAAGGATGGAGAAATGCTGTAATGAATTTAGTGAATGGAGTGAAAAATGAATAAGAGGGCATGAGCTATGATGAATGCAGGTGGAAAGACAAACAGAATGAGAGAATGTGGACAGAAAGGAGTCAGAGGCCATATGAGTCACGATAATTTTGAGTGTCAAAAATGAAATGGGAAAAATAGAGAGCATACGAAATGTGACTGATTAAAGTGAAAAAGAACGAGACAGTACCAAACTTGTGATGAATTTTGGTGAATAGAGCAAAAATGAATGAGAAAGCATGCGAGTTGTGATGACTATTGACAGACAGAATTATTGTAAAGAATTAGATGCACGGGGATTGTAATAAATTGCAGCATAGAGACTACTGGATATTAGGGAAAGCTACACACACACACACACACACACACACACACACACACACACACACACACACACACACACACTATGCAATATATCGTAAAATGAAAGGTGAAAAATGCAATACCTATTATGGGGAAAATATGAAAGCAGAGAAAGGAGCAGGATGAGGATATGAATGAATGAATGATGGGCGGATGGATTCATAAAGGGAGGGTGGAATGGTGGGAGGGGAGGAAAGGGAGGAAAGAAAGAAGGAATAATGGGGGGAGGAAGGAAGCAAGCAAGGATGACGGGAAGGAAGGAAGGTACGAAGAAGGGATGAAGAAAAGGAAGGAAACAGCGAAAGCGAGGGAAGACTAAGAATAATTGAGAAGATTACTAGAACAATGCTAAATCAAACAAAAATACCAGTCTCAAAAGTTCAAAGTACCTAATTCTAACATACAGTAACTGAAAACCACCGCACACCCAATCAATTAAAATTAACACAAAAGCTGGTCACAGAGGGTCTTGTCTTTCTCTTGCAATAATTATGGGGTGGGGGGAGTGAGGGATGGAGGGGAGAGTGGGGGTAGAGGGGAGGGAGTCGAGGCAGTAGAAATGATAAAGAGGGCTGCCTCTCCCCATTATTATCTTTTTATTAGTGTTCACAAATTCCAAAAGTGGGTATGAAAGAATATGTTACAAACACTGTTCATTTAGTTTTGGCTCTGAGCAGAAAAAACAGGTGAAACAACTTCAGACTCATTACTCTAATGAAGCAGTTATATCTTTAGCTTTCTTTATTGCTACCTAGATTTTTATTAAGCTTTGAAGAGACTTTTCGAGCTGGAGGGGTCACACAGCTCTCATTATCCCCTTCAGCACAAGAAGTGTCCGCTAACACTTCATTAACCTGTCTAATAGCAGCAACAATCAAACAGAATATATATGTTAGCGTAATGTAGGGGTTCAGCGTGACGAACTTTTATATATTAAACTACTGCACAAAATAACAGGACGAAAGAACCCTCTCCGATACACCTGGTTCACTGACGCACCTTCAAAGACCGTACCGGTACTCTCGTCAGCTTAGAAAATTTCGTAGCACCCCTTCCTACTATTTTTTTTTTTTGTACTATGTTCGTATTCTTGCCTGTGATACCTAAGCACCCTATATCGATATGAAAAAGATAAAACTAACATACAGGTATACAGTACGATGTAATACAATACGCAAAATAAATCACTAGAGAAAAGGTAATAGATAGCCTCCTACGAAGCGGTGCAGTGGTAAATTTTAAGGTACTAGAGTTAAAAAAAAAAAAAAAAAAAAAAAAAGGGGGGGGGGTTAACGTATACAGCGTTCACTACTACGCGATTCTGCAGTGCATTGACAATCTTAGCCCTGTTGAATGATAAGTGAGATGCACAATGTGCGAGAGGCGTAACAATATAATTATCACCATATGCATTCTCCACTTATCACCACTGAAGGTTAATGTTTTAATCATTATTCTATTGGGCTAATGTCGGAACGTACTGTTTGTACGTAATTTTATCGAGTAAAGTAATATACAGTAATTTTTCTTCAAAATTATACTGCTGTCCGAACCCTAATTCCTGCATGTCAAAAATGCTTGTTTTCACAAAAACGGCAGGCATGAGTTTTTTTTTTTTGCAACCATAACGCAGTTAGATAAATCTATGATAGCTATCAGGGAGACTATGGATAAGTGTTGTTTATATGTGCGTGTTTTTGCTGACACCATCTCGTAGATAAACTTTTAGGATGGAATTAGTACCGCGGCGGCACTCCGGTGCGCCTCAGAAGCACGCACTTCAAGGAGTAGCAGTAGTAATTGCAATCCCAAATGCATCTGAAAAGTGAACGCAGTGGACTATAGGACAAGTTATCTTTCTTCTGAAGTCCATCATCCTCCTTTCAGGGGATGGAGAGGGAGCATAGGGACTTCTGTATACAGGACACTATTGTCTTCCAGTTACAGTGTATCTAGATGCCACCTCATGAAGGAGTCCCTCGCCAGTACCATTGCATCCGCACCCCCAAGGCGACGAAAATACGGCTTCAAGTTTGCCAAGCGGTAGGGAAAGACGCTTCATAAACTCTCTGAGCGATAGGTTGCAGGTTGACCCGGCGCTCAGCAGTTTATTTCAGCCTGACTGTTTTACGTTTCATGCATAACTGGCTGGGATACCTTATAGGCCACCTGGCGATGGGAGTTAATCGGGTTTCTATAATTAACAACGACCACTTCCACGCCACAAATCATAGTCGGGATGATGACTGTGGCACTGGAGTTTAACAATTAAATCCACAACTAAATCCTAATAGCAACAGTGCATAATAAATCGACGAGAACATATTGCCAAAGTCAAATATACTGCGAAGACACAAAACGAAACAGCTTGGAATAACTTGGGAAATAAAACTAGCTAGGGAACAATAATACCTACTAGACTACGAGTGTTCTCAAAACAATATACAATACACTACAATTACTAGGAAAGGGCTGCGTTGGATAGACCCTCTTAGTCTCCAAATACCACCTCCCCGCTCTCCAAGGATCTCCAAATGCATGTCCCTCCCTCTCAACCTCCAAATAACCTTCTTCTCCTACTATTCTATAAATGCCGACTCTTCCTCCCTTACGCTGGATCTCCAAATGCCTACCCTCCTCTCTGCTTAGACCTCCTAGTGCCCCCCTTTCCTACTGGATCTACAATGTCATCCTAGCTCTGGATCTCCAAGTGCCCCCCTTCCCATACTGAATCTACATATACCCTTGATCTCCAAACACGTACCCCTTCTTCCCCTTGACCTCCAAATGCCTGACCCCCTCGACCACGAATCTTCAAAAGCTTCCTCTCTATTGCTGGATCTCCAAATACTTGCTCCTCTCTTCCTCTAGATCTCCACATACTCCCTCTTGCCCCACAACTGTCATCACTTGTATCTCCCAATTCTTGCCCACTCCTATCCCCAAGACCTCAAAACGCCCCTCTGTCATAGAAGGTCTCCAAATGCGCCCTTCCTCCCCCCTCCCTCACACCACCTCCTGCAGGGTCGGTGGAGTAGGGATGTGCCCCGCCGCGCCAGCAGGTGGGCGTCCATCAGTATCAGTGTGAAAGCCCCATTCAACTCGCCCTGACCGGCTTGCAGTGGGTCAGGGGTCACAGCCGCCGACTACCGCTCTCGGAAAGAGATTTTATATATTTTTACATCATCATCATCATCATTATCGTGATCATCATCTGCATCATCACTATCGTTACCATCATCATCACCATCGTTATCATCATGATCATCATCCTTACCTTTATTTCTTTTACTTAAGGAGATAGTAAAACAGGGTCCAGTAGTATAGGAAAGAGTGCACGAAATAGTGAGAACAATATAATACAAGCGCAAAGATTTCTCCGGTTGACCGAGGCCAAGAATAGCAATTTATTCTGCCATACAATAAACACCACTCTGAACTGTTACTGTATATTTAACACTGTTTTGAAACTGTAGCAGAAAAAACGCATTAATTCAAGCGCGATATGTTTCGCCGCATATCGTGAACTGTCAAGAAATATGGCTCTATCGCAACCCCTGAATAGGAGTATATTGCTTAAGCCTTTTATCGGCCTTGCAACATAAGAGCTGACTGCTTAATCTAATTCGCCGAAATTTCTGCTTTTTTTTTTTTTTTTACAATTTATTATAAGCTCTTGAATCCGGTGATGCAATGTATATTTTATTCCTGCTATTTTCAGGCGATTTTATTCTGCTTGGGGGAAATTTCTCGAAATCAATGAACTGGATATACCCTTTATTAATCCGTTTTACACAGGAAACCTTTCATCATCGTCATAATCATTCATCGTCAATCATCATCATCATCATGAAATTTTTCCTCAAAGAATTGGGTGAGACAGGATTCAGAAAAGATGGGAAGAGAGAGCACGAAAGAACGAAAACTATAACCAGAATGCCAAGGCAAGAATAAATAAAAAAGTAGGTGAATAATAATAATAATAATAATAATAATAATAATAATAATAATAATCTATATTACAATGAAACGATTTCTGTACAGTATGTTTGTTGCTTTGTCCGTTTGTGACCGTAACACAGGAAAAGCGGCGCATTACAGCGCAATTTTTGATAAAGCATGGTACCACTAAAATGTTCTAACTTGAAGAATAAAACAATTTCCAGTTCAAATGGGCCATTGGTTCCCGAGTTATGACTCATTTCTGGCCGTTTGACATCGAGCGGCTTCGGCGGCCTTTAGGCGGATCACTTTCTTTGTGGGCGTTGAAGTTACCGTAACACACCCAAAACTACGCAACGTAGTGCAATTTTCGTTATAGCAAGGCACAGTTAAAATGCTCTAACTTGAGTAACACAAAATCCAGTCCAATCGCGCAACCGGTTCCCGAGTTATGACTCTTTTATGGCCTTTTGACATCGAGGGGAAAGGCCGCCGAAGGTGGCCTCTAAGCGAGTGATAATAATAATAATGATGATAACTCTTACCAGCCATTAGTCGAATAACAGAGATACAACGAATCGCACCTGAATCTGACGATCACAACTCATCCACTCTCGCTGCTGAAGTAAGATGTGATTCTTATTACGCCAATCGAGAAAGAAACAGGTCTTCCTTATATATGGAAGCAGGGAATTTCACTGTACCCATGTGAGCAAAAATCTTCAAAGTGGTCGACAACGTACTGAATACATTGTTTAGATGGTGTGTCGAGAAAAACAGAGTGACTCGGTAAACTGAGCAAACGCCTTATATTGAATACTGGTATAAAAAAAAAAAAAAAAAAAGGTGAAAGCACACTGTACAAACTGCCTTACTCTGGGTGAATATTGTACCGTGATAGTTTTATGAACAGGACGAGTAGCTACCTTACTGGGTAACGGGAACTGTTCAGTGAATGTAAATATCACGATTTCTTTCAGTTCAGTCTATGATGAACTGAATCTCTCATGAAAAAATGTATTACTTTTACTTTCTTTTTATTTTCTTTACTTATTTTTAAAAATTTTTCATTTTTTACTATTATTACCGCCAAACAATTACAGTCAGTTCTGGTGAGGCCCTCTGTAATGAGAGGTTGTTTATTTAATTCCAGCTGCGTTCACACGATTTCATTTAGCTTAGAAGCAGAACGCAATAAAGGAGTTATGCGGACTGAAATATTAGCGTCCTCTTTCACCTCATTCGTGACTGATGAAACCGTTCTCTATCACAGGTCTTTCTAAAATGATTAAATATTGTATTGTGATTATATTAAATTATAAACTTCATTTATTGCTGGGGTAATAGTGGTTATAATTTAACCAACTAACTGCAAGACGTCTCCCATAAAGTAAATTAAATATCTGACAGAAGGTAGACTACCGTATATTCTTCAATTGTTCTTGAGAAGTTATGCAAAATCAGTTTCAAAAGCCTCTCCCGAAATGAATAAATTCGTCTGGAGATTACAGGAATAAACTATAAAAGACGTCATTGCAGTGAAAAGGTCAAACACGAGAGAGGTTTCCATTTTGGCCATTGTGCAAGCAGTGACTTAAAGCGCGGCACGTCAGGCGTAAATGGGGGAGAGAAATGGCACTGTGAACCCTTCCCTTCCCTCTCACACCCTCCATCAGCTTCCCCTCCCCTCCCCACCAACTACTCCCCTATCCCAGCCTTCCTTACTTCATCCTCCAGCTTTCCATTCCCCGGCCATTCCCTCTCTCTCTCCCCAGCCTTCCCTCAGTCATCCCCGAACAATTCCCTCCCTCAGTCCCCCAGCCTTCCTCTCTCATCCACCAGCTTCCTCCCCAGCAGAGCCCTCCCACATCTCCCACTCTCCAATCCCACATCTCCACAACTTACCCTGTCTGCCCACCTCCCCTAGTTATATTTCTTTTAGTCCCACCCCTAAACTATCCCTCATCCAGCTCCCACTGTTATAGTACCTCCCATTGCATCATTTTTCACAATCCAACGGCCCCTAACTTCATCCCATCTCCCTCAGCCCCATCCCTCACAACCCCACCTTCCCGAGCTTCATCTGCCCAATTCTATTTGTTATTATTGCACTTGCACCAGCTCCCATTGTTTTCTCGTCTACCCCAGCCCTACCTCTCACAATCCCACTTCCCCTGGCCCAACCTCCACAACTCACCTCCATTTTTAATAACCACACATCCCCCAACCCCACCTCTCTAAATCCAACTTCCTTTAGCCCCACCTCTCAAAACCCCACAGCTACCAACCCGACCTCTCATACCCCACCCCAGCCCCATCTTTTACAGTCCCACCGCCCCCATAACACCCTGTGAAATCGAGCCTCGTTGTTATTAAGTCAATCGTGGCGGGTTCATTCTGCGGCCCAAGCACAGTCCCTCCCAGGCTGCCGGACGGGTTACGACCCCAATTTTCTAGAACATCACTCGTCCGCCGCACCGACACAAGACTCGTCCAAAAAGAGTTCTCGGACAGGCGATTAAAATGTCCCGAGAAATGAAGGATCAAGCGACTGGGCGGCCGAAATCGTGGGGGGAATTTTAAGCTGGGTAGTAAATTTGTTTTTCTGGGGGATGGGAATATGATGGGAAGAACATAATCGGTGAGTTGGAGACCAGAAGCGATGTCTGTACTCACTCTCGCTACGTCCTTAGTAATATATAGAAAGGTAGTAAGGTAGTACAGATTATAAAATACGTGTGTGTGTGCGTGTGTGTGTGTGTGTGTGTGTGTGTGTGTGTGTGTGTGTGTGTGTGTGTGTGTGTGTGTGTGTGTGTGTGTGTGTGTCTTTTTGTAGCCCTCACGTCCTCTGAACTTGCCATCCTGCGTGATAGATGAATAATGATGAAGTCTTCCTCCCCGAAATTCGATACGTGCAATCTTTTCCCACGAGATCTGACAAGCGAAAAAGAAAATGAAAGTGAAGGAGGAAGAGGAAGATGAAACAGGGTGACAAGACAGTACAGAGGAAAGAAAATGGGTGGGGGTGATAAATGGCAGTGAGGAAACCTAGTAAAGGAGAGGAAAATTAGGAAAAACAAGACAATGACAAGCTGCGAGGGTAAAATCTGATGGGCTGAACATGTTATTATTCTCTTCAGTCCAATGACGCAGTTTCCATAATTCTTGCTACCACCAGACGATTTTTCTCAGCTAAGGAAAAACGTCTAACAGGGAAAGTTTTGATATGGGTTCAAAAACTCTTTCCTACGTTGAATAAAATTGTCTGAACGAATCAAGATTAAAATAAATATGACGTTCTCCAGACGTACAGGTCATGCAAGAAAGTGACGGAAGGCGATCAGACCCGGTGTCCTCTTAGGTAATTTATTCTCGCTATGGTCAAACGATTTCATTCAGCTAAAAGAAAACGATTTCCATATATATTCCATTAACACTCATGGCCTCTTTTAGGTATTCTACGCCACACTGTCTTATTTAGCACTGACTACTTCCCCTTATAGAGTAGTTTGTGAAGACTGGAACTAACCTCTTCAGCTAAAAAAGAAACTGTACTGGAGGAAATATGAATACACCGAATAATAAATAATGGGACTGGAGAGATTAAAAAGAAGCATGTTGTTTGGGATCTTCGTTGAAAGGATCACGTGAACAAGGGATTCTAGTTAACCCCTTCAGACTAAGATTTTTTTTTTTTTTATCCTTGCTACTTCCACACGATTTTACTTAACCCCTGGAAAACGTCTCGTCGTGAAGAGGTTATATCCCCATTAAACTCATCTACTTGGTGCCAGAGAGGGGTACCTTTAAGCGAAGGTAAAGATATATCTAGATGAAGGACCTTCTTGGTTATACAAACGCCCCTCACTTCCCTCCCTATCCCCCGGGAGGCGGACGGTGGGCTACAACTGCTACTATTACAATGGAGTGTTTCCAAAGTTATATTAAATCGTCAGACGATCGAAAGAATAGAGAAATAGACGTCCTCTGGTTAAGAAGTTAGAGATTATGCTTTAAGTGTGAAAGAGTTGGGCAGATGATGGAATGAATATTACAGGTGAGAGGAGGAAAGACAGCAGTAGTAGCTGCCAACCCCAGGCTCATCTGAACGTGAACCCGGCGGACTGCAGACATCTTCTACAACCACCCTCCTCTTTTGTGGGGGAGAGGGAACTGAGGGATGTTTATATTATTGAGCTGCTGCACAGCCAGGCCGTATCGGTGCCACCACGTGAAGGCGTTCCTCTCCAGAAAGGAAGGTAAGGGAGAGTTGCAGGACAGAAGAGAAAAAGCAAGGGATGTGTAAGAAAACAGCTGGTATAGGGGTATATGGGGGTGTGCAGAACAAAGAAGAGAAAGTGAACGATTAGTAAGGAAGGAGGAAGTAAAGGAGGGTTACAGTACTGTGTGCAGGGGGGGAAGAGGATAGTGAAGGATTATGTATGAAAGGAGTAAGTGAAGGGGTGGTTTGAGGTCTGGAGGGAGAAGGGATGGAGATGAAGGGCGAGAGGGATGGGGAGGATGAGGTAGAGGCAGGCAAAGGGGTGAGGGAGGAACAGAGGATAGGAGGTGAAGAATTAGGCAACAAAGGAGTTAACTAAGGGAGTGGTTACAGATGGTGGGGGGAGGTGGTGAGACGGATGATGAGGGGGATTGTGAAGGGTGGAGAGGAATGGAAATAGGGATGGAGAAGAATGGAAAGAGGGATGGGGAGGGAAAGAGAGGAATGCAGAAAGAGATGGGGAAGGATGAGATGGAGTGGAATGAGGGACTGAAGAGGGATGGAAAGGAATGTAAAAATGGATGAGAAGGGACAGACAGGAATGAAAAGAGGAAAAGGCAAGGAGTGGGAGGAAAGAAGAGAGGGCATGGAGAGGGATGGAGAAGGATGAAAGAGGTGGGTAGAACAAGAAAAAATGAAGGACTCGGTAAGGACGGAATTAATTGATGGGGTGGTTTTTGTAGCGTGGGGGATGGGAAGGGATTAGTTAAAAAAAAAAAAAAGATTAGTGGGAGGGAAGAAGGAAGTATGGATGAGGAGGCAGAGGAAGGGGAGGACCATGGAGGAAGTTATAAAAGAGGCATAGTGAGAGAGAAGGGAGAGGGATACGGAGAGGGAAGGGAGAGGGATACGGAGAGGGAAGGGAGAGGGATGTGGAGGCGGGTGAGAGGGATTAAGGAAACAAATGGGGTGGATAGGGAGGGATAGGAAAAGAAAATGAGAGGGAAGAAAGAGGGATGGGAAGGGATAGTGAGAGAGGAATGGGAAGGGATAGTGAGAGAGGAATGGGAAGGAATAAAGACTGATGGGGAAGGGGGAAGAATGGTATGAGGAATGGGAGGGGACGCCGAGAGGAGGGGGAAAGGGAGAGGGATGATGAGAGAAACGGGAAGGGATTATGAGAGGGACAGAGATCGGGCTAGGAAGAGATGAGGACAGGGATGCTGAGAGGGGTGTGGAGGGCTGAGGACAGGGCTGGGGTGGGTGTGGGTGGGAGGTGAGGGGTGTGCCAGGAGGGGCCAAGGGGTCACCTGAGAACCGGTCTGTTTGGTCCGTCTTGTAAGCCACACGGACCAAATTTCTAAGCGTGAGTCTCTGGGTGTCCGAGATAAGACGGGTCACACCTCACTCCACCCTCAGCTCCGGTAAGGGACAGTCTCTTTCCTCCCCCTCACCTCCCTCCCACTCCCAGTCTCTCATATTTCTCTTCATTTTTCCCTCTCCTTCACACTCTTTTCCTATCCTGTCTATCTTTTTCTCTTTCCCTCCCCATTTTTTTTTTTTTTTTTTACAAACTTCTTCTCTCTTTCTCTTGTCACACACACACACACACACACACACATAAAAAAAAAAAATAACTACCACTACTACAAAAATATTAATTCCCCATCCTCTTTCACAATAAGCATATCTCTCCCTCTTCCCCACGTCTTTACCCCTTTCGATTCCTTTCCTCCTTACCACTTTCTCTTCCCCTCTTCAATCCATTTTCTCCCTGCCCTTTCCTCTCTCCTCCCTCTCTCTCGTCCCTCTCCATACTCCTCCTCTTCCTCTGGCACTGTCTACTTCTTGCTCTTCCTCCTTCCCTCTCCCCCCCCCCTTCTATTCCGTGCCTTCCTTGTCCTCCTTTCCCTCTCCATGTCTCTTCCTTCTCCCTTCCTTCATCCATCCATCCATCACCCTCTCTCTCATCCTCTCTCTCTTCTGTGCCAGTGTGTGTGTGTGTGTGTGTGTGTGTGTGTGTGTGTGTGTGTGTGTGTGTGTGTGTGTGTGTGTGTGTGTGTGTGTGTGTGTGTGTGTGTGTGTGTGTGTGTGTGTGTGTGTGTGTGTGTGTGTGTGTGTGTGTGTGTGTGTGTGTGTGTGCAAAGATAACTAGAGAGTGTTCTCCTTGTCAAAATGTCAGCTCAGAGGAAAATTAATCGAACACTGCAGTGAACCATAACTTACGAGGTCAAACAGTGCATTAACAAGCTGCTCCATACAGTGCATCTCTTTATCAGTCAAAGTGTACATATAGAGAACAGACTCCAAGGATTTATTGTTTAACACCTCCTCTTAAATGACCTATTGTCCATTTTACTATTGCTACTACCAGATGATTATTTTCATGTCAAGAAATTATCTCTAACAGTGAAAGGAGTTTATGATATATACAGGTAAAACATGCAAGACAAAACCTCTCCCCTGAATGCAATAAAATGATCTAGCAAACATTTAGAAAAAAAAGGGGCGCTATCTTAATTTTTCCTTTGCTAGAAACCTTAGTGATGTCGGCCGAAGTTTGACTCTTTCACCCCTTGAATCTGGTGACGCATTCCATTGGCATATTCTTGTTTCATCCAGACGATTCTGTTAATCATAGGAGAGAAGGTCTACAGTGGAAGGGACAGTGAAAGTATTGTTCAACCCCCTCAGCTCGAAGATTTTAATGTCCTAAAGAAACTGCAGAGGAGTATCAAGATTAGACTACATATTACGTCATTTGATAAAGGAGTTTCAGTACCACGGCGTCTTTTGTATTAATTCCGTCACCACGATGGCGTATTAGTCGATGTATTCTTGCTCTATCGTTTTTTTTTTTTTTTTTCCCTGGCTCTCTGGACTATACTCACCTTACCTTGGGTTGGAAAGGGAGGTGTGGATGCTGCTGCTGCTGCTGGTGATGGTGATAATGATGAGATAATTTAACACTGGAGGTGTTTAATAGCAGCATTTCTAATTTCTTCACTGCAGTGTTTCCCTCAAGCTAAATAAAACCGTCTGAAAGCAGCAAAGATTCAACTACAAAAAGAGGTATTCCGAGATATTATGGGATATGCAAATGGTAAAAGTCTTAGGTAACAGCGCATCCAGTTTCACGTCCTCTCTTCTGCAATCATAATCTCACCCCGACTGATGATTAACTCTTTCATCTCCAGGACACAAGTTAGGGTAGGGTTGGGCAACACAGATTAGATCAGATTAGATTTGTTTAGGCCAAGTCAGTTTAAGCTAGGTTAGGTTGGTAGGGTCTGAGTTAGGTAATGCAATATAATGTTGTGCTGTGTTAGATTAGGTTTAGATAGGTTCGGTTAGAGTAAATTAGTAAAGTAGCGTAGGTTAGATTAGGTTAGGCTGGGCAAACAAAAGTATAGTAGATTGAAGACACATGGAATCCGGAAGCGGTTTAACAATTACAGGTATAATAAGACAGGTGTAGCAGGGTGACGGTAATGCACCCGGACGTGATGTGACAATCTGTGTGTGTGTGTGTGTGTGTGTGTGTGTGTGTGTAAAATCCTAGCAAATATGAAAAGCAAATCCCCCGTTACGCTTCGACATACTTAAAAATAAATAAATAAATAAAGACTGGCCCTAATACAAATACTCCACGAATCACCCTTACATGGATATTATGCGATATCCTGTGAATAAATAAACTATACTGTATAATGGAACTAATGAATGAACTGTGAAGAATTCAGCGAAATGACAACCAACCTTTATATGAAACAACAAACTGGATAAAATTCTTACTTACATATGTGGACCAGGTACTGCACAGCTACTTACCTGAAATATTAGAAGCCATAGTATACACGACTGTTTTATTAGAGTATGTATTAATTTTATATCATAGTAACATGTGAATAAACTGTGACATTAGCTTATTCTACATTATTTCTACACATTCTATCATTAATCCCCTTGTGCTAACACTCAGCTGCTAAAATATTGATGGCCATCAATCAATAAAGCAATAAGCAAGATGGCACTCATGAACTGTGGTGGGGAGATGCGATCATGGGTCATATCACCCACGTGATGCAGGTCCACGCACTGGCCACAGTCCGTGTCCCAAATTCTCACATTAAAAAATATCATGCATGGAATAATGGGAATATTAAAGGTTCAGCAATTTGACAACGCTATAAAAAAAATAATTGAAAACACCAAGAAAGCCATCCGGGTGAGGTGTGGGCAGAGTGGAAACTGTGGTCAAACTGAATGCTCCCGGTTGGCACATTAGTGAATTGGGAAGCGGGCCTGTTTTCAGTCTGTGAACTGGATAATTTACTTCTAATAAGCTGACTATCCTCAGTACTCATCTCTGCTCGAAGAAGTTACTTTATGTTTACATACAATAACGCACAGGAAAAAATCTTTAACACAGTTAATCAGCAAACTTAGTCACTAACAAAAATAATACTGAGTTTAACTCGGAGACGATTTCTCTGTATTAAGGCCAACTACGACCAAATTATCACAGGAATATTATGAAAGAAGAAAGACCAAAAAATGAAGACAAACATAAAATACAAGAGACGAGGAAAGTGAAAGAAGAAAGGGGGAAAGTGAAGGTAGGAAGACGAAAGAACAGAATAATGACGAAGGAAAACAGGACAGAAGACAGACCACAAGAACAGGAGAAAAAGGGCAGTAAGAAGGAAAGAGTCAAAGGTGGAAGGGTGAAGAGACTGGAGTAGTGGGAGGACGGAGAGAAAGGGTGGAGAGAGTGAAGGGGGTGGAGGGATTGGGTGGGTGGTGGAAAGGACCAGAGTTGGGACAGGGTGTGGAAGTGTGGAGGCAGAAAGTGGGGGTGTCAAGGCAGAGAGCGGGGGTGTGGAGGCAGGGAGGGGAGGTGTGGAAGGACGGAGTGTTACAGGTGTGAAGACTGGGAGTGGGTTGGGAGTGGGGTGTGAAGGCAGAGAGTAGATAGATAGACAAATATTTACTCAGCCAAATCAAATACAATGTATGATGGATCCATAAATGGAAAAAAAAAAAAGGCTGAGCCTTTGAGAGTAGAAACTCTCACAAAATGCACCTATGTTAGACAATATCAAAGTGATCCTCAAACATTTACACTTTATCTAGCTAGAGTGAATGAAGATCAGTGTGCTGACTGTCTCTTTTTAAGTAACAAAGTCACTATACCAGATCCAGTGTAAGTACAAATGAACAAAAAAATCCACAAGTACAGTGAGCTAGCCAGTCATATGAAAAACATGTGGGTGTGGGGGCAGGGAATGGGGTGGGAGTGGGGTATGGAGGCAGGGAGTTGGGTGTGGAGACGGGGAGTGAGGTGGGAGTGGGGTGAGAAGGCTGGGAATGGTCTGGGAGTGGGGTGTGGAGGCAGGGAGTGGGGTGGGAGTGGGGTGTGGAGGCAAGAAATGTAGGTGTGGAGGCAGGAAGTGTAGAATTGGAGGCATGGAGTGAAGGGGTGGCGGCAGGGAGTGGAGGGACGAAAGCAGGAAGTGGAAGCAGTGTGGAGGTGTGGAGGCAGAGGCAGGTGGTGTGGAGGTGGAGGCACAAACACTAACCAACCAATGCAACAATGCATCAATTTACGACCCCTATTTGGGCGGCCATTGTCAGCAACCCTACTAATTGACTCTCACATCAACATACTGCATTGGACGGCTTCGAGTGACACCCCAGAATTTTCACTTGACTTACTTGTCAAATATATTAAACTTTTCATGTGCATATATATTTTCCTTTTATTTTACTTTTTACATGTAGTCATTTCTCATACATATTTTGACGTTTGATACGAATTTGCTTTCACAATGATGTACATATTTTCTACACGCGTTTAGACCTTATTTTATAGACCTTAGTTTTCAGATGCGTACATATTTCTGTTTCATTACTATCCATATTACGCTTCATATACAGATTACGCTTATTATGTACGTTACTTTTCATATCTACCGGGATATACTTTTCACATTTCTTTATTTCCAAGGGGACAGTTCAAGCCCTGGGTATAAAAATAGAAAATGTCTAAGAGAAAATGTAATTCGCAAATGTATTACTTTAAAACAACAACAAGCTTTCGGGACGCCCAACTCACAGCTTTTCTTTCTCCCAGTGTAACACCTTTCTTCACCAGCTTTTCTTTCTCCCAGTGTAACATCTTTCTTCACCAGCTTTTCTTTCTCCCAGTGTAACATCTTTCTTCACCAGCTTTCCATTCTCCCAGTGTAACATCTTTCTTAACCAGCTTTTCTTTCTCCCAGTGTAACATCTTTCTTCACCATCATTTTTCCTTTGAATTTCTCACTTACTTTCACTGTCCTTTACCACTCTGCAAAATGTCCACGTCAATTTCTTTCACTACCTCCACTGTTCTTCTTGACTTTCTTTCCTCTCTTGATTCAACTATATTTGTGTCACTCAGATCACATATCACAGTCACAGCTTATTACACAACAGATGGCTTCGAGACTATCAATAATCTGTTTTTGCTTGCTTTCTCATGTGTACTACTTTGGACTCCCCTGCCCCCATCATCATCATCGTCGTCATCATTATCGCCATAGCAATCTTACTCAACTGTACAAAACATCCTAGGGTCCAAACCGATAGAGTGTGACCTGACCTGGACCCCAGCAAGCCCCGAGGTCATGAGAGGGGAGGGAGGAAGGAGGGAGAGGGAGGGAGAGGGGAAGAGGAGGGGGAGAGGGAGAGACTATCGGGCGGAGCTTGATTACATCGGGCCGCCTGGGTGAGATACGAGAGTCAGAGGGCGTCCGGGAGAGCCACAGGGACCAGTTTACCCGTAATGAGTTCGGGGTGGAGGACTTGTGGGCTGCGGTATTTAGCGATCGCGCCGTAAACTCATAAGTGTGGTGTACACTTATAGCCCAGGCGAGATGCTTGGAGATATCTCGTCCCGGCTGGAATTATAGGTGTTGGTGTGCGGGGAGATCGGTATCATAGGCGGAGTGATGCTGGGAGACGGACAACACCAATGGCCGTCTTCCCCGTAACCACAGACCAGGACCAGTTAAAGAATAGGTTTCCGCCGTATATATAATCCAGGCAGGGGCATAACGATGGCTCTCTCATTTGTAATAAATATTTGGCGTGGGATGATAAAAGTTAAGCCAATATGGTCCTAACTACACGGTCCACCACAGACGCAATTTATGGTTATTAGCAGTATCAATTTTCATACACAAATATTTGCCACGTGGATGCAGCCCCGACCAGCTACCACATAGGGTCAGTCCAAAACGGAGGGGAGGTGGGACGAGAGCGGATGTGTTTATGCAAGGGAAGGTCGGCGGGGTCAGAGGGCTGCGCTGGGCAGTAAAGGTGGCGCAAAAGTAAAACTGAAACGCAAGAGGTTAAATTTCACAAGGATCACTATGGATTTTTGAAACTGAGATCGAATGTGGCGCGAAATTCATTGTCCGTGGTGGGCGAGGTGTGCAAATGTAGAAGTGAAATCAGACACCGATATTCTTGATGTTATCTCTGGTATTACGAGTGTCAGACCTTATGCACGGGGTATGTCTGTATATACATTAAAGAGAGAGAGAGAGAGAGAGAGAGAGAGAGAGAGAGAGAGAGAGAGAGAGAGAATTTTGACCCTTCACTCCGACGGCGCCTTTTGTATTCTATCACTTGATTTTATGCACCTTTGAAAGACCTCAATCTGGAAGAATTAGATTAGGCATCTTTAACCCCTTCACTAGCAGGGGTCATATCCAAGGTTGAATAAAATCGTCTGGTGGTAAGAGAAAGCAATAAGAAATTACGTCATCAGACTGAATGAGTTACAGACTTACAATATTACAGTAGCTTCACACGACGGATACATTATGTCTCTGCTTCTTGCCCTACCAGTTTCCCTACTCTCTCTCTCTCTCTCTATCTCTCTCATCCAAGGTGGCCACGACTACAATGCCTCCATATTCCTCTACTATCACTCCTATCTTTTTCCTGCTAATCCAAACTACTCTCCCTCATGTACTCTTCCTATTTATCCTTCCATCTCGATCCCGGTCTTAATCTTCTCGTCCTTCCATCCGTTTCGCTTCGGTACACTCTAGCTTCGTTTGCTTTTCATTCTCCATGTTTGCCATATATCCAGACGATATTAAGATGCACTTCGAAAATACGCTTCAGATTCTATTAGGTAAACAGGAGGATATGAACGGACGTACAGACGGCCACACATGAACCTAGAACAGTGTCTGTGTGAAGGTCTAACTATAATTTCTGACGTTCGTGCATCGCAGATACTCGTAGTACGCTGTGTATAAGTCGGCCAATTTCAACACACGTTCCTTTTCTAATTCCAGCAACAATAATTTTAAGCTCATATTAAACCATTCCATTAGTCGGCTACCTCTACGGGAACATGAATGGAAAGATATGAAAGTTTGAATTTTGTAATCATGAGACGGACCCCTTTTCATCAGATAATTAATAGTTGTCCATTTTAAGTAAGTGGTGATTTTGGTCCTTTATCGGTTATTTCCCTTGGCTCAGTGACAGAATAAGACAACGGCTCTTATTCCACTATAGTCTGTTCACTCTGACTTGACCTAAAATTTCTACATCTCCATCTTGAACGCTGCGTTGTAACAAGAGATTAACACTAGAATATGGTGGTAGTCACGAAAAAGTGCTATGAGAATGACGTAGAGCCGTAGTGTTGTCTTTTTCTTCCACTCAACATCGTGAAATAAGCGACAGAAGGACGAAAACCTGGGCCAAGAAAAAATTAGTGGTTATAGCATCATATTCTGGTGTTATCCCTTCTTACAGCTCAGCAGTGAAGATGGAAGGATGGCAATTTTACGCCAAGATAGAGTGGCCAGGGTATAGCTACAAGAACAAGTTATATGTGAATATGCAATGATGTGTGAAGGTCAATAAGAACTGGCTGGGAAATAAAACAGATATAAAAGAAAGATTTGGATGGCATCGAACTATACTTTCCTACTAAAACATATCTATCTATCTATCTACAGTATCTATCTACAGACACCTTCATTCCGTAAGGGGTGACCACAAACAAATCGCTTCTACGTCATCCTGTCCTCTGCCACCAAGCTACCCTCTCTCTAGCTAACATCTTTCTCTCTCATATATCTCTCTGTCCCCACCACTTTCCGCCCGACCCCTCCTCGACCTCACTCACATACACTCTCCTAGTCAGTTCCTCGTCCTCTCCATATGGCCAAAACATCTCAAAATCTCTCTCCTAATGCACTGCAGCACATCCACAACATCTTCATCATTATTTGTCTGTCAGTCTCTCCACGCAACTCCACATGCTTTGCACAGACAGCTCACTTCCACTGCTGTCACTCTTGAGCTGTCCTAAAAACAATCAATAATTTACATGCTGGTGATTCATCGCTAGCAAAGAGGCAAATAAGTAACCTAAGCCAAAATAAATAAACGTAACAACAAATTAATGACAAGAGTATATATAGATGAATGCTTAAAAAAATTAGCAACATTAACAAGTGTAGTAAAAGCTTCATAAATAGTGGACGGATGTTAAAAAGGGCCAGCACTCTCCAACCAACTATGTGATCATCGTCTTTCCCAGGGTGACGCCTTAACAGAGATTACGCTGAAAAATAACAAGGGCTTGTGTGAAGAGAGGCAAGATGGTGAGGATGACATGATAGTCCATAACAAAGAAGGGGGACTGACCGCTGGACAACAAGACTGAACTGTTTTCTTACACTCTTGCTCCAGCTTCACGCCACTGTTGAGGGATCGAGCCGAACTTCGGTAGAGGTGAGTGGTGACAGAGCTTCAGAGTGTTATTGTTGTCCTTGACGTAACTCTGGGATACGACGCTTGATAAGATTTTTTTTTTTTTTTAATGCATCCAACTACTGGCAAAGATAGTACTGTTTGCTCCCTGAAACCCAGATGTCCTCCTATACACCAACAAAGCGCACCAAACACCCTTATACATCAAACCTGAGAACTAACACCAAACCGCCTATACTGTGGTACACTCTACTGTACAGCAGATATCTCACTCAGAATAAGTGTTATAGTATTAGCGAAAGTGTTTCTATAATAATTATGTCGGTGGGTCTCATGGAAGACACGTAATGGCTGTTTTAACGAATATGAATTCTTAAACTGTTCCCTGCCTCAGCATGATCGACCGTGCCATCAGTTGTTTCCTAAACTGATATACAGACTCGTGTGACAGCTTTACTGCCTCCTGGCCGAGGTAACACCTTAACACCTTCAAACTGAGGACGTAATGTTTTTATTCTCGCTAACTTGTGATTTTATTCAGTTTAAATGAGACTCATTGACCTAGAGTGGTAAGACAGATCCTTCATAACCCCTTCACTACCATGGTGTTCACCTGAGGACCAACGCCTAGTAGCAGCAAAAATATAATACAATTGACGTGCTCTGGCTAAGGGGATTAAAGGTAACGCCTGAAAAAGAATACCTGCTGGAAAATACTGCCAAGGTAAAGACAACAACCACGCCAGCGTTTAGAAGTTGTTAGTAGTAAGTGGTAGCGTTAGTGCGCCGGCGGGAAGGCTCTTGTTAATCCAGTACAAGGTTGTCTACACCTCCTCGTTACTCTTCATTTCTACACCTCCTCGTTACTCCTCATTTCTACGCCTCCTCGTTACTCCTCATTTCTACACCCCCTCGTTACTCTTTCATTTCCATTCAGAGTTACCCCTCATTATTCCTGGGTCGTTTACACCTCGTTACTCCTTGTTATTTCTCCTCGTTACTTTTTGTTACAATTCCTCCGTCTCCTCTTTATTCCAGGGTCAGTTACACCTAGTTACTCCATGATCGTCAAATCCGCTACTCCTCTGCGTTACTCTTGCTATTTCTCCTCGTTGTTCCTTGTTCCTTCTCCTCTTTGCTCCAGCGCTATCTGCACTCTCTTACTCCAGGGTCGTCTACACCTACACGTTACTCCATCGCAGGGGTCGTTTACACCTGCCTAGCGATTTACCTCCCGCCACTATGTAATCTTCCCGCTAGAGGTCCTAATAGGTTCATTACGGTGATATTGGCCACCGTGGTGTCCCTGATGGCCGGCTGGAGCGTGTGTGTGGCCGCCCCGTCCTAACCTCATTAGTCCCATCGTCAGATCTGGGCCACACCTCACCCTCCGCCCTGCCATTCTCCCCTCACCGTCCCACATCCCCTCCTCCCTCACTCTCCGTCCTTCCATTCTTCCTCACCCTCCGCCCTGCCACTCTTTCCTCCCTTACCCTCCGCCCTGTCCCTCTCCCTCACCCTCCACCCTTCCACTCTCCCCCCACCGCCCTCCTCCCTCACCTCCTACTTGAACCCTTACCTCCTACTTCTACGTCCCTCACCTTCCCCTTCCATTTCCTTACCACCTACCTCACTTAACTTAGCCCTGATTTCCGCAGCCCTCACCTCCTCTTCCTCTTGGCTCCATCTCCCTTCCTCTCATAAGGGTTTAAACTCCCTTCTCGTAACCTTCACCTCCCCCTTCTATCGTTTTGCGCTCCCCTTCATACAGGATGTGGTAAGCGTCTCCCTGCCACCAGACTCACCTCCCTCTCCTTCAGCTCTCACCACTCCCTCTCATAATCTTAACCTCTCCCTCAGCATTCACCTTTCCTTAACTTAAATCTCACCTCCCTCTCCCCTAGCCTTCACCTCCCCTTCCTCTAGCCTTCATCTCCCCCCTCTCTTTATGCTCACTTCCTTCTTCCCCAACAACCACCTCCCCCTCCCTTAACAGTCACCTCCTTCTTCCCTAACCCTCATCTCCCCCTTTTTAAATCTGCTTCCCAAGGCCTTCACCTCCCCCCCCTTAACACTCACTTCACTCTCCTCTAGCCTTCATCTCCCCCTCCTCTATCATTCATCTCCCCCTCCCGCAGCCCTTACATTTTCCTGAGTCTTCCTCCATGGCACCCCTCACTTCCCCTCCCACTCCCCTCACTCCTTCTCTCCTCTGCCTCACTTCTTTTGTTTTGCATGCTTCATCTCTCCTTCCACGGTTTTCCCCAGCCCTCTTCTTTCACCCCCACCACAGCCCTCTTTTTTCACCCCCTCCACAGCCCTCACCTCCTCATATTGCAGCCCTTCCTTCTCCCCCTACAGCCGCCACCTCCCCCTGCACAGCCTTCACCTCCCGCTGTACAGCCCAGCCCTCACCTCTCCAATCTACAGCCCTCACCTCTCCAATCTACAGCACTCACTTCTCCCACTTACTGCCCATACCTCTCCCACTTACAGCCTATACCTCTCCCACCTACAGCCCATACCTCTCCCACCCATAGCAATCACCTCTGACACCCAAATCCCTCACCTCTCCCACCCACAGCCCTCACCTCTCCCACCCACAGCCCTCACCTCTCCCACCTACAGCCCTCACCTCCCACTGCCGCCGATGAACTGTGTGTGTGTGTGTGTGTGTGTGTGTGTGTGTGTGTGTGTGTGTGTGTGTTTGTTCGCGCGCGCGTGCGTGCGTGCGTGGCGAGGGTTGGTAGGTGTGGCCGGCGTCCATACAAACTGGTGTCATTACCCGCTGCGGCGCCGCATCTAGGCCACGCCTCCACGGGTAATGGCGGCCGGGGTGAGGACGCAAGGAGAGAGCAGAGTCCCCCCAGGGCATGCAGTCGCCGCACTAGCCAGGGGAAGTAGTTATAAAGGATCCTAACTATTTTTTAACCACATACAGGTCTCCATAACAGTTACCTCTTTTCTTTGATGACATATTAAGATTATTCATACTCTTTTCAGACGCCTTTATCTGTCTTAGAGGACATTCCGAACTGGAGGTATTAAATATATCTTTCATTAACTCTCCACTACCAGATGTCCTTCCTAAATGTAACAAAGAAAAATAAAAAGTTACCTACAGTATTTTAAGGAGAACTTTCATAACCAATCGTTTTGTTTTCATTTTCCTAAACTTTAATATACAGCTAATATGACTACGAACTGTTGGCACCTACAAATTGGAGGCAAACAAGCATATATAAGCAAATCTTCTATAAAACTCAAGCTTAGGAGAATTTATAAATGTTATCCAGGGTCTTGATAGATGGCCGCTGCAGCACGTCGAGCCACTTGCCACAACCGAGGCCTCACCGCCAGAAAAATGTGAAAATTGCTGCCACGATATTTTTCAAACACGTTGTAGGTTTGTGTGAGTCAGAGCACAGGTGGTGGAGACGCGGCCAATGTGTTCGTGTTATGACCGGTGTCGGACGTACATCATCATCATCATCATCATCAGCCTTACTCAGTCCACTGAAAGACATAAGTTCACCTAACAGATCTTCACCCGTCTGTTCCTCGCTTTTACTTTGCTGGCTAATGTCCCGAAGGTGAGAGAGGCGAAGTAAGTTTCTCTGTCCAGTGCAGATTTTCATCGATATGCTGCATCAAGAAGGAAATTGAGGGTCATGCACTACATGCAACTTTTGTCACTGACTGCGTACCAAGGCAGTCGCCTCCACGCAGGCAAGCACTGCACTGACTTTCCTGTCTCTCTCTCTTTTCAGGTTCCATTCATTCAAATGTATGACATGTTATAAGCAAAAGAACCTGAACGAAAAACCTGGAGTGGTATCGGCAACAATGGAACAGGGAGGTTCCAGCTTCTACGGAAATTGTCTTTATTTCCTTCATTCCCCCCCACCCCCCCGTGAACCACTTCTGTACTGTCCGGTCAATATTACTGTAAATAATGCTGACTTTTACGACTGGAAGTGAGGCCAACACAGGGTCACAAGCAGGGATGAAGTTCACATGGGTGCAGTCATTAGTTCTTTCCTACTTTCGAAACCATTAAAACTTACCCAACTTTAGTTAAAATCATCCCTACGATGATGTAGTAGTTAAGTTTCTCCTAATTACTTCATACTCAGCTTAGGAAAACCTCTCCTACTGGTATGACTATTGAAGGCTGTCGTTAACACCTACAATTCGAAAACCTATCCCATGGAGAATAAAACTGTCCGGATATACAGAATAAAAAATGTTATCTGACACGAAGGGCCGCCTAATTAATAACAACAACCTGATGTGCTGGAATCTTCCTTCATTAGTTCGGTATCGTGAATGTACAATGCAAAAAGAATGACTACCTGGAACACAGTGCATATGGAGGGCTGACTTGAAACATGACAAATAACGAGTTGTTCAGAGTGATGATGATGATGATGATGATGGAAATAAATACTGTACATCCCCACCTAACCCCTCCTCCCCTCTGATGGCCTCTCCACAAAACCATTATGGCTGGGAAATGAAGTTCGAACAACCCCACTTTCTGGGAACCTGTACTCTTTCACTACAACGATTGATTTTGCAGCTTATTCTTGCTGTCACCAGGCAATATTGTTTCGCTTTGAGGAGCCCCCAAGTAGTGAAGGGGTAAATGAAAGGTATATATAATTCCATCCATTTCGAAAAGTGTGTCCTAAGTTAAATAAAATCGTCGAGAGAGTAATAATGGGTGATGATGGTTGGGTGAGGGTGCAAGGGGAAGGGAATTGATGGGTAGGGGAGTTTTCCGACTTTGCTATCCTTGTTTTTGATGCATGGAGTAGCTGCCTCTGTGACACCGTATTCTATATCAAACAGCCTCGAAAAGACCAATGAATCTGTCGTTGTTTGATTTCTTTTGTACTTCTATTTACTCTCTCTCCTTCTCTCTCCCCATTCCTCCCACTTTTCCCTCCATCCCCATCCCCTCCTCCTTGATCAACCCACACCCTCCCTTCCCCCTCCCCTCTAACCCTCTCCTTCCCCATTCTCCTATCTGCTGTCCACTTCTTCCTCTCTGTCTCCTGCCTTTCCTCCTATTTCTTGTCCTTCTCCCTCCCCTCCTTATTCTTCCTTCCTCTCCACTTCCATTACCTCCTCCAACCGCAGCCTTCCTCGAATTGATCTCTCTCTCTCTCTCTCTCCGCTCTAAATCTTTCTTGTCCTCTCTTCCTTTCTTTTCATCTCTTTCTTTCTCCTCTTTTCATTTTCTCTTCTCCCTCCCTCACTCTCGCTCCTTATATTTTTTCTCTATTCCACCCCCTCTCTCCATTTCGTCTCCCTCCCTCACTCTCACTCCTTCATATGTTTTCTCTCTCTTCTTCCCCCTCCTTTCATTTCCCCTCCCTCTGTCTGTCTGTATGTCTCCTCTCCTTTTCCTTCTTTCATTTTTGTCTCCTCGGCCCTCCTCCCCTCACTATCATTCCCCCTCGTTTCCCTCCATTTACTCCATTTTTCTCTCATCGTCCCTCCATCGCCTCCATTTTCTTTCTTCCCATCCCCCTCCTCCCCCCATTTCTTCTCTCCCACTTCCCTCCCTCTCCCTCCATTTTTCTCTCCCCCCTCCCTCCCCCTGCCTCCATTATTTCTCTCCCCCTTCCCTCCCTTTCCCTCCATTCATTTTCTCTCCCTCTTTCCTCCTCTTTTTTTTTTTTCCCCCTCCTCCCTGTGTCTGCGTACTTCTTCCACTAGCCTTGACCCTTTCTGTGTCCTCACTTCTTGCTTCCCTTCCTTCCATTTCCCCTGTATTTTTCTCTTTTATTTATTTATTTATTTATTTTTTTTCTCTCTCTCTCCTCCACCTCTTCCTTCCCTACCCTCTTACTCGTCTCATTCCACTCCTCCACTTCCCCACCTCTTCCTCCCCTCCCCTCCTCGTCTAACCCCCTTCCTCCTCCTCCTCCTCCTCCTCCTCCTCCTCGTCTTAACCTCGACCGGAAGGCTTCCCACGGTTCTCTGGTGTGGGGACCGGACACGCCACCTTCCTTCCTTCCGCCCACTCTTCCTTCCTTCCGTCCGTCCGTCTTTCTATCCTTCTTTCCTTACTTCTTCCTCCTTTTCTTCCTTCCTTCCACACACCCTCCCATTCCTTCCTTCCTTCCACACACCCTCCCATTCCTTCCTTCCTTCCACACACCCTCCCATTCCTTCCTTCCTTCCACACACCCTCCCATTCCTTCCTTCCTTTCTATCCATTCTTCCTTCCTTTCTTCTGTCCGTCTTTCCTTCCTTTCTTCCTTCTTTCACCCACCCTTTCTTTCCTTCCTTCTTTCTACCCACTTTTCCTTCCTTTCCTTCCCATTCTTTCTTTCCTTGCTTCCTTTCCTTTCCATTCTTTCTTTCCTTCCTTCCTTTCCTTCCCATTCTTTCTTTCCTTCCTTCCTTTCCTTTCCATTCTATCTTTCCTTCCTCCCTTTCCTTTCCATTCTATCTTTCCTTCCTCCCTTTCCTTTCCATTCTTTCCTTCCTTCCTTCTTTTCCTGCCTTATTTCTTTCCTTCTTTCCCTCCTCCAGTTTCGGTAGAGTTGACCACTTTTATCCCTTCTTTCCTTCTTGTTTTCATTCCCTCCTTTCCTTCTCTTTTCTTCCTTGCTTCCTCCTTTTCTTCCATCTTTTCCTACTTCCTTACTTCTCTCTTCCTTTACTATCTTCCTTCCTTCCTCGGGTTCTGGTAGTCACCTTCCTCCCTTCTCTCCTTGCTTCCATCCTTTTTACCTTCCCTTGCTCCTTCCTCCCTTCCTTCCTTTCTCAGGGTATTGTAAAGCTGGCAGGGAGGGAAGGAGGGACAGAGAAAGGGAGGAAGAAGGAAAGAAAGGAAAGAATGGAAGATGCGGGGGAGAGAGAGAGAGAGAGAGAGAGAGCAAACTGTGAAAATAGGTATGTGGAAACTGACAAAGAAAGAAAAAAAAGTGAAAGTGAAAGAAGCAGGAAGAGAGGAGAGAGAAGAGAGACAAACAAGAAAATAAAATCGAGAAAAAGTGAATAAGTTGGGAGGTAATTTTGCAAACAATGAAGAAAGATGGAGGAGGAGGAGGAGGAGGAGGAGGAGAGATAATGAAGGAGGTAAAACGAGAGAAGGAAGGACGAAGAGAAAAAAAAAAGAGAGTAGTGAAAAATTGAGAGCGGAAGTGGTGGAAAGGCGGTGGAGGAAGAGAGGACGTGGAGGAAGAAAGGAAGTGGAGGTGAAGGGGGAGGAGTGCAGGCAGAGGAGGAGGGCGAGGAATGGATGAGGAAAGAATGAAAATGGGGGAGGAGGAGGAGGCATGCCGTACGATGAGGGAGAGGCATGGAGAAGGAGGAGTAGGGGGGGGAGTAGGAGGCATGAAGGAGGAAGAGCGGAAGTGGAGGAGGAAGGAGCAGCGGAAGTGGAGCGGCGAGTGTGTGTGTGAGTGAGGTGGATTAAGTGAGGAAGTGAGGCAGAGAGGAGGAGCGGTGGCGGTGCGGTGGGAGAGTACAGTCCAGTCACACCAATATATCACTAATGGACCTCACCCAAGTCTCCTCTCTCATCCCCTTCCTACTCTCTCTTCTCCCCTTCCACCCCCCCTTTCTTTCTCCTTCCTTCTCCCTCTTGTCTCCTTCCTTCTCCTTTTTATCTCCTTCCTTCCCCCTCTCTCTCCTTCCTTCTCCTTCTCCTCCCCCTCCTCTTTCCTCCCCCAGTGTGCTAAGGTGGACTGATCACAAGAAAACAGAATCGTAATTAAGGGGAGTGCCACGGGATTAAATCTGGGGTCCTATTTTGTTTTTAATTTTCATTGGTGACGCTGATGAGGGTTTGTGTTACATAATAGGTTACCCAGATTTATAGACGAACAAAAATATACAACAGCGGACGCATGTGTAAAAGCAAATAATTCAAAGTGATCTAGATAAAATGTTCAACTGTCTTAAACGTAACATACGGCCTATAATACTACTAAATGGAAGGATCTAAGCACTGGAAGAAAAATCAACTACACTGAATAAAGGTCAGTTCTAGAATGTAAAAAAAGAATAAAAAGGAATACTTATGACAAATTCAGTGATATCATAAACTGGAGGTTGTCTTCCCAATCCCACTCAATTTTAACTATTTTAGTGCGATGACGCTGTTCTCGCTTTATTCCAGCTACTTAGTGACGTTTTATTTCAGTTTAGATAATACCATTTAAAGTGAATGGATTATAAAGTATCCCCCACTCATCCTTCGCTGCTTCGCTTACCACAGGATAGTTCTATTCGGTGTAACCCTTCAATCCGATGGAACATTAAATGATTTATTCTTGGCACCTCAAAACTGTTTATTCAAGTTCTCAGGGCACCAGGTAATGATGAGGTTAATGAAGGGTGCACCTACCACCTCTCGTTCAAAGAATCTGTTCTGAGTTGACTGAATGTCTGGAGACAGCAGGAATAAAATAAAAACGCAATCGAACAGAAGGATTTAAGGACGACCATGTAGTGAAGGGGTAAAAACACCACCTTAACCCTTTAATACGAAGACATCATTTGGTGGCTTATTCTTGCTGCTACCATGTGATTTTGCTTAGATTAAGAAGGCCAGTGAAGGGCTTAGTAAGAGCTGTGTCTAACCCCTATATAGTAATTCGTAAAGTTTAAACACTAAATCATAGGGGGAAGCGGATTATCTTTCCTATGGGAGAAAAGTAGTGTCTCCTGCAGGGCCGGGGAGAGGGAATGTTAATGTTACTAAGACGCCAGGAAGCCGACTCGGGGAGGAAGGGAGAGGGGAGCGGAGAGTAAGTTAGGAGCTTATTAACATGTAACTCATATTCTCCAGTATATATACCAGTAATCTCATATGTTTGATCATCTTTTCACACACGAAGACAAGAATACGAGTATACTATATTGTCAAAAATAGCATCTTCCTGTTTTTATTTATTTATTTATTTATTATTGGGGAGCGAGGGGGGAGCAGTACGGGTGAATGGTCAGGGGCCTGTAGTGTTTCTTAGCACCAGGGCCCCAAGGTGTCTCTCCCGGGCCCTGGTCTTACAGCGCTCGGATAGACCCGTATAGCACCGTTTGAACGTGTAGCAGCCGCTCACCCGTGAAGTGTGTATGTGCAGGCCGCCCGCTGCAGTACATACCGGAGCATGCATACAGTTACATTCGTACAAGCCGTACTGAAAGAAAAATAAAGGACCAATAACAATAACACCGACAAAAATAGCTAACAGAACCAATGGGTTTAAAGAAGTAATTTTAGCTCTCAGGAATGACCAAAGTTCCGCATGAAATACCTTGAGTATACTGCCACCGAACATGAAAGGTTATAGGTACACGCCACTCCCTTTCTACTGTTCTTTTCTTCCCGCCGGATTAGCACACGGGGCCGTCTTCTCGATGGCACAGGACGCTTCGTTGCACCTTTTCTTCAGCGAACTATTTTGTATACTGCATCTTAACATTCCCTTTTGTGTCATTTGTATCATTTAGTATCGACACAGTTTCCATGAATAACCAACAAGAAGATACTGAGGTGTAATGTGCAGCATAAATAACTAAGGGAGAAGTATTGCGAATTCTCAAAAGCCACTTAGAATACGACCCACAATGCGATAAAAACTTTGAAATCGTGTAGCAGTTAGTTAAGACAGTAGAGGAGACAATATTTCAGATTACACATTACTTCACATGACTAAAACTAATGCTTGGGTAGTACATTGGTTTGCTAAGCTGGTAGGCGAGGCAATATTTCTGACTGCCTTTGCTTCATGCGACTAGAACAAATGCATGAGTACTAACAGGTAGACGAGCCAAAATTTCTGACTGCCTATGCTTTATGTGACTAAAACTAATGCTTGAGTAGTAGAAGGTTGACGAGACAATATTCCTGACTGCCAATACTTCATGCGAATATAACTAATGCTTGATTAATAGCTTGAAGATGAGGCAATGTTTCTGGCTACATATTCTTCATGTGACTAAAACTAATGCCCAAGCGGCCAAAGTAGAACGTGGAGGCCCAAGAAAGGCTACCACCGGAAATCTAAGCTGAGCCGGGGTGCATACACGAGCAGGACACTCACCACTTGACTTTTACCTCGGGGACACCTGCACTCCCTAACTGTATAGCCGAGTTACTGAACCTTTTGACTCAGTGGAATGCAAAGAGCCGTATTCAGATCTCCTTTAAGTAGACTCAGGGCACGTGGCAATTTAGGTATAGACATGAGGTTAACTTGTGCATCTGAATTACTAAGCACTTTATGTATGACTCCCATACTTGTAAAGGAAACCGGCGTACCGTAATTTATAATGACGTAAACTCGCCTAGTACTTAGAAATGTAAACTCCCGTAGTGCTTAGAAGCGTCAACTCCCCTAGCGTTTTGAAATGTAAACTCGTATAGTGCTTAGAAATATAAACCCGCCTACTGCTTACAGAAGGCAAAATATATTGGAGGCAGAGATATCAATGGCAGCGTCAGTCGTTAGAATTTGTAACCTGGATGTTAAAGTCACACTTCTAACTGCAACACTAAATATGTCACATGAAACAGCCACAGCCTTCGAATCACACCACAGCAAACGCAAAAGCAACCTGATTACTGCTATCATAATCATCATGGTTTTGTCTCTTCTTTATCAAAATGAGCCAACAAAATACCTTGACAACCAAGAAAGTTGCCCATCACTACGTAGGCAGTCGTGGGGACGAGAAGTGGAATACGTTGTGTACTATGCCTCGCTCTTTCTTAAACTGCTCGTCGATCCATTGCATTCATTGCCAGTGCGGAAGACAGAGTGGCAACTTAGGAACCTTGAACGGCCGAAATTGCGACAACGGCCACCACTCTTTAGGACCAGAGCCGTGCCAACCCTCACTACTACCACCACCACCACCACCACCAACCTGCAACACACCACACACAACCTCGCCCAGCCACCTGCATACAAACACACGGCTTCTATCGCCTCCATTTGTCTGACGGGCCATCCATCTCCTGAACTCTTCGGCTGCATGGGGTTTCTCTCCACTGAATAAATTCGCTAGGAGCTAACCTGAATAAAATTCATTATTTAGTCATACAGAAGGAGTTTCACAGAAAAAAAAAAAATCTAATAATCCGAAAGATTTTTGTAAAACACAGATACCTGTTTTACGGAAAACATAGACGTTCATGCAAAACAAAATACACAGTAATTTCTTTACGAGTGGAACAACCCTATAATTCCCTTCCCCCCAGAGAAACATCGCAACCGTAAGCGTTTCTAACGCAACAAACTTTTCAAATATTAGTTTTTGGTAAAGAAATTATACTCGCGTGATTTATATATAAATAAATGTAAGTGTTTCAGAAATGCTTTCACAGAACGTCAGTGTTTTTCCAAATAATATATGCTTTTATACTGTAGAGAGTGGTTATAATCCTTTAACTGGATGGTGTTTCTCTTGGCTAACTAAATTATCCTAAAATTTGTGAAAGTATAATATATACATTGGAACGTGGGAGTAAGAGAGTTAAGGTGGGTGAAGGTGGCAGCATGGAGGGTGCGGGTGGGTGGGTGTGGAGGGGAATGGGCTGTTGTTTGCCTGCACGCTTCATGATGGCCATTCTTACTTTCTTCACTACGATGACGTTTTTTTCATTTTATCTGTCTGGTGACAGCATTAATAATACCAATACCAATAATAATGATAATAATGACTTCAGGGTTCTGTAAATGTTAAATACCTTAATTTGTTGACGTTCATGTTATCTATAATAAGCAGCTGAAGACATTCTACTCACGGGGACTTAGTTTTGGTTATTATTTAGTTTAGTTGCGCAGTGTTATTTATTTTGCTGGTCAGTGTAATTTATGGATCTTACACAAGCTACTACTAACAAGATCTACTCTATTACACTTCAGGATTTTCATGTGTGTTACCTACGGTACCTAGTTATAATATCAGTAAAACACAGGAGGATTTTGGTGTAATGTGCAGATTGAATCGCTGGGGAAGAGGCGCTATGAAATCTCCAGCGCCGCAGAGAATACGACCGCTAACCTTGGCATACTTTAGGCAAAAAAAAATCAATACTTATACAAACAAATAGATAAATAAATAAATTAAAGTATGTGGCTGTCATGTCTTTTAGCTTTCGTTAGATTGTAATCGTGTATTATTAAAAAATACTGCATCTCTAACAAAATTAAGCTAAAAGAGAGGAAAAATAATGTCTTTAATCCATTAATCCGAAGTACTCATGATGGCTCAACCCCTTCACTGCAATAGGGTATTTTTTCAATTTATTTTTTGGAACCTCTAGACAATTGTGATCAGTTTCTGTTTTTCTTATTTTCCTTTTTTAGTGAAAAGGTTAATAAAGACTCTATTTAACCCCTATAGTTCGAAAAATGTCAAGCTGAATATCGTCTTCAGATAGCCAGAATACGGTATAAAAGACGTTCTCGGACTGAAAGGGTTTACATTTAGGATCCTATGACTCAGGTGAATAAAATCGTCTGGTGTTAGCTGGAATAAAATACCAGACATGAGTTAGGTTAGGGTAGAACAGGTTAGGCAAGATTAGGTTAGGTTAGGTTAGGTTACGTTCGGTTCGGTTCGGTTAGGTGAGGTCAATAAATGCTTGGAAGTGAAAAGGGTAAATGCTCTGCCAAGCCATCAATATGTATCAGACGGCTAACAGCATCCACGATGAGCATGCATACCTGACAGGAAATTGGCTAGCAAACACACACACGACCAAATCATAAGAGTTCACTTAATGGGATGCAGATGGAGAGTCAGGCAATTACCAGCGCGATTTTCCCCCTTTTTGGATGGACGGCATTATAATAGGATAAATAGGAGTCAAAGCTGGCTAATTCCATCATGTCCGCTTCGAAAATAGCGCATGATATCCCCGGGTAAACACACACTCCCTAAAGAGGCCAGATATGCAGATTCTAGCCAAGTTGATGAGACATTAATCTTTTCTCTTGTATGGAAAAAATTACAGTACGTATTTTATGCAGGCTGTTACCAGATGATTATGTTCAACCGAGAGATATCCTAGACGTCATAAGATTTATTATTATTATTACTGTTCCTTGAAGGCAATGATAAGAAAAGGAAGTGAGCATGAAAGTGAAAAAGTTATTACATGACAGTATTGTGATACCAACTCTGACGTATGGAAGTGAAGCTTGGACGTTGTGGGAGGGACACAAGTCAAGAGTGAGAGCAGTGGAAATAAGTTATTTAAGAGGAGCCTGTGGAGTTACATGGTGAGACAGTCTGACAAATGAGGATGTGGAGCGTTGTGGTGTGGAGGTGGATGTGATAGGAAGCATTAGGAGAAACACAATGAGGTGATTTGACCATGTGGAGAGGATGGAGAGTGAGAGACGGACGAGGAGAGTGTATGTGAGTGAGGTGGAGGGGGAGAGAGGGAGGGGAAGGCCAAGGATGAGACGGAGGGATGGAGTGGAGAGGTATAAGAGGGGGGTGCGTGAATTGGGAGCAGGGCAGTGAAATGGCGGGGGACAGAGTGACGTGGAGGCGATTTGTTTGTGGCCAACCCGTAGAATGGATTAAGGCGTCTGGAAATAGATAGACACATAGATTATTATTATTATTATTAGTAGTAGTAGTGGTGGTGGTGGTGGTGGTGGTGGTGGTGGTGGTGGTGGTGGTGGTGGTGGCGGCAGTAGTAGTTGTAGTATTAGTATTAGTACCAGTAGAAGTAGCAGTAGGGGCAATCCCAGGCTCATCTTAATATGAACCCGTTGGACTGCAGGGTAAAGTCGTCAAACGTTTCAAAGTTATATCAAGTATTTACATTGTCTGAAGTATTCAAATGGAAAAATATTGTGCCCAGAGAAGAAAAATGCTGTTATTCAGAAGATACAACAGTTTCGACCCAACTTGAACTCTTCTAAGATCGACCCGAAACTATTGTAGCTTCTAAACAAACAACTCTTCCGTATGTGGATGCAGTTCATTCTCTTATGTAGGCTAACGGCAGACGGCTTTGCTCAGCACAGAGAAATCTTTATCACATGAAGAATATGTGAACCGTAAGGAAATTCGATTCAGGATCCCTAACTGAAAGCTTTGATTAATTTGGCGATCACTGGAACTGGCTTAAGGGATGGATGGATGGATAGATGCATCGCTGGGTGAATGGATGAATGGATGGACGAATGCACGGATAGATGGATGGATGGATGGATGGATGGATGGATGGATGGACGCACTGCTAGATGGATGGACAGATGGATGGATGAGTGCAACTGGTGGCATGGCAGAAGAGATGGTGAGATAGTCAGATATCCTCTCTCAGCAACTAGCAGGGGTCGTGGGAGGTGGAGAGGTGATGAAGGGGAAAGAATGTGGGAGCAGGTGGGGTGGTGAAGGAGAGTGAAGGAGGAGAAGCCAGTGTGGTGGGGTTGAGAGAGTGGGGTGGAGAAAGGGAGTGGTGAAACAGAGTAAGGGGGTTGAGGGAGGGGTGAGGAAGAAAGTAGAGGTAGGAGTGGTGGTGAGGGAGAAAGAAGAGGGCGAGGGGTGGTGAAGGAGAGTGGGAGGCGAAGGGATGGGAAGGAAGAGAGAAGTGGGTGGAGGTTCGAGAGACACGTGGAAGGAGGAGAAAGGGTGATGAGCAAGAAAACTGTAAGCAGGGATGGAGAGGGAGAAATAAATGGCAGGGGTAGGAACTGGGGTGGTGAGAAGTGAAAGGAAAATGTGGTGAGGAAGAGAGAAGTGGGAAGAGGAAGGAGAGTACGGGAGAGATAAGTGAAAAAGGTGTGGGGAGGGAGAGAGGATTGGGGAGAGGAAGGACTGTGAGGGGGAGGTAAGTGGGAGAAGTGGTGAGGGAGAGGTGGGCAGTTAGTGAGGGAGAGAGAGTTGTAGAATAAATAAGGGTGGTGAGGGAGAGATAAGTGTAAAGGAAGAGAAGAGGTGATGGTGGAGGGAGAATGGGAGGAGGAGGAGTGGCGAGTGAGGGAGAAAGAAAAGTGGGATGAGATGGGCTGATGGAGAAGGAGAGGAAGAGGGATGGCGAAGAAGAGTGGGAATGAAGAAATGGTGATTAACAGACAGGCTGATGGAAGACAGAAGAGCGAAGTGAAGCAATCCAATAATACCTTCAGTACAATGACTCCTTGGTACTCCTGATGATTTCACTCAGTTCTGAGGAAGAGCTGCCGTAGTGAACTGCTAATACGTGATCAGACAAGGTCTCCGTGTGATGATGTCGAGAGGTAGGGCAAGCGGAAAGAGGGAGCGAATGAGGGAGGGTTGGACGAAAGGACAGACAAGGAAAGAGAGGGAGGGAAGGAGAAGTTAGAGGTTAAGAGGGAGGGGAATGTCAAGGGGCCATGATCTGGGCTTATGAGGTTTTCTAGCACCTCGTTCTTCCACGTTTATGCCAGCCTATAGCAGATTAACATTCTTTTATATGCTACATATGTACACTATGGACCGGTTTCACAGTCCCTTTGCACGAGGTTCAGTTACATCGATCCCCAACAGGATCAACTGTGATACATACCAAAACATTGACTTTTTCAGGCACTATTGCGTTAGTTTAAAAGCTCTCTAGCCTAGCTTCAGTATGATAACGCTTAATTCCTTCATTATCATAATGTAATTTTCATTTCACTCAGACGGTTTTATTCAATAAATGAAAGGATCTCTAACAGTGAAGAGGTTAATCAAAACTATATCTAACCCCTCAGGTTAAAAAATTCACTTCTGGTATGAACTCAATAGTCTGGTAGTACCAAGAATAAAATAAAAACTACGTAATCGTAATGAAAATCAGCACCATCGTCAAGGAAAACAAACATGAAACCCAGACTTCAAAGGACTGCAGATATGAAGCGGAACAATTAGCATTAACTGTGAAAACGGCCCTGTTCCATATTATAGATGTATATGGAATAAAACAGAATGCAAAGGGTGAAAAAACGCCACCTAATCGCTCAGCAAGAGGTGTTAGAAAGTCTCCTCTGCCGACGACAATACAATCCAAAAGAACTGAGTTATTAAGCCTAAGACGGCGAGAGGGAAGATTAAGTGCAGATTTCAGACCTCACTATTAAATCACATGATGGAAAATATACACAGTTTGACCTTTCCACCTCGTCGTTGCTGCCTGCGTTTTGTACAGCAGAAATACAGTCTAATTATTTCCAATTCCCACAGGTGTTTTGAAAGTTCCACAAAAAAGAGGGCTTGCTTACATCTTCATCCAGTCTTGATAATACAGCCGTGAGTAACTCTTAAACTTGAGTCACTGATTTAAATGCCCCGAACCAAGTAAAAGTGGAGTACAGTAAAAGTGAGGCTGGGTGCCGAGTGGGTTTATGAGCAGTAATGTGCCTGAACACCGGCCCTGCCCAGGCGGCGCTGCAGGAGACGCACACTGACTAATGCCATACTCAAGCAAATGACCAGGAGGAGATCAGATACACCACAGCCACAATAAGTAGTTAATATGTTTCTAGCACGTTCTTCTGCAGATATAAAATTCAGAGTCTTATATTTTAATTTTACAGTGGCTATCGTAGTAGAATACAAAGCTTTAATCTCCCGCATATTACATGATAATTTTCTACTGATAAACGCTTAAACGGTCTCCAGTGCAAAGCGATACCAAAGGAGTAAATACCAACATATTAACTGATCCAATGACAAAGTTTCCCACCCGCCTGACCATCGCATCGTTGAGAAAGCAAAGCACGAATGGGGCCATATTTAAGTCCTGCACTGTTACAAGTTTCCCCTAGCTGAATGTAACCATCAAGTCTAACTTCAGCTATTAAAATGGTTAATCACAAACATGGACATAGAACAAAACACAATTTTCACTTCTCGCGAGCACAACAAAACACAAAACAATTAACAGCCAATATACTGTATGTAGAAGCAATATGGGTGCAAAAACTGTTTACTGTATATAGGCACAGAATGATGAAGGGGGACAAGACCATGGCGAAGAGAAAGTTGCGGAGAATAAGAGAAACTATAGGATTATACTAGTGATAATTCCACCCATTCCTCGTCCCCTCCCTCCGGCACTGCACGCACGAACGCACATTATATATACTCCCTCCACTTACACGTACAGTACATGAGACCGAAACAAGCTTGGCCACATAGATATATTCAGCTTAGCAGCATATTTTCAAACTGGAGGCGTAGGATACTGCCTCCATTAACTCCTTTACTACCGAGGGAGTCTCCTAGGCTGAATAAAATCGTCTGGTGGCAGCAAGAATGTAATACAAACAACGTCTTCGGGTTGAAAGTTAATAAATATATACCTAAGTGAATTCGGACAGAATTGAATGCTAAATCCTGTACCATTCAATTCCCTGCTTGAGTAATGCATTATTTCTACAGTATGTATTTTTTCACAGTGCCTTTAGAGGGTCCAAGTCAGGCTGAAACAGTTTTATCCTCAAAGTAAACTCATTTTCAGTTTATACATTTACCCAGCCTGACCTCCTCCATCCACGAGAACACGACCCTCTTCTGAGTTTGGAGGTCGTATTTTCATCGGCGTAGGAGAAAATACGCGTCTAGGGCCTGTATTCAAAGTGGTACGGTGGTCTTCCTAGCACCTCATACTCATCGATTTAGTTTTCATATTACACCTTAATATTCTCTTGTATTTCATTTATATCGCTTTAATACTGGCACAGCTTGTATCAGTAACATAAAGGAGGGTACCGTGGTCTAATAGGCAGAATGAATCGCAAAAAAGAGGTGTTAAGAAGTCTCCAAAGCCACTCAGAATACGACACTGGAAAGGCAGGAAAGCAACCAAAAACTCTCAAAATTCCGGCCATAAGAGCGGCATGTGTGGCTGCAGTAAAGGGCGCCATCTTGTTAACCCATCACAGGGAAACTGGAGGATGCTCAGGAAAAGTGATTATACGGAGTCTTAACCCTTCCATCTGGTGACTTATTTCTTTCTTGCTATATCCAAGCTTTACTTAAAAGATTAAAAAAATTTTCGTTAATAGCGGTAGTAGCTGCAGGTTTATCTGGACGTGAACCCTGTGGACTGCAGGCTAAAGTTACCCTTTTCCTGCAGTCCACCATCCTACTTTCGGTTGAAAGAGAGGGGACTGAGGGTCAATTGTATATAACCAGGTAGATCCATCCCCAGGTCATGTATCGAAGGCGTTAATTCAGACTTTATCTAACCCTTTAAGTTCCAAATACCTCTCTGAAGCTGAAGGTAATCGTCCAGTGATTGCACGAATAACAGAATAAATACGTCATCGGAGTTATATGGGTTAACCAATTTATAGGATGAAAAAAAGTTCCACAAGAATTAACAAATATCTGAGATCGTTTTGCAATCTTATTTTCATTTTAACAGCTACTCAGTGAAAATTTTGGGGAGCAGGATGATTAAAAGCATTTTTATACTTTATACACATTATACATAGCTTGAGCTTAACCCCTTCAGTGTGGTGACGTGTTTAATTACTTAGTTTAATACCTTCAGACGAATGTAGGCCTACTTGGTTTGGGGGATCTCTCATGCAGTGTGGAGCTTGATGAATGCTATCCTTAACTCCTAAGGTTTGAAAAGTCTCTCCTATGCTGCTTAACATTGTCTGCAGAGTGAAAGAATACTCTGAAAACCACGTCATTGGACTGGAGGGGTCGAGAGGGTTTATAATAATTATATACAACCGCCTCTACTTCTAAGAACCACAGGGGGTGGCGTGCTGAAGGTCTTTTGTGGCACTTGTGTATTTGTTTACGTCTCATGCACACCGTGTTGGAAAAGGCCCCTTATAAGTCAGACCACGGTAGATGTGAACCTTAAGTAAATATACGGGAGCCACATAATACCCTCAACACACCACCCCCTGTGTTACTTAATAAGCGGACGCGATTGTACGGCTTCAGGTAATTCTTAAGGGGGCTAAAGGCTATAAAGGTACCTCCACAAGTGCTAAAGACACTGATGAAGAAATCGACAAAGAGGAAGGCTTTTATATCTGGCTCGGCTTTTATATTCAATTCTTATCATCTACGGACCAGTGGGAAAGGAGAGGACGAGTGAGCGAATGGTGGTAAGAATGGAGAGTGCAAATGAGAGTGTTCTACTGAGAAGGGGTGAAGACGAGTGATGGTGCTAATGGGAGAGGGAGAGGACAAGTGAGAGTGCTAATGGGAGGGGGAGAGGACGAGTAAGAGTGCTACTGGGAGGGGGAATGGACGAGTGAAAGTGTGCTACTGGGAGGGGGACAGTGCGAGTGAGAGTGTGCTAGTAGGGGGGTGGAGGGAGGATGCGAGTGAAAATAGCGCTAACCGGACAGGGAGAGAATGAATGGGATAGTGCCAGTGCCATCTCCAAACAGTTTATTCACATCAGGAGTCTTTTCGAACTGGAAGAGTGGGATGCTGCCTTCATTAACCTCTCCACAACCAAGATGCTCTCCTAAACTAAATAAACTCATTCGGTAGCAGCAAGAATGAATTAAAATCTTAAACGCCCTCGGGTTGAAAGAGTTAATGGGAAATTCCTGAGCCTCACATTTATCACGCAATACTGCCTCTTTGGGGGAAACTTCTTACATTTTTTTTTCCCCACCAGCAAACAGGTATTATCCACAAGGGGCAAATTCTGGGGTGAAGTGAGAATTCTGCACCACATCCAAAATATGACCAGCAAACTGGGATGAGAAAATGAGTGTGTGATTTAAGAGTTGCTTTTATTGTTGATTACCTTGCATTAATAGTTCATTCAGTTAAACTGGCGAAGATATTTCCTATTTCTCAGAGTATTTCCCACAGTTTAATGGCATAATAATACAATAAAACGTTCTACATCCTTTCCACAACGCTTCCTGACTAGCTCCATGTTATATTATTATTTACTTGCCGTAGAGCAGCACTCAAGATGGACAGATGGCGGATTTCTACATAACTAAAGTGAGAAGAGTACAAACGAAACGATTCTTCAATATGGTAAGCTTCCTTGATGAGGTATGGAGCTCACGGAAAATGCCATGGTAACCGGTCTTAATAATGTTCATGTTAATGGTTCGTGCGCTCGCCGAGATCACTGCCAAACCTGACTGAGGAAGCAGAGGGAGAGAGATTTCGTTTGTTAGCATCTCAACCAAAATCAGTGACGGTCAAAGAGGCCATTAGTGTGTTCTCTCAAAACAACTTTCACCTCCCCTAAGTTTCAAATACCAGTGTCCAGGCACCCAGAAGAGAACGGATATAGATTTTTTTTTTTTTTTTGCATTTTCTTTCTTTTTTAGGATGCTTGCTTTAATGGTTGTTAGTATATGGCTTCTCATTTACCTAGAAAAAATTAAGTAAGCTATGTTTATTCACGTCTGTTCCTCAAAAACCCGTCAGTTATCTTTTCATTCAGTTACCCGTGTTCACAACCTTCTCAAACTATTCGACTAAATGTTAAAAATAAATCACCCACACAGCTCCATACTGATTATACGAAATCTCGTTGTGGATTCTTCTTTTGGCACAAGTAGACACTATATGGCCATCGGTATACACTGGAAACAGCATCTCACCTACCATGATCATAATTCACTGTCATTTCGAAAGTTTCATAACGTCCAAGATATGTCAATTACAGTGTTCAATAATGCAAAATGTAAATTATCAGTCTGTGTCATGTAAGACGTACCCTACCAAGTCATGCTCTGGATTATACTTTGTCACTATAAATCATTTCTTCAGAGGGTGGACACACATGGAAGACAAAAATGCTGTACTCATGAAACTAAACCTCCTCGACCTCAAATGCTAAGGGGTCGAAGTGAAGGACTCGGGCAGTAGTAATAATCTTTCTTGAGCTTAAGCTGCGTTTAAGATAGTTTGTTTCTACTTTTATCTTAGTTCACAGAGGCATAAAACACCTCACAGTTAATCTAGAAAAATAAAGTCATGATAATATTTGGGTTCTATACAGACGTTTTTCACAAAAATCGCCCAAAATAATATACGAATACTTCCCCCTGGAAGTCAAACGCTGAAGGATGATCCAAAAGAATCGCCCAGGTCCCGATTTAATAGGAAAACTTAAAATTTCGAGCAATATTTCATTATCCACGAAGTCTATTCAAGATCTGCTCAGTCCTCTCCAGTAGTAGTAGTAGAGCAACCCGATCTGTCTGGCAGAGCAAACCCATCAACCGATGCAAGCAATCGCCCCTGCAGTACTTCCTGTGTAGTGAACCTGCGTTCCTTGCAACAGACAACACCTCGCCAGAGCGAGGCGCGGGGAAGAGTGTGGAAGTTAGTTTCCTGGATGGATGCCGCATTTGCGTCTCTCAACCCAATTAATAGGGACATCATACAAGGCTCCACATCATCCCGTTATTTGGTTACCATTCAGCGCTGTAAATGGTTTCCTGGGTTACAGGAAACCATTAGGCTTGCCACTCAGTGTAATCACCTAAGGGCAGCACAACATCGAGTGAGTGAATGATGGACGTACCTACCTAGCACTATCCACAACAGTATATTCCTCAATAAATTTAATAGAAACAGATCCATCCATTCGAATATAAACAAATACAGCTCTGCCAAGTTTCTCGAAACCTGAAGCCAACATGTAAACGCGAAGTGATGAGTACTGTAGTTAAATACCAAAATTCATTTGCCGCTCCCTCCTATTTCATCCCTGGAGTCACAGATCCTTGAATGACATGTAGTGGAGAAATGTTCATATTATCACCCACAGAGAAATGATGATATATACTTTACAGACACACACACAAGTATCTTCCCAAATTTTAGGGAACACATAGTGGAGAAATCGAACCATCTGAAACACACACTAGTAGAGATAGGGTTTTCACTGTATGTCGCCAGTTGTAAATTTTATTCCCACGGTACTGGGAAGAAAGTTGTGTTTTCAGTTGTACCTTTGCCCATTATATATTCCAGCGTCAATGAATCCTGGGGTGAAGCAGAAGCAGGAGAGGCGAACGGACTTTTGTACGAGAATTCATGTCTGCGTTATCACTGACAAACTGGTTAGTCGATTGATCTGATTCACCAGGTATGGCAGCCCGGTCTCTCCAGGGGTCAATAGGTCACCAGCAGCCTCAACTTGGAAACTTGATCACAATTCCGAAATACTCGCTACTATTGCCACGTTCAATTGTCCAAATTCAAATGTTTTCTCAAACTGGTGGACTGCTGGGGTTCGAGAACAGACTACATAATCTGTGGAGTAAACACGATATATAAAAATAACTACCCTAGCCACACTTAATCTAATCGAACAACCTACCCACATGGGCGGTGCGGCCCCATCGGGCCGCTAGCGCATGCTCCCGAGACACGCACTGACACCAAACTTGACATGGATCTGCTCTAACATACCGGGCATGCCCATGCGAAGTTTCAGCTCATTTCATCCAGCGGTATGACCTGTATGAGGGTTCCCATTGTCTGGCGGAAAATCAGGCACAAAAGTGCGTGTGGCTCGCACGCAACTGACCGCATGCAATTATAACATACAAAATGTTGTCGGCTCGTCGTGTCGCGTCTTTGATTCATGACACGTCGAAATCCGATGGGGTCATCTGTGGACAGACACACATACAAACAAACAACACTTATTAACATTGTATTACTGATATCAGTCCTGCCAAAATTTATCCTCTCCTTACTTTTTCCTAAAATAACCTACCAGCCCGAACTAACCTTTTCGTGTTTAAACTTGTTTAGCCTAACCTTACAAAATCTGACTAACCCAAACCAAGAAAACCAAACCAAACCTAATCTAATCCAACTCAACCTAATCTAACCTAAACTAATCTTATCTATCCTAACCTAACCTAACCTAACCTAACCTATCCTACCCTAACCTAACTTAGCCTAACCCCTACAGTGCCTCGTCAATCACCCCCTAACCCGGCTGCTCGGTGGTCTGGCCCCCGGGGTTGAAGGACGAGTGGCGGGTGCTTCAAAAGGGCGCCTCATTTCCATACATAAGGCGGGTGCGTGCGGGGGCAGGTGGGCGCCGCATGATAAACAGGAGGGGTGGTAGTCGTGGTGGACCCCCAGTACTTGGGATGGCGGTGTGGATATGGGGTAGGAGGGCAGGAATAGGGATTAAGATAGGATACACAAGTGGGGGACGCGAAATGGGATGCGTACGGGCAGGGATAGGGGCAGGGATAAACAGGTGGGTCAGCGATGGGTTTTCATTGATACCGTTCAGACTGGGATGGTATACTGGCAGCTTGTGATAGAGACAGGAACATGGGCAGGGGTAGGGACAGGCTCCTGGACAGAGGCAGGGTAGGGGCATACGTGTAATGGTAGACGGGTAGGGGTATATACTGGACAGGGTTAAAGGTACAGGTAGGGAGGTAAGGGCTGGAGAGGGGCAGGTATAGAGACTGGACCAGGACCAGGAGTAGGACTGAAAAAAAAAAAGGGGGGGGGGCAGAATAGTGGATAAAAGTAGCAGAGACAGAAAAAGATATGTAAAATGCAAAGTCAAAAGACAGGATTTGAAACACAACGGGAGAAGCAAGGATTTTAAAAGGAGAGGCAAGGATCATGCACAAAAACAATCCGTAAAAATCACACACACACACACACACACACACACACACACACACAAATACTTACTAATCCTCCCCCCTTCCCCCCAAAATAAGTAGTAAAAGTGACGCTCGTAATAAATGCACCAAGATCAAAAGAGCTGAAGAAACATCCCGAGCGATATTAAGGCGCGATTCACCTGCCACGGGGACTAGGTTAGGGCTAGGTATTCATTTTTTGCGGGGAGGGGGGCAGGAAGCTGGAGGGAGAAGGGTGTAAGGAATATGGGAGGCGGAGGGGTGTGGAGGAGATAGCAGGAGGGAGGTGTGTGGAAGAAACTGGAGGGAGTAAGAAAGCAGGGAGGGAAAACGGTGGGTGCTGAGGGAGGGGAGGTCTTTGGAGGGGCAAAGGGAGGGAAGGGGAGTGACTGGGCGCGAAGGGAGGGGATATCAGGTGTGGGGAGCTGCACAATCAAGGGACCGTATTCATGAACTTTCTTGAGCTGTGTATAAAACTGCTTGTTTATATTTTCATCTTCACGCATGCAGCTATCAAGACAACAACAGGGCAAGGTGTGAGTGCGTGCGTGGGGGGAGGGAGGGTGTGTGTGACCAAGGCGCTGGACTAGGGGAAGGGGAGCAATCAGAACGAGGGGATGGCAGAATCAATGGGTTGTATTCATAAAGTTTCTTGAGCTTAATTTTTTCTCTACAATGACGCAGTTTATTCTTGTATTCTTGCTGCTACCACACGAGTATTACACAAAGGTCGATTATCTTGTTTAGGAGTGAGCTCTATTAGTGAAACGGTTAATGAAGTCTATATCTAGATCCATTCAGCTATACAGCTATAAGCTATAAAGCTTAATGAAATCGCATGGAGATGGCAACAACAAAACAAAACAAAATTAAGCTCTGTACACATTAGTTAACCTGTTGAATCAAAAAATGTGAATTATATTTCATTTTTTGCCAACTCCAAAAATGTGAATTATATTTCATTTTTTGCCAACTCCAAACTACTATATTCACTTTGGGAGAGCACCCCTACATTGAAAGTAATAATGGAGGCTACATGATATTCCTAAGTTCAGAAAGTCTCTCCTAAGCTTAATAAAACCGTTTGTGGGTAGGTTGCAAGAATTTATACGTCACGGAACTGGGCTGAGTTTACATCGTTTCTGAATACAGTCATAAGGTACCAAAGGGACTGGAAGGCCGAGGTCCCTGTGAGACGTAGTGGATGCCAAAGCCCTTGTTGGAGAGTAGAAGTGTGTGAGAGAGAGTGGACAGATAGAGAGGATATGTGGGATACGATGCGAGAGATGAAAGGGGAGGTGGGTTGGGACGATGTGTTGGACGGGAGTGAGAGGGGAGGTAGGATTGGGGGAGGGGGAGATGAGAGGGGAAATGGGATGATAGGATGCGGGATGTGGGGGTAGCACCTAAACCAAAAGCAGGAAATGGCTAAACACAAAGGTAGGTAAGCTATAATCAGTGCTAAGGAGATGCTGACCAAACCTCCACTCATCATTCAAGGCACTATATCTCAACAAAATCGTCTGGTGGATAACTGGGCAAAGTACCAAAGGGCATCCGTGGTAGCGAAAGGGTTAACACGATAAACAATTACTTGAGGTTATCGTTATATCTACACTTCTCTCCACTTATCTGTCAAGACATTCATCACTGTATTAATTGGAATGTCCATCAATACGTACTTTATATATATATACCTTTCGTTTACTGTTCAACCATTTAGTTCTCTCTCTCTCTCTCTCTCTTTCTCTCTCTCTCATCATCCTGTCCTGTAAGAAGGCGACCCACCAATAAAATTAGCATCTGGCTCTTGATTCCAGTGCAATGAATAGTTGAAATGGGAAAAAATACACCTTCCTATTAAATTATATCTATTACAAAGCTACAGGAGTTCCGACCCAATTTGGACTCTCTTTCGTCGGACGAAATCTGTTCCATCTTCACAATAAAATCAATATCGACATGGAAGTAGAGTTTATTCAAAAATATCAATGTATTCTTGTGTCTACTTCATATCATACACAAACACACGCTTACACACACACATACCAGCTCGCACACACAACCATATTTACACCCACACCCATACCCACCCATCCATCCATTAATTCACCTCCCCATCCTCTCCCCCTCCCTTTACCCGGAGCGACTCCTCGCATAACAACCTCTTTACTTATTACGGTAGTTTTCTAAGTGGCTTTCGAGATACCGTAGCTCCTCTTCCTTAGCGATTTACTCTGCATGTTAATTGTGAATACATGTATGTTACTGATGCACACTATTTGGATATCAAATCGATGCAAATAACATTAGAGAGAATATTAACGTGTGATAAGCAAAATAAATCGCTGACGAGAAGGTGCTACGAAGTCTCATCCCTTAACTCTCCAACCTACAGTCCTTTCACCTCAACTTGGTTAGATGTTCGTCCTTTTGTAGCTTATTTTACGCAGCTCAGTGGCAGAAGAAAACATTACAACAGCACATCCACGGGGCTTGCATCATAATCTAGTATTAATCTCTTGTTACAACTAAATATTCAGGCTGGAGAGATGGTAATCTTACACCAAGACAGAGTAAAGCAGAGTATATTACCTCAATTTTGATGCTGGTTTTCTTCATTTTCTTTCTGCAACCATTTGCTGAACCCATTCAGTACGAGGACGCAATTTTCATTTTATACTTGCTACCGTCAGACGATTCCATTCAGGTGGGGAGAGACTCTTCGGACGGATGGGATGGGTAGGATATTGACTGATCTCTTCACTGGTAATGGTCCTCTCCCAACCTAAATACAATCGTTTTTTAATTGCCTGAATAAAACAAACAGTAATCACAGTGAAGAGGTAAAACTATTATATTTCCGAGCAAACTACACTAGACACTGCATACTTATGAACCTCTTGAGTCCCGTTAAGTATTTTTTTCCCCTTTTACTACATTTCCTTTTCCAGCTGGTCTACTAACCGTAAAATCAGTTGTAGATTCTTGAAAACAGATGATAATTATTAAAGTTTTAATTCTGAAGACGAACCTGTTTACAGATTTCATTTAGATTACCGATATAAGTACGGACCCAATATTTCCCTACTCTCACCGTTATGATTGATTTACTATTTATATTTAACCTACAGCGCTCTCTATGCCATTCATGCACACGAACCTGTACTCTAAATAACTTTACCTATAATTCTAAATATATTTTCTCCTAAAAATTCACCCACGTTCCCCCTCACATAGATTCACCATCTACTTCCCTTTCTCTCTTCACCTCCCTGCCTTTCTCCCTTCACCTCCTTGCCTATCTCCCTTCACCTCCTTGCCTATCTCCCTTCACCGTCCTACCTTTCTCACTTCACCTGCTTCCCTTTCTCCCATCACCTTCCAGCCTTCTCCCCTCACCTCCCCCTGCATTACTCCCTTCACCTCCGTGCTCCTCTCCTTTCACTTCCGTGCCTCTCTCCCCTCACCTCCCTGCCTCTCTCTCTCTTCACCTTCCTACGTCTCTCCCCTCACCTCCCTGCTTCTTTCCCCTCACCTCCCTGCCTCTTTCCCCTCACCTCCCTGCCTCTCTCCTCACCTCTCTACCTTTCTCCCTTCACTTCCCTGTCTTTCTCCCCTTACTTCTCTGCCTTCTCCCTTCACCTTCCTCTCCTTCGTCATTCACCTCCCTCCTTTTCTCCCTTCATCTCTCTACCTTTCCCCAATCACCCCCTTGCCTTTTCCCATCACGCACTTATTTTTCTCCTCTCATTTCCCTGTCTTTCTCATTCACTTCCCTGCCTTTCCTCCTTCATCTTCCTATCTCTCCCCTTTAGCCTCCTTGCCTTACCCCCCCTATCACCTCCCTGCATTCTCTCTTCACCTCCCTACCTTTCTCTCTTCCCTTGAAAGTCCACCTCCAGATCTCTCTAGTCCCCTTAATGAATCACTGGACTCTTAATTGCCGGAGTCACGCGCAGGAAATACGAGCGAGGCTGAAGGTAATTACAATCACAAGACTCTCCCTTATGGCCAATTAGGTGGCATTAGGTGAGGGGCGCGGAGACAGGCTTGGCGGGGCTCTATCAACGTTGTTCACCCTCCCTTCACCTCAATCTGGGTTAATTACACTCCCTGGATGAAAATATTATGATTAAAATTGACCAACATTTTTGAACCAGTCAGCAGTGCCATAACAGAAATGAGTTTTTGTTTGAATACTGAAATGGTGTACCGTAAAACCTGGTCTCCTAAAGGAATCTAAGGCTTGAAAAAACTCTAGTATACATCCGCAAGGAGGATTGCTGCAGAGTGCCGGTTGTCCTGTACTAGGCACCTCCTGTCAAGATTATGACTTGTCTAGAAAAACAAGGTAAGGATGGCAAAAAGTTTTCTCCCCCCCCCCATTAAACCCACTACAGTAGTTGAAACTGGCAGGAAAAAGTAAGAAGTAGCACCATGAAGAATAGAAAAACTGAGACGGAAATTTCATAGGGAAATGACGAAACGAAAGCATATACTACCGTAGTCTCGCCAAGAAAAAGATACTTGTAATAATTCTGCTTTGAGTAAATGAGAGTCTGGGACAGGTTTTACACCCAACCGTTACCATCATATTTCTAACTAGCTTATGCGCGACAACCAACAAACAGAGCACGAGCTACGTAGCCGGGTAACTTATTCCACTCGCCGAATACTACATTTTCAGACAAACTCTTTCTTATTTCCTTACTTATAAGGAATCTGTCAAGTTTTCAACCATTTGCTCAAGTTCTGTTTTTTGGGTTCGCGTTTAAGATCTTACTACTATTTCCTGTATATAGTTTTTTCATCGACTTAATCGCCATAATTTCATAATCTCTTACTGTACATCTTCCGAGTGACTGTAGGTTTAACTTTTTAGTCCATCTTCAAGTTAATGGTTCTGTACACTATATATTATTTTTGTCATTCTTCTCTGCACAGTTTCTAAGGATATTTTTCATTCTATACTACGGACACTAGAACTGCATCGTATGATCTACAGCAGACGTGGCCTCACTAAAGCAAGATAAAGTAGTAGTATTATCTTGAATGCCCTCGTACTTAGACTACTAGAAATAAATCCTGGGTCATTATTTGATTTTTTGTGCTCTAATAAAATGTTCATATGTTTTTATCTTTGCTGACCATGAATCTCCATCCAACTCATATTATGATTTATTAATTTCTGTTAACCTGATTTAGTGTTCAGTATTCCCAACAGGTTTGCCAAATTAAATGACTTGTATTTTTCTTAATTAAATTTCACTTACTATGTTTTACAGTGTTCTGCATCATATATCACTTTCTAATCATCTTACTATTTACAGAATGTCAAGGTCCCTTCTGAAGGTTCTCATAGTCACCTGTAGAGTTAGAAGTCCTATTTCTGTGATATCAAGTTTACCAATCCTGTTAGTGACCCCTAAGTCGGGAACATGACTATAGACCAAAGTCCGCTAGTTACTACCCCCTGGCTCTTGGGCAAGGATTCAATCAATATTAAATTATTAACGTCAGTACCGTCGCTCGTACCTTTCTAATCAACCTCTTGTGAGACATTCTATTAAAGCCTCTACTAAGATGAAATATGTCGTGCCCTTTATCGTTGTCTGCCTCAAAATCTTTCTGCTTAATACAGTGACGTCTTTTCCGTTTTGTTTTTCCTTTCTTTTTTTCTGTAAGTCAAGTGAAGAGAGACCTCAAATTTGGTTAAATTCCACAGGGGAAGGGGGAAAATGGTAGCATGTACGGAATACGCTAGATAAGATATTCGAAATCTATCATTACTATGACGTTTCATCACTGCTTTTAAGATGACTGAATAATAAACATAGTCAATTTAATTTCACGAAGACTTTGTTGAATGCACTTTTCTCTAAAATAATTCTATATGGAAATTATTAGTACATTACACTTACAACATCTAATAAATCCTGCCTATTTTCGAAACTCTTGGTCTTCTAGTTTGACGGTTATGGGTTAATATAGTGACTCAAGACACTCTGATACTTTTGGTAAAAACAAATGATGTATGGAAATTATATCCTCGGGAGGAGGGGGAGATTATCTCTGAGCTCACCCCGACTCCCATGTTCCGACCTTTAGGGTTGATGGCTTCCATTCTTTTCGTATCGTAGTCATACCCTTAAAGAGGTCCTGCCAAGTGAAGCCAGCCACTGTCCTCAAGCAATCATTTTTTTCCTCATATTCTTGCCTAATAAATCTGCAAGCCAAACAGATGCATTTGATTTTGCAAGATTTAATCAGGTCTCATCTTAAGCTTACATAAATACGAGCTTATATTTCAAAGCTTACCATTCAGACTAAGAGAAAAATATGAGAAAAAAAAAACATAGCTGCAACAAAAACATTCCATTAGCGCAAGAAGCAATTATAAAACAGAAGAAAAACTGGTAATGCCACGTTAAAATAAGGACGCACGAACGCACGCACGCAGACAGACAGACGGACAGACAAACAGAGACAGGCACACACACACACACACACACACACACACACACACACACACACACACACACACACACACACTTTCCACCATCTTAGGCTTTCTCTGATATAACAACAGGAGGCGTTCTACTTCAACGCAATATTAAACCCTTCAGTACCATGACGTGCATTACGATTTTACTGTTGCTGCCTCCAGACGATTAAATTTAAGTTAGAGCAGCAGTCTGAAGAGTCTCTAAGATGAACAAAATCGTCTGAAGCTGGAGAAATTAAAACAAATATAGGACACTTAATTGAAAAGGTCAATATAAAACACCCACTTAAAAGGAAGAAGAGCCTACACTAACTTAAGGTTGAAGTTTGAGAATTGGTCTTGAATGAGATTGGTTTGACCCCTTCACTCAGATGATGTATTAAGGGGGTTAGACGTAGCCTTCGTTAACCCCTTCATTATTAGTAAGGCTCCTCCAAGCTGAATAAAATCGTCAGGATGTAGTAGGAATAAACTAGTAAATAAAGACACCGGCCTGAAGGGGTTTACCATCATCAGTAAAGCAAGAACACTGAGGTATTTCATTCTTACTAAAACCAGACAATTTTATACAGTTGAAGGAAGTTGAACAGTAAAAAGTAAAGCGTTGAAGAGAGAAGCTCCGTACCAGGGTCTAAGCAAAGCAAGACGATTTTGTGACATCATTTGTCCATCCTAATCCTCCATAAATCATTCTCTCTCTCTCTCTCTCTCTATTTCTCCACTCTCGACATTCCCTTTCTTCCTCTCCCCCCATCTCTGATCTCTCAACATTTCTTTTCCTCGTCCCTCTGAATTTCTTTTCCTTGTCTCTCCCAATTCCTCCTCTCTCTGTATTTCTTCTCATCTTTATTTTTTTCTTTTCCTTCTCTCTCCCCATTCCTCCTCTCTCTACATTCCTTTTCCTCACTCCCTCATGCCTCTTCTCTGTATTTCTTTTCCTCCACTCCTCACTATTTCTTGTCCTTCTCTCTCACTGTTGCTCCTCTCTCTAAATTTCTTTCCTTATCTTTCCCAATTCCTTCTCCCTCTGCATTTCTTTTCAGCCTCTCTCATCCCTCTCCTTTCTACATGCCTTTTCCCCTTCTACCCCCACCTCTCATCCCTCTACATTCTTCTCCTCCCTCTCTTCTTCTTCTCTTCCCATCCCTCCTTATCTCATTCTTCTCCTCCCCTCAAATCTCTCCATCTTCTCCCCCTCCTCATCCCCCTACCCCCAATAGCATCTCCCCTTCTCTTTCTCCCCGCTAATCGTGACTAATCCGCGTATGAGGTATAGCCATGAAGGGGGGCAGGGAGGGGGGGAGAGGAGTCAGCAGAGGGGGACTGGAAGAGACATGGAGAGGAGGGACGGGGAGGGGAGGGGAGAGGGAGGTGGGGTGGGGAGGGTAGTGATGGGGAGGGGATGTGTGGGGAGTGGGTCGAGGTGATTACAATGATACTCCCCTTGAAGCTTCTCTCTCTCTCTCTCTCTCTCTCTCTCTCTCTCTCTCCCTCTCTAAAGTAGTTACATTCATACTGCTGCTTTTTTATATTTTCTTTTAAAAGCTCCATTAAGTATTTCAGTCACGGAAGGTGCTGTCTGTATCAATTTCTTTTAATGTTCACTACATGATCCGAAGGGCGAAGGAGAAACTCTTTTGCTTACCTATCTTCTTAAAATTCTGCAGTTAGAGGCTAATAACCCCCCAGCATGGTTAACCCATTTAATCCTTTGTACTTTTTCGTTATATTGCTACCTCCAGACGATTTTACTCAGCTTAGCATCGACTTTTTGAACTGGAGGAGTTTGGTAAAGCATTAACAAAGCCCTTTAATACCAGGCCTCTCCTTTGTTAAAGAAAATCGTCTGGCAAGAACACGAACATACTAATTCAGAATGTCACAGCATGCAAGGGGTTAAACCTTCCTTTGTCAAGAGAATGCAAGCCCCAGAATCTGACAGTAATTTATGAAGAATGTGGCAAAGGATAGATCGTACCTAACCCCTCTATTCAGTTGCTGACTGCACTCCGTATTGCTGGATGCAGGCTGATGAAATTCAATAACCACAGGTGTTCCATAAGTGTATTAAAAAAATCGAGGTGCTTGCCTTTCCCTTCCTTATTTATGTCACAGCCGTAGGTGTTCCTGTTTGGATCGTCTGGTAAAGATATTAAGGTCTGTGTGGTCTGGCTATCTAACACACACACACACACACACACACACACACACACACACTTACAAGTCTCTCTCTCTCTCTCTCTCGGCACTACGTCACGCCAGCACGCGGGTGAAAGCAAGCGGTCCCATGAAGGCCCGCAGGAAGCAACAGGAGTGTTTATTTTCACTGATAAGGCGAAAGCGGAGACGAGTGTTTTCCAGTGGTTCCAGGCGCTTAGAGGGGCGTCGAGTGGGCTGGAGGATGACTGGTGGATTTTTGTCTATTATTTATGCGCTCGAGTCCGACTTCAAATCCAGGCAAGAAAGTGTGTTTTTGAGGACCAGAAGTATTTCGTCCGCTCACCGACTGATAGAGGAACGTTGTGCCAAGCCTTCAAACGTCACGACTTTGGCACTAATTTCCACTTTCCCTGTTAGAGATGATGAAATGATATTAGCGGGGGTGTATTTTTATTGCACCTCTGAATGTACCTTTATTATACCTATATTCTACTCTACTGAGGAGCAGAATGACAACGAAATTCACTTCCCCTAAATTACTTTAACCCCGGATGTAGTTGTTACATCTAATAAAGAAACGGTCACAGGAGTATTAGAGAGATGTGGGACCAACAGAACCGAGAGGAATCAAGTACTTCGTTTTCATAAATCTTTAGTGAGTGACTGACAAACAACCACTCTCCTAGATATGTTATAGCGTCTAAGAATATACAAAGTCAGACAGAACTGTTTTGAAGCTGCCAAAATACACTAACCTAAGCATATATTACTGTACTCTTAAAATTCTGGAAATAACAAAACTAAAATTCTAAAACGCAGATAACTAAAGTGAAAAACGTGAACTCATCCAACGCAGAATATGCAAAAACCTGCATGAATATAAGAGACACACACGACTAACCCTTGAGAATGGAGGTAGTAGCAAACTTCTCTTAAAATGACCAAGAGAACACTGCTAAAACAACCAAGAAAACACAGCTAGAACGACGGAGAGAATGTAGCTAAAATGACCAGGAAAGCGCAGCAAAAGCGACCAAGAGAATGCAGCTAAAACGACCAAGAGAATGCAGGCAAAACGACCAAGAGAATGCAGCTAAAACGACCAAGAGAACGCAGCTAAAACGACCAAGAGAACGCAGCTAAAACGACCAAGAGAACGCGGTGAAACGACCCTTGGGCCCTAATTCTCGTCGGCTGAGGAGGCTTTCTAGCACTTTTTCCTTTAGGATTTAGTCTTTTACTATTTCACCTTAAACTCTCGTACTATAATCACGCCTTTCTTAATAACGAGAGGGACTGCATAAATAACGTACAAGAGAACAGTGGCGTGTTGTATACAGAAATATTTTAATAACGAAATACACTGCATGCAATATACAACATACAAGAGAATACTGACGTGCTGTATAAAGAAATAAACAAGACAGATAGGGGTGATAAAGAGCCATTATAAATGAAAAGAATACACGAAAACAATAAAAGGAGGAGGCCCAAGCACTCACCCTCACCACCCCCACCATCACCCCGGGGACAGACCGAGGTGAGGACTGGTGAGGAGCCACGAGTAATCTCTGGGTGATATACTGTATAAAAGTGGAGGCGATTTCCAGCTATCATCAACTGCGTAAAGAGGCAACACTTCAACGGCAACAGCGAACCACACTCCGGCATGCAGAGCCACACACCAATTCTTGCAACTTGACAAATATCTAACATGCTGCACATCACATCAATACTTGCAACGAGACTAATATTGAACATCACTACACATTAATCCTTGCAATTAAAACAAGTATCCAACATTATGCCATTCAACACAAGTCTATTTTTATGCTATCAAACGTTATGATATACATCAAACACTGCAACAAGCTACACACTGCAACCACAAGCCATATATCTGTGAATCATCTAATCATACTGTTCACAGGTCAGTCACTGCAACAATGATATAAATATACACCAATACACCATGCACTGCAACAACAAGCCATCTAGCCCCAGCATCGTCACACCGTACATCAGTCATTGCAACAAATTTACATACATCACATCAATCACTGAGACAAGCCACAAAACAATCACTGAAACAAAAGTATAAAAAAAAAAAAAATCACTGAATCAACGACCCACATATCAATCACTGCAACAACAAGCCACACATCAATCACTGCAACAAGCCAAACATCAAAAACCGCAACAAGCCACACATCAATCACTGCAACAAGCCACACATCCGTCACTGCAGTAACCACACACCAGTTACTGCAGTATCAAATCATCCCTCACTCACTGTGGCAAAACTTATATATAAATGTGAGTAATATCAAGCCACACATCAACCAAAACAAGCCAAACAACAATCAAAACAAGCCATACAGCAACCCAAACAAGGTACACATCAATCATAAAGGCTACTCATCAATAAAAACAAACCACACATCGTCTAGCATTATTAAACACAAGAAATAACACATCGATTAAAACACCGATTAATTCATCAAAATAAACACCAATTATCGCATTTAATAAAAACGTTCATACTACGACCCCGATTTCTCTCACATACATATTTAATTGCTTTTTAACACACACACACACACACACACACACACACACACACACACACAGAAACCCACTACGCACCTATTAAAGCACGGCACTTTCCCCATCACCTTTGCCTATTAAAAGCCTACCTAATTACCCAGGCGTAATTGGACGGCCAGGCGTGAAATAGCTACACTCGCAGGCACTCAGGACTGGCAAGGGGGATTAATGTCATCATCATCATCATCATCATCATCATCATCATCATCATCATCATTATCATCGTTTTTATTTTTAAGATTATTTTTATTATATTTGTTATCAGTGTCATGAGTTATTATCTACACCATTAACACCATTATCTAAATTATCTTCATTATTATTATCACATTCATAATTATCACTATGGTCATTGTCATCACTCTCAGTAGTATTCCTGACTGTCGTTAACAATATCACCATTAACACCACCACCACCCTAATTATGCCCATATATCTCATTACCATTACAATTATCACCATCATTATCATACGGCAGGCCTTACGATCTCTCAAATAGGATAAAAAATTAACATGATATTTAACGGCATGATAAAAACAGTGCGATATCCATTTAACGATATGAGAGAAAAAATGGACACAATATTTTACGGCCAAATAAAAGACAGTATGATTTTTGACGATGCGATAAGAGTTTACATGGAATTTTACAGCATCATAAAAATCGACGCATCTTTACCCATTCACTTCCATGACGTCCTTTTCTGATTCATTCTTGTCGCCTCCAAGGTTACGAAATGCTGTTGTCCTGAAGGTATTAATTAAGGCTGTATATAACCCGTCTACTTCAAGAAGCCTCTCCTAAGCTAAATAACCTTCTAACCGCTTCTATTCTAACCTCTTATAACCTTCTAACTTCTAACCTTCCGACCTCTTCTAACCTTCTGGCCTCAAGCTCCCTAAACTATTCTCAAGCCTAACTTCTTCTAGCCTCCTAACGTCCTCTAACATACTCTCTTCTAACTTAACCTCCCCTAATATAACTTTCTTACCACCTACAAGATTCTAACCCCTTCTGACAACCACCTCATCTAACCTTCTAACACTGACCAACCTCTTACCTCTTCAGTGGACATCTCACAAAAGCACTCTCATCTTCTTTTGGGTTGAGCATAACTTACCTCACAGATTTGCAGGCTAATCCGAAAATCATCTCTGAGATAAGTATACCGCTCTCTTCCCACAAGGAGGAGAGACAAAGAGGAAATGAAAAAGGAGGAATGTGAAATTAAAAAGGCAAGTGAGAGAGTAGGATAAATGAAAAAGGATCAAGTGAAAAATGAAGGAGAAAGGAGTGTGAAAATAAGAAAAAGGAGTGTAAAAGTGAAGAGGGAAGGGGGAGAGTGAATAAAAAAAAGCGTAAAAAAATGTAAACAGTTGTAAACAGTTGAAAAAAATGTAAACTTAAAAATAACATACTATGAGTATAAAGGAGAAGGTTGAAAGTGTTAATCTGAAAAGGAAATATACAGAAAAAGTGAAAAAAGGGACTTTAGAAAAAGCTGAAGAAAAACTGAAGACAAAACGGGTCTGTGAAGGAGACAAATGAAAAAATGCGTGATCATTGAAAAGTGAATATAAATGTGAAAAATGGACTGTGTGAAAAGAAGAATATAAAGGTGGAAACTGAAAAAGTGTAAATATTAAAATGAGGAATATAAAGTTGAAAAATGAAAAACTGCGTGGAAAAAAAAAAAAAAAATGGAATATAAAGGTGACAAAAACGTGGAAATAAAAACAAATATAAAGGTGTAAAATGAAAAAAAAAAAAGTGCGAAAATAATACAAAAAAAAATTTGAGAAAGCTCAAAAGTATATAAAAACAAGAAAAAGTCGAAAATTAATGACGACTGATACGTAACAACTACAATTATTTTCCACATCGTAAATACCCAGAGCCTCCCTAAACTCATAATGTAGTTCGTGTACCTTAACAACTTCAATCCCGTGAAGTATTATTTTTTCAATTTCATCCCTGATATTTCCGAAGATTCTGTTAATTTTACAAGAACGCCACAGAACAGAAGCGGTTAATGACGGCTGTGTACCGTTTTCTCGTCGGTTACGGAAGTTCCCTAACACCTGTTCCGAAGCAACATATCTTGCTTATTACATCTTGCCATCCTCTTCTGTGATGCTTAAATTATTCTGTTATAACCATACACTTCATAACTTACAAAATTATATCAACCAGCTGTAAAAAAAAATAAATCGTTTAGGAAGAGTTTGGAAGAATACGAGCCTATTATCTAACCCCTCAATTTCGAAATTTCCCTAAGGTGAATAAAATCGTCTGAGTGAGGTAAGAAGAAAATTAAAAGACGTCCTAGGGCTGAAAGGGGCAACTTGACAGACTTGGACCCGTATTCTCGTCTGTAGGGAAGTTCCTTGGAGATTTATTTTTGGATGTGGCTAGTTAATATCCTTTTGTATGTTATCGATGCAGAGTATGGCAATGTTAGAAGGATTTAAATAATACAGAGGACTGTACGGTGTAACAGGCAAAATAAATCCTTACGAAAAGGCGTTAGGGGGCTTCCTTAACTGACAAGAATACGGGCCTTAAATACTTTTGCAGCTTATTTCCATGTGTGCAAAGCTAGAATGAAAAAAACGTACGATTTACATTCTTTCCATAACACTCGTTCGCGACTAGCACCATATTTTAATCTTTCGTTACGGCTCAACATTCAAGATGGAAAGATGGCAATTTTAGGTCAAGCTGAAGTGGACAGAACAGTGTTAATTTCTCGTTACAGCTTAAAAATCGGGATGAAAAGGTGGCAATTTCAGGCCAGGATGCAGTGACCTGAGTATTGCGGGTGACGCTGATACCACACTGTTGTTACACATACTATGTACCACACATGGCTGCATGTGGGTGCCCTCTGGTGAATAAAATCGTCCTCGGCTGGTAGTAATAATAATAATAATAATAATAATAATAATAAGAATAATAATAATCAGAAATCTGACGTTGCTCGAGCAATATTCAGAGAACTCCACATTCCAGATGAAAATACTTTTATCATTGTGGACCTTTTTAAGGGACTTTTGATATGACCACTACACTAGTCCTGTATAGGCAGCCCTAACATGTATTCAATATGGAAGGTGAGTGTTAGCGCAGAAGTGGTACACAAAAAAAAACTGACTCAAAATTTTTGACGGATTTTGACCTGTGACCTTGAGATCAAGGTCAAGGTCATTCATACAATGCAAATCATGTTCACTCATGACCCACTATATTTCCACAGAGATTGGTCCAAATCGGCCACATACTTTCCGATTTAGCATTTTCAGGCATGAGGAGGCTATTCTGATTTTCCTCAGTATCTCTAAAAGTATGTGTTGGATCTAAATATCAATACCCAGGTGCACTAGTATATGCTGACGACTACGTACTGGAACATTTGCAATGCAATCGATTCAGCAGTTTTTGCTGTGCAGGAGAGCAAAAATTGAAAAAAATAATAGAGGGCGCTAGTGCGACGCTAGTGCTATGATTTTGTGTGTGTGCTAAAAGAAGCCCGCAACCAAGATACATCACTCCTGAAAATTTCAGGTCTCTACCTCGAACGGTCTTGGAATGCCAGCCTTCTAGATCTTTCAACCACCCCCCCTCCAAGAAAAAAAAAATTATATCTACAATATCAATAAGAAATCCACAGAATATGGAGTTTTTAATAATTAAGGAGGTGGTCAAACTCTGTAAGGCAATTATTTTTTTCTGGAATAATCTCCGCGTTGACATGGTATCCCAAATCTACTTTATAACACTCGAAGGCAAAGTGACATGGGAAGACTGTCATGGACATTAACAGATGGAATACGGGGATATTTTGAGGACCGGGTTCATCATGATGACGATACCTCTGCTGCTGATAACACCAATTTTCTTCATGACAAGAGTAAGACAATCACAGCCTTCAGCTGAGATATTACTGGGATCTCTCTCTCTCTCTCTCTCTCTCTCTCTCTCTCTCTCTGTCTCTCTCTTTCACTCTCTCTCTCCTTGTGTATGTATGAATATATACAGTATGTCTATCTATCTATCTATCTATCGTTCTCTATCTACCAATCTATCCATCTATCTCTATTTATTTACCTGTCTATCTATCTATCTACATACATACGGTATACAGTGAGTGTGTGTGTGTGTGTGTGTGTGTGTGTGTGTGTGTGTGTGTGTGTGTGTGTGTGTGTGTGTGTGTGTGTGTGTGTGAGAGAGAGAGAGAGAGAGAGAGAGAGAGAGAGAGAGAGAGAGAGCGAGAGAATGAAAAAAAAAAATGAATGAGATAACTGAAACACTGAAGTGGAGGAGGAGAAAGAGAGAGAAAGACGGCTGAGGGGAGGAGGCAAGACAGGTGGAAAATTGAGGGTAGAGTAGAGGAGGTGAACAAGGAAAAAAGAAATAAAACGTTAAAGGGTGGAAGAAGGGAGAAACAGAGGATGATATGCTTAAACGGATGAGAGAGAGAGAGAGAGAGAGAGAGAGAAGAAATGCAAAGTCACAATTCAAGAGAGGAAAAAGAGAATCCTGTGAGAAGATGAAGGTAATATTAGAAGGTAAAAAAGTAAGTAGGAAATGGAAAATGGAAAGGGAGAGAAGGAATAAAGGATGTAGCAAAGACATGAAGGAAGGAAGGAAGTGAAGGCTGGAAGAACAGAAGGACGGAAATAATGACGAAAGGAAGGTAGGTAGGAAGGAATGACAGATGGAGGATATAATGAACGAATGTATGATGGAAGGAAGGATGGAGGAATGAAGGAAGAGAGGAAGGGAGGGAGGAAGGAAGGAAGGAAGGAAGGAAGGAAGGAAGGAAGGAAGGACAGCAGAAATGAAGGACAAAAGGGAATTAAACGAAAAAACAATGAATGAATGAAAGACGAAAATGGATGGAAGCACAAAGGAGCTGCCAAAGGATGTCCACACATGCTGGTCATCAGAGTCAAAAAGAGAGTAAGAACTGAACGAAAGAGGGACGGAAGGATAGAGGGACGGAAGGAAAGAATGACGGAAGGAAAGAAGGACGGAAGAAAAGAAGGACGGAAGGAAAGAAGGTGAATTATAGGATGTGGAAATACATACATATATTATATAAAATGGACAAATAAATAAACAAGAAAATACTGAAAGATATATCTATGAAAATACACATATATAAAGAAAAAATCACTAAAGAAAGAATGAAACAAAATGAAAGGAAGTAGGGAAGGAAGGAAGGAGAGAATGGCAGAAGAAAGTAGGAAGTATGGTGTACAAAGGTAGGTGAGGAAGGAAGGAAGGAAGGAAGGAAGGAGGGTGTGCGAGGTAGGTAATTCCAGGAGGGTGATTTGTCGGTCCAGGGAACTTCCAGCCTCTCATCTTACCAAGCGCTGTGTCATGATGAGAGAGAGAGAGAGAGAGAGAGAGAGAGAGAGAGAGAGAGAGAGAGAGAGAGAGAGAGAGAGACTAGGAAAAATAATCAGAGAAAAGAATACAAAGCAGAAAAAAATTACAGGAGTTCAAACTAAGAGGATATAAGAGAAAAACTACAAAGTAAATGAAAAATAGTAAAACGAAAAGTTAAGATTAGAAGGAAACTGAGAAAAGACCTGTAAAAACGAGGGGAAAATGAGATAGCACTCTATAAACGAGGAATGACAGGAAGATGAAGGTAATAGACTGGGGGAGAGAGAGAGATGGGGGATGATAAAGAGGGGAGGAAGCAGGAGGAGTGAGTGAAGATGAGCCGGATCGTGGGAAGTAATGGAGGGGTGACCGGAAGGAAGGAAGAAGCGGGAGGGAGGGAAAGAGAGCTGGAGAGGAAGGAGGGAGGGAGGAGAGGAGAGGGGAGGAGGAGAGGACGTGGGACTAAGGGAGGGAGGAAGGTCATGTGGTAGTTAGTGGTGGACAGAGACTGAAGGAAGAAGAAAGAAAGAAAGAGAGGCAATGTATCAGTGAATGATGGCGAGAGACAGGAAGGAAAGGGAAATGGGTGAGAAGGAGCGAGTGTAGGAGGGAGGGTGATGTGGCGGTGGTGGAGAAGGAGAGGGGGAGAGAGGGAGGGAAGATGGGAGAAAAAAAGAGGGAGGAAAGCAGGGAGAGAAGAAGATGGAGGGAAGAAATGAGAAAAGAGGAAGAGAGAGAAAGAGGAAGGGAGAGAGAGAGAGAGAGAGAGAGAGAGAGAGAGAGAGAGAGGGGGGGGGGAAGATACAGCAGTTAGTGGTGGAGAAAGACGAGGTAGGTGCTGAACTGACTACCTTCTCTTGTACTGTTCGTTCCTCCTTCCTCCTCATCCTCAATATAATCTTTCTTTTCTCTCTCCCTTACAACACCCGCGTCCCTACACCAATGTTTTCAAGTTTACTCAGTGTTCAGATTGACTCCCTATGTCCAGCCAATTCACTTCGTCACCATTAACCCTCTCACGGTAGGAACAACTTTACTATTTTTTTCCAGCTAATGCCAAGCAGTTTCATTCTGCTGCGGGGGAGACATAGGAGCCAGACAACGAAGGGGCAGGGCAGCAGGCAGAGACCCTGAGGTGTGATTATGAAGGAGTTATGGAGGAAGAACGAAAGCCTGAGAGAACAGCGAAGTTTATGATAATGACAATAACACCAGGTGATATATGAAGAGCACATCCATTGAGGGGAGGATGGAAGGAGTGAAAAAGAGGTAAGGGGAGGAGGGTTCAGAAAGAAGCTGAGAGAATTAAGTATGTGACAGGAAGGGAGGGTGATATATTTAAGCTACCTCCAGCGAGGGACGTCGGATACCGAGAGAGACACGATTTAAAAGTGAGGTAAGATGGAAAGAAGATGGAAGGAAGGAGGAGAGAAAAGTGAGGGAAGAATAATAATAAGACGAAAACTAAAGACAAAAAGGAAGGATTGCAAGAGAGAAGGTTGCAAATGGAGGCAACGGTAACCAGAAGAAAAACGAAGTGTACAACATTTCCATATGACACATCTCTGGACGTGGCGACATAAGGGCATCGTACATCAAAACCGAGAGAAGAGAGGGAGAACAGGGGTGGAAGAAGAGAGGGAAACCTGGAGAAGAGAAACTAGAAGGAAGGAGAGAGGAAACCTGGGAAAAAAGGAAACTCGAAGTAAGGTATTTTGGGACAACACCACAGGTCAATTATTTAAAGGCCATCTCCGGTGAGGTACATCAGACATCCTGGCGGGAGAGAAAAGGAGAGAAGAGAGGAGGAAAGGAAAGAGAGGGAGGGAGAGAAGAGGGAAGTAGAAAAATAAAAGGGAGAGAAGGAAATAAGAAAGAGGAAGAGGAAGAAGAGGCGGGAGAGAAGAGCAATCGAGAAAAGAGAGACGAAACGGGAGGAGAGAATCTGCAGGGAGGTGAAAGAAGGAAAAGGGGTTGAAAGACAGAAAAGGAAGGGAGAGAAGAGGAAAAGAAGAGGGAAAAAACACGGAGAGAAACGGGAAGGAGTGAAAAAGTGAGTGAGGCAGGCTGTGAGAAAAGCCCAGTGTCGTAATGAGACCATTACTGGGTGGCGTTATCTCTCACATCTCCGCTGAGGTGCCCCGGACACCGAAGCAAGGAGAGAGAAATAATGTGAGGAAAACCCAGAGGAGAGAAAATGGAAGGAACGGAGAAAGAGAGGAGAGAGGCAAGGGAGGGCTGGAAAGAAAGGTTAACCAGAGTTGACTTTGTAATGATTACTGGACGATGTATCTTAGTCATCTCTGGTGAGGGGCAACAGGCACTAGGCAGGGAGAGAAGAAGGAAATGGAAATACTTAGGAGATCCAGACAAAAAAAAAAAAATATGGATGGAACGAAGGAAGAACGGAAGGAGGGGCGCAAGAAAAAGTTAGGAAGAGAGGAAAACGGAGTGGTCAAGCGAAATCCCAACATTATAGCATTACTAGGTGATGTACGATATCTTAAACCATCTCCAGTGAGGGGTAATAGATATTCAAGGAAGAAGAGGGAATAGAAGAAGAGGGAATAGAAGAGAGAGGAGGAAGGAAACCCGGATGAGAGAAACTGGAGGGAATGAAGGAGAAGGGAACGTAAGAGAGGGCCGGGAGGGAAGAGGAAAACCAGAGTGGTGTATCGTAATGACAACAATACCAGGTGACGTATCTGGGGCCATCTCCGGGGAAGGGGGCGTCTGGAGTGTTTTGTGGTTGCGGCAGATGTGCGGGAGAGCGGTAACGAGAGGCTGGAGAAGGAGGATGATGGAGAAGGTAGGAAGAAAATGAGGGGACGAAAAAGAGCTGAAGAACGGAATGGAGCTGGAGTGGGAGGAGCTGGACTCAATGCAGGATAGAAAGAAAGAGCTGAAGAACGGAATGGAGAATGAGGGAATTGGTCAGCCCGAAAATGGGAGTGGAAAGTGGAAAGAGTGAAAGGAACATTCTGGGACAAAATTTCGCCAACTATTCCAACGCGTTTGCTTCACTCTCATATGACCGTCACCTCCTTCCTGACACATCAAATACATTCATCTATGAGCAGGGAAACAATCAAGTCATTTTCAGCTTAGAAGTATCAAGAAACAGGTGAAATATTAGGTAAACTTCTGTCCCCGATTGTACAGGAAACAATGAGAAGAAGAGGGAAGAAGTACGAAACCAAGAAAATCGGAAAAAAATCTCCAGGCGGGAAGGCATAAGAGGAAGGAAGGAAGAGACTGAGCATATAAAAGGTAACGATATGGAAAGGTAACCTTTACACACACAAAAAAAAACTGAGATAGCAGAGTGCAGGTGATATTGGTGATAATGCATACCGGTAACCCTGATGACAGTGCCGATTGCAGATCAAACCTCTCTCTCTCTCTCAGGTGGTAATGACTCTGATGATGCAGTGCAGCTCAGACGTCCCTCTCCCACCCATTCCCCCACGTCATCACAGCAACCGCCCCCTCTCATCACCACCTGGACGTTGATCCCGCACCAGCCCATCCCTCTCTCTCTCTCTCTCTCTCACACACACACACACACACACACACACACACACACACACACACACACACACACAAAGCAGCAATTTTGTATGTACACCATGTTTCTTCTCTATTATTTTTTTAGATCATCTTTGTCTTTCGTCTGATCTGAAACAAAAAACAAAATATTTGCAATATATCAGAGAAAAACTGCTAACTTCCCACGCTAACTAAAGCGAAAAAAAAGGCCTTCAGTTTTCGTTTTCATTGTATGGAGAATGCTTTTTTAACTCATTCCTTACGATGACGAACTTCGTAGTCTAATCTGGGTGACATAATACGATTTATTTCATGTTACAGAGCCCTCTGCGACTGAAAGGATTATAAGGATTAGACTCTATAACCGTAACCTAAAGCCGTAATTCCTGTATATTTGAAGTGTTTCACCACTGCTTTTTTGTGGGTTGTATCCTTGTGGATTAGGAGGCTCCCTCAGCATCTCTCCCTGACCATAGTACTTTGTATAAGGCACGGTAATATCCTCCTGTAAGTTTTTTTTATGCCAGTTATGTGATTATTTAAAACATATGATTATGAGATGCAACACGTGAAAATATAGTAATAAGGAGGAGGTTCTAGACAGTCTTTCAAACCATCAACCATCCTTTTTTTTGCTGTCCATCCTATCTATTGTGGCTCTTTACCGGCATGTCCTACCCTGCCCTGCAATGCCATTTTCTGCCGTAACCATTTTTTGCTACTTCCACAATGATTACTGAGCGATGGGACTAAAAAATCTGATTACTAAGCGATGGGACTAAAAATATCAAATTCATGGTGTCTCTCTGCTTTACATCCAGTTTAAAAGTAATATAAAAACAACCATCACTTTTCCTCCATCGGCAACAGCATCCCACTTAAAATTTCCCAGACTGCAAGATTTCCTTCCCACAAAAATATTCTTGCATGAAACTCTCAGCATTCACTCTCACGGGACTCTTTTCACGTCCTGAATCACTCCAGAGCCAGGAATTGTATCTATAAAGGATATTAACTATTTTTTTTAAGATCCACAAATCTATATAACACAAAGCTCTTAAGATCGGTTTGTTTTTCAGTGACTCAAAAATGAATATGAAGCGCTTCGTAGGTGCATTATTGAAGCCACATATGTGAAAGCAATCTTAGACTCAATTTAAGCTTAAGAGGATTTATAACTATGCCCCCCCAGACCTTTTTGAGTTGTAATCCTCCATTTCTTATGCTTGACCCTCCTCGCATGCGACTTCTCTTAGTTCTTTTAAACCTGTTTTTCCCGCGTATTCGCCAGTTTTCAGATTCACTCTCTATTATCAACTATTTTTCTTTCTTTTCTGCTTTCTTTTATTTTTCTTTCAAGTGCTCACAGTTTTATCAACTCCTCGGCATACATTTAACTGATTCTCACCTTCGGGTTGTTCTTCAATTTTTCTTCCATCATCCTTTCACCTGCCCGGCCCTCTTGTCTCCTTTAGCGGACGGCATGACTCCATTCCCCAGCCCAACCCAGCAAATCCCACCCCTCTCCCACCCTCTCAATTTCCTCCCGCTCATACTCTCACACTTTCCTCCCTTTCACACCCTCATACTTCTCTTCCTCTCCCACCTTCACACTTTCTCCCTCGCAAATTCGCACACTTTCCTCCGTTTCACACCCTCATTCTCTTCTCCCTCTCTCACCCTCACACTTTTCTCTCTCTCTCCACCCTCACACCACCTTCGCAGCCTCATAACAAGCACAACCTCCTCACCAGCCTCACACTAAAGCCACTTCCTCTGTCGCTCACGATTCCCTTTTTCGCACAATCTCTCGCTTCCCTCCCCACATATTTCTTTTTCCCCCCAAACTCCTTCCCACCTACCCTCCTTTCCTTCCTCACACTCTCTAAAAGCCATTCATTCAGTTCCACTCCCTTACAATCGCAGGCTCCTATGACTCAATCTTTGCCGAATAAAATCATCTGGAGTTAGCTGGAACACACCAAGAATTTAATATCAGAGTTGTCCTAAGCATAAGGGGGAATAAATGGTTATAATATCAGCACAGCATTTTTATGGCTAAAGGTCGTATGCTTAAACCTTAAATTGCAAAGTGCAGCGCAAAACTGTAATTTCTTACGATCATTTATGGAACGCCTGTGGTTATTACGTATGGCCAGCCTGCATCCCATACTGTAGAATGCGGTAAGCCAGCATATAAAAAAGCCAAATACGTTCCATCATTGTCATATACTTCAAGAACTGTCGTTAGAATTTGGGGGTCTGAATCCCACTTCTCGTTTTCGGATTCAATGATAAGACCGTAATTCTCAGCTTAAAATAACAGAAAATGCGATATAATACTCGAGTTCTCTACACCAGAGCGCTGAGACAACCTCATTCTTTCAACACATTTTTCTCGTTCTTATTCCTCAAGTACTTCTCATCCTCTTTTCATTCACTCTCTTCTTTCATCTCACACGCACTCCCCATCCCTTCCTCAGAGTTCCTTATTTCTTGAGACACTCTTCATCCTTTCGCCGTATGTATCTCATCAATTCCTCATATACTTCTCATTTTATTCTTGTTTAGCTTATCCTCCTTCATAATACACATTCCGTATCTCTTCCTCATTATATTCTTCTTCAAATATCCCTCATCCGTTCGGCATATTTTTCTCATCTATTCCTCACGCAATTTTCGTCTTCATTACACTGCCTCTTCCTCCATCACATGCACCTCTCAACGCTTCCCCCCAATTTTTCATTCATTAATGACCTTTTATTACCCACAAGTTCACTCTGCCAAGCTCTTAAAATTCACGTCATCTGCATATTACAAGACATATGGTTTTTCTCATTCCAACCTTGAATCCTTTCCTCATCTCGTCCCAATTCACTAACTGTTTTCGCCGCATCCGCAGAGGCGACAAATGTAGTGTTTTTCACTAGCTGTGTCACTCACTCACTCACACTCACTTACACTCTGAATTACTGTACTTTCTTAAAGAATGGGATCCAGGCCTTGTTGGAACGGCATTAGGAGAGCGAAATTTCGCACAAAGGTCGACCTCCCTCCGGGCCAGGTTTCAGGCGGGATGGGACCCCCGAAGGCAACCCTTCCACTGGGGGTGGGGGCTCCAGATTGTCCCACCCAAAATCGTTAGGCACGGCCAGTATTTTGTTTAGAAGCAAGAATTTTTGCACGGTGGTAACGCATCACTCGCGCCAGGTTATAAGCATGACTAGAACCCCGAGGGCCGCCCCCACGGATGGAAAGACCTCAGTGGTCCCTGACAAAGCCGTTATACACGGTCGAAGTTTTTAACCTAAGAACACGAAACTTTGCATATTGATAAATGTTCACCCCGGCCACATTTTGGGAGAGGTGGAAACCTCCAAGGTTGCCCCTCACGGGGGAGGGGGCGGCCTCATGGGTTCCCAGTAAAGCCATTATGCATGGGCAGTTTTTAACCAAGGAACAAGAAATTTACATACTGGAAGGCATTCACCTCAGCCACATTTTAGGCCGGGTGAAATCCCCACTGGATACCTCTCACGGGGAGGGGGGGGAACCACCCCCAGGAGGAACAATACCATAGTTATTTACCTAGGAAAGCGAAAGTTTGCACAGGGTTGGGACCCATTGGGTTCGCCCCTCCCTATCCCCCGAAAATAATTATAACTCTCCCCTCATTATACTGCAGGGGTGGGTGCGGCTGTCAATGATGTCCTTTGTCTTCCTTTGCTTTACTATCTCTCTCCTAGATACTTAATGCGTGTTTCAATTCATCCTCAGGAAAAAGTTCCGTCACCTCTGTTTACCTTTTTATTATCTCTTCTCGTAGAGTATAATATATATATATATATATATATATATATATATATATATATATATATATATATATATATATATTATGATTATTTTCTTCACGTCTACTTTTTTACCCTTGCCTCCTACCTGCTGATACATTTCTCCTTTCACTGTTTCCTTTCGCTTCTCACACTGATTCTTCTCTTCCTTTTCTAATTCCCCTTTTCTTCCCTTCTAGTTCTAAAAACTTTGTCTCCCTCACACTTCTAACCACTAAATTCGCACCTTTAGTTCTCACCACTTTACTTCCTCTTTACCTTCTCAGTCTCTCACTCTCTTGACATCTCCCTTTTTCCCTCTCTTCAGTTTGGTTCCTTTAGATGACTTTCTCTACACACCCTGTCCCTTCTCTTTCTTGGCTTAGCCCTCCTCTTCGAATCTCCTATATCCTCATCCTTATTTTGATGCACCTTAAGCATGAACGCGCACACACATCCACACCCACACCCACACCCACACTCACCCACCAACACACACACACACACACACGCACAATCACTCTCCCTCATACTATTTACCTATCCATCTACGGCATCAATATATCTCTCTCTCTATCTACTTAGTGTTTCTTCCTAACATCTCTTGCCCTTGAACTACTCTCTCCGTCCACTCTTTTCACCCTATTCCCCCCCCCCTCCAAGCTTTCTACGTAATCCTCCCTCAGAGCACTTCTTTTCTCACTCTGTCCTTTTTATTTCCTCTTTACCATCATACATCTGACTTCTGTGTCTCCTCCTTTTCAAAACTAGATTTCCCCCCACACCCTTCTCATCAACCTCGTCACTGTTCTCTCTCTACCCCTACTCCTCCCTCCTGACACCTCATTTTCCCCTGTCTCTAATTTTTACCTTGTCAATCTCATTATGTGTTTTGTTTTTTCTTGCTACCTTCCGATTATGTTACTGAAATTAGGAAGGATCTCTCTTAATGAACGTGTGACGAAACGATATATAGCCCATTCAGTTCAAAAAGTCTCTCCCAAGATGAGTATGAGAGTCCAAAAGCTGAAGGAGTAAAAAATAAAAATAAGCGTTATCGGAGTGAAAGGGTTAATGACTTCTCTCATCTTGATTCATCAGAAGGTCTTCCCCTCTCTTCATCTTCTCCCTCCTCACTCATACTATCCCGTCCTCTCACCTCACCCTCCTGTCGGCCCTACTCTTAGCTCGTTGTATATATCCCAATTCCCTCTCCCTTTTTGCCTTAACTCCTCTCCTTCCTCCTCCTTTTTTCTTCTCCTCACCCTGTTCCTTCTCTCTCTCTCTCACCTTGTCTCCTCTTCTCACCTCGCCCCGCCTCTCTCCCTGTACTCCTCTCTCCTAACATCTGTACCCTCTCAGTTCTCCATCCCCCTCCTCTTCCTTCTCACCCCGTGCCCCTTGTCCTGCCCTCATCCACCCCTCGGAGTCGTGATCCCCTGATGAAGTCGTCCTTTCGTCTGTCCCTCTGTCACGGTGCTTGCAGGCCATTGTGCATGACCCACCCTGCCCTGCCCTGCCTTGCCCTGCTTTACCCTGCCCTGGCCCCACACATACTGGCTGAAGGGTCGAGTATATCTACCCATCTATCTATCTATCGATCGATCGATCGATCTATCGAATTATCTAATCATCCGTGTGGGAGAGATTATGACGCGGGATTCATAAAACATGCATCTATTAAGCTAAACTTTACTTTGTGAATAAAATAATGTTTTTTTTTTTTATCACTTCTACTGATGCTAATACAGAATACCCAAATGAGTTATATGGATTCATCATTAGAAAGTTCGGTGCAATCACAATTCCACCTTAGTCTGAAATAACGCCCAATGACGAATAATTACGTCTAATCTGGAGAAGCTCATTACTCTTTTTACCGATTAGGTTGTGCCACAGCTAAATAAATACCCAGGCGTTATGAAGAACGACGTACAATTTTGGATGAGGGAAAGGGTTAACGATGTAGCTTTTTATCCTGCTATTATGAAATTTCCAAAGCAGAGTAACATCGTCCGATATTAACCATGAGTTCGGTGTCTAGGTGTTGGTGTAAAAAGGGTTTCAGGCATAATTTGTTTTATTATGACCAACCGCACCTCATCCTTAAGGGAGAAAAGCCTATTTGTGGTGAAGTGATTGAGATAGGTCGAAAACTCTGTGGCGGGGAGGACTCTCATGTAGGATGAATAAGGAGGGGGGGAATAAAAAAGAAAAAGAACAAACCAGAAAGTAGAAAAAATTGTGTTAAGACTGACTATGAAAAAGAAAGAGAACAAACCAGAAAATAAAAAAAATAGTGTTAAGACTGACTAAGTGCGGAAGTAAAATACGTCAGAAAGACAACTGTGAGACAGGATAAATAAGGACGGTAAAAAAAACTAAATGGTGCCTAAGAAATGAAAAGAAATGATGATAATTATAAAAAGAACTGATTACAGGATGAGAGGAAACTATTAGAAAGAGGGCAGAAAAAAAAAATTAAAGATGGAAAATTACGAATTGAAAAAAAAAAAAAGTGCTAAGTATGAATGGAAGTAATTTACATCAAGAAGGAAACTATTAGATAAGAAAAAGCAAAACATTCAGAAAAAGAAAATTGAGAAATGAAAGAAGAAACAGCTGATATAAATTAAAAAGCAAAGGAAAATGTGATACAGAGGAGAGGGAGAAGGTCAAAAGTGCAAGAGGACGAAATAATAAACGGTGGGAAGGGAAATATGAATTGAGAGAGAGAGAGAGAGAGAGAGAGAGAGAGAGAGAGAGAGAGAGAGAGAGAGAGAGAGAGAGAGAGAGAATCAAACAACAAAACCAGCACAGGAAAAGAGAAAATAAAGTCTAAGAATGAGAGGCGGGCAGAAAAAAAAGAAAAGAAAGAAAAACAATGGAAATGAAAGAGAACGGAGCAAGGAAAACGGGCTGCGAGGGTCGAGGAAAAGGGGTCGAGAAAAATACAAGCACAAGACAGAAATGGAAACGAGAGAAACACGGAGGATGGAGGCGATGGATACCCGGTACATTTGCGAGGTGAAGGAAGGCTTGAGGAGTGGGAAAAGAAGGGAGTCAAAAGAGGGGGTGTAACTCGCCGATCGTGTGAGGGGCAGAGAAGAGATAAGAAATACAATACCTTCAGGTCACTCTGTCCAAGGACGAATTTCTCATTTTTGCTATTTTCAAAGACTTCTGTTTACCTTGGAAGCGACTTTTCGAACAAGGGGTTATATATAGCCTTCAATAACCTCCTCAGGGCACAAAAATCTCGCTAAAGTCACGTAAAACCGTCCAATTGTGGCCAGATTATGGTGAAAAAGACTCTATTGGACTGAAAAGTTCAGAGAAAGATAAGAAATACAATGCCTTAAATTACAGAGAGCCGGGCAAAGGTGGTGTAGTGGGAGGGAGGCTATTATAACCGGACGGGATGAGAGATTCCCGTAACATTAACTCTTCGAGAGCTATTTCCACACGTGAGGATATTATTTTGCCAACGCCAGATAATTTAGTTCAGGTGAGTGAGACCCCCGACACTGGAAGGGTTAACGAAGATGCATGTGTACTGTAAAGTTGCAGGAACGACCAAGAAAATTATTAGAGAATAAAGGAAACTGCAAGTGCTTTCTCTGCACGTGAAATTATACAATGAATGATACTAAGTGGCGCACAACTATTAAATTCATTCTCTTCTCTTGTCTGAGAATTATACATACTGTAATATATATATATATATATATATATATATATATATATATATATATATATTAAAACGTTTGCATCTTCCTTCCTATTTTCCTCAAGCCATCTATATTATGTTGAAAGGCCTTCTTTTTCCCTGGGGTTCACCTCGGCCGGCTCGCCCGACGACACGAAGACAAGTTACACCGCCCCGCAGACTAGTTACGGGGGATCTGACGCCGTAACACCGCGATTAATGGCTGTTTCGGCGTCATTAACCTCGCAGCATGACGGAGAGGTCGGGGTAATTAATACACAAAGGCATTACTGGAAAATTCTGGACCTGGTTGTTCCGAAAGATCAAGTCCTGCGTGCAGGGTTACCTTTTTTTTTTTTTTTTTTTTTTTTTCCCGTGACCCCAGCCTCTTCACTTCACCTGCCTGGCTCCAGCTTCTTTCAGCCTCCCAATTAATATATTTTCCCATTTGGTACGTTGCTAATCTCTCTTGTTACTTAGTCTAATCTGTTGGCTTCTTTTAACCCTATGAGGCCCGAATATCTCTAAACATAACCCCAAAACAGTCAACTTAATCTAGAAAGTCGAACCCAACCTTACCCTTCTCACCTGACCCTGTCCATTCCTTACAAGGCCACAATTTTCCTCATCTCCTCCCTGACCCTTTAGTCGATTCTCGCACCTGACGCTTGACATCTCACATACTCTAGTCTTTGCTTCTTCAGATCTGCCACTAAATTCACAATCAATCTCTGTCCAATACAGCCGGACTATATCCATACCAATCTGACTTTGATTTCCTTACTCTACCTCCAGTCTTTCTAAATTCATTCTCTCTAGGTTAGTTCTAAGCTTTTCATTCTTCTTCTAATCATCCCAAACCTCTTCGATTGAACTCTACCTTCAAAACTATAGCCCAAGACTCCCAAACAAAAATTCATCTCTTCAACCTGACACCTGGAGGATCTAAAAAAATAAATAAATAAAAAATCTCCAATCTAACCCTGTTATCATCAGTTTAAACCCAATCACTTACAAGGAATCCCAATCTACTGAAAATAATCCCAGCCTTTCCAATCACACTTTAGCCTCACAAATCTTAGCTTCCTTCAGGAAATCTCAGCTTCCTTAGGTTAAGCCCAATCTCTGCCGACCTTTCCAACGCAACTACACCTTTTGAATCCCACTGAAACCTCAGAATTCTAACTCTAACACCCTCTCATTAACACCATCCTTTCCATCCTTACTCCAGCCTCCCAAACAAAGAAAAACTAAAAACTTCACTCTTCCAGTTTATGTCTAAATCTATCTCCTCCATTGAACTGTAACCTCACTCCAGTCCCATAAATCTTAACATTACTTCATCTAACCATATATCTCCGAAAACCAAACCTTCTCAGTCCCATAAATCCTAACATAACTTCATCTAACCATATCTCACCGAAAACTAAACTTCATCCATCTAACGATATCCTTCCTCGATTTCTATAAACCTATATCCCTCAGTCAAACATCATCCCTCCTGATCTACAACTCCCTTCAATTATCCGCGATCCTTCCTGGCTTCCTCTAACTATACCTAACACCCGCCATTAACGCTCATCTCTCACAACTCACTTTTACTTCCTAAAACTAAATCTAATTTCCTCCTTTTAGGTATCCTTATCGTTAATAATTGTACTAATGTCTCAAAATTACAACCAACTTCTCCCTTCTACTCCCAAAACTCTTAGCCTCCTCTAACCAAACCAAACTCTCTCCATTTCATTCTATCCTTCCCAACCTCATTCTAACCTCTGTAAGCTAAACATAACTTCCTTCATTTAACCCAAACTTATTCTAGCCTCCAAAAATTAAACCTGAGTCCCTTTAACCCCATCCTCCCCGGCCTAACACCCTGCCTGACCCCTGCCACCCCTCCATGCCTCACCACGCCTGGCTGCCCCGTGAGGCCATACGACACGAGCATTGCGCCTCACCACCACCATGTTTTCACCCCGATTAGTAACCCGGCCTTCCTCCTCCCTCCATCTCTCCCCTCCCCCTTCTCCATCTCTCCCCACACCCCTCCCTCCCCTCCTTCCATGTCTATACTGACCCCCTGGCCTTCCTTCTTCCTCCATCTCTCCCCTCCCCCTCCTCCATTTCTCCACGCACCCTTCCCTCCCCTCTTTCCATCTCTCTACTTCTCTCTCCCCATTCCCTTCACCTCTCCCCCAACCCTTCCCATCCTTCTTTATCTCTCTGCTCTCCCACTCCATTTTTCCACAAACCCCTCCCCTTCTTCCATCTCTCTACTGTACTAATCCTTCCCTTCCTCTCTCACTTCTTCCCCGACATCTGCCCTTCTCCTCTCTCGCAACCCCCCACCACCTTCATCTCTCCTTAGCCTCTCCCTCGTTTCACTTCACCTCTCCACTAATTTCTGCACTCTATGCATCTCTACCCTCTCCCTTCCTTCCCCATCCCTTCTTCTCTCCCCTCCCTCCTTCCACCCCTTCCATTTTTTCCCTAACCCCACCTCCTCCACCTCTCCTCTAACCCCTCCCACCTCCTCCACCTCTCCACTATTCTTCTCTCCGATAGCTTTCTCCACAGCTCCGTATATTCCACCTTCAAGTAGTTCTCTTCATTCATGCCTTAAGAAATTCTATTATCCATTTTTCCGACACAGACTTGGTGAAGGCTTATCCTCCTGGCGGTAAGAAATCAACTCGGCTAAAGAAAATCGTTTGGAGATGGGTAGAATAATATATATATTCTTAATTAGTCAACGATTACGATGGTGTAAGGCAGGGTGGTATGGAGGTGATTCATTTATGGCCACCCCTTACGGGATTAAGGATAAATAGATAGATAGATAAATAGGTAGACAGAGAGAGAAACAGCTAAATACAGACAGACATATAGACAAAGGGATAGATATAGATACACAGATTTGAGTGACCACGTAGGGGTTACCTATGATATATATTACAGTCCCATGGGGGTAAGAAGTTTCTGTGAACCGCATAAAATTGTCTGAAGTTAGTATTGGGTTTCAAGACGGACTATGCAGGGGTTAAATATTTCTTAACTGGGGTAAGTTACTCAAGCGGGGAGTTGAAAATACACGTTTATTTACCGTTTCACTACAATGGCGATATTTTTTTTTTTTTTTTTTTTTTGGCTGACCACTCCTGCATGACAATTTTCTTTATATCGTGAAGAACCGCTCGTACTGAAGTGGCAAAGAGCTAAGTATAAATAAATAGTCCCTTCACGATGACGACGATTTTCGGCAAATTTTGACCCCTCAAGACAATACTTCTTTTACACACACATTAAAAAAATATATAAAAAAACAGTGAGGGAGTTGAAGGATTATGTCAACCTAACAATTTCTGAGTTGGTGAGATACTGAAACCGATACAGAGAAATAACACTCACGCACTGACAGCCACACACGCAAACATTAAATTATGGGCGTAACATTTTAACGTAAGGGTGAGTGGGTGAGTGGGCGAAAACCACCTATCTTTTCAAAGGATCACCAGTGCAGGGAGTCTCGTTGAAAGTGTTGAGATGTGAGTGACTCGTGTTAACCCTTTCCATCCGGTGAGGTATCTTTTCTTTTACGCCTAACCCTGACAGACGATCTTACTCAGGGTAGGGAAGATATTTCGAAGATGACTGGGCTATATCTGGTCTTAATTAGCACCTGTATTATTTTATATCCTCCCCAGACTACATACAATCGCCAGAGGATACCATGAATAAAACGGAAAAGGTCACACCATTTTGAAAAGTTAAAACTCCAAACTTGTCCACGATTTTACGGTTAAGCTACTTGCAGCTTCCGAATGAGATGCTATACTGATCACAAAAACTCTGTCAGGTGTTTATACGACTCGCTCTCAGCTGAAGGAAATGGTCTGGCATTTGCTGGATGAGAATACTAGCGTGAAAAAGACTATGAAGGAATTAATGGTACCAATATTAATACTCAGGCTCCTATGACTCACTTTCTGCTGAATATAATCGTTTGACGTTGGCTAGAATAGAATACTTCTAGAGCTGTTCCCACCATGAATGGGTCAATGGTGAGTGTCTGTCTGGGCAAAGTGGCAAGCTGTACCGCATCCAGTCATCATTTGCCAACTTTCACTTTATGGTGATAGTGAAGATAGTAAGTTAACGTATGTCACAGATTGTAATATTGCGGACACTAATACTGATCTATTTCATTACGATAAATAACGGGGCAGTGAACAGTAACTTCTGAATATCTAGTGATGCACTCTTCCGAACCTAACCCATTTTTCAGAATACTGTGTAAGAGTTTAATGCCTCTTCGTCTTAAAACTGAATGGATATTACTGACGGCAACTGTACCTCTCACGTTAGTACGCTTCCCCCTACCTATGCCCTGTGCAGGAAGGTAATTGAAGTGCCCTGACACCTGGACGTGATGGTTGTGTTGAGTGCAGCCTGTTGTCGCTGTGTGGTGGGTATGTCGTCCTACCGTGCGTACCATCCTGCCTCCTACCCGCCCCATACTGCATTGAAAAAAATATATGTATCTCAACCCACACTGTACTTAAGAGAAAAATATGTGTCAGAAACTGTCGGCGGTTTTCATGAGCCTGTGCTGTAACAACTGGGGAAAAAAATATACTACGTTCACTGAAATTAGGCGGGGGAGGATGAAATGAGTAAGGGGGTAAAGATATATTAACAGTGTATAGATTTAACTCCATAAATTTTCAAGCTAACTGATCCAGAAATGAAGAACTGGTGATGATGATGCGGACGGTGATGTAAGATCGAAGTCTTCTCCTTCAAGTGGTGTTCCCTTCAGCCTTTTCTTTCTTTGCCTTGACCTATCTATTTGGTTTCATTTGCTTTTCTTATTCGAAAGCCTACTGGGAAATTAAGTGTAATATCGTTCGAAAATATACAAAGATAAAAATAAGCTGAGTTGTTATTCATTTTTACACTAGACATATTAACTACAAATTCACAAATTCACACAAAAAATCTGTCTGATGTCTCCACTACTGAAGATTTGGTGCCTCAGAAGATAAGTTGTTTCCATTTCACTGCAATCGTTGTCCAGGAGAATCGGATCTTGAAAGCTTTCGTACTTCCTCAAATAAAAAGGCAAATCTTTTTTTTTCGATTCAGATATACGTCTCTTCGCTGAGGCTCTTACCTGGTTAGTGATATGAATTAATATGGAGCTAACGTGTTGGCGGCGGCGTGAGAAAAGGTGACAATATACATACGACCAACTTATTCCCGATTCCTGTATCATCTTTTCTTGCAGCCCATCTCTCTCTCTCTCTATCTCTCTCTCTCTCTCTCTCTCTCATAGGAAAAAAAAAAGGTACCAACCCGTCCCCTCTCCACACACACACACACACACACACACACACACACACACACACACACACACACGAGAAAAGAAAAATAAGTGTTCTGCAACTTTGATCTCCAAAAATAACACAAAACTAATCGAACCAGCTCTCTAAAAATACCCCTACCATCATACAAGGGAAAACTCAAGCGTTAAGGTCCAGCGCACAAATACCCATATCAAAGTCTTGTCTCTTATGTGCTGCCACTTACATGCTTAGCTTAGAAGTCCCGTGCTGTTAGATTCTTATTCTGATTGTGCATGATTCTAGTTCTGATTTGTCTCACGTGTCAATGGCGTACAAGATTATTATTTTTTTTAAATTTACTTGTTTTGCGAATAGTGTACCTGTCTTACAAGATGCCTCTAACGTACAGTCACGGTCAAAGTCCTTATACTCATCTTATGCTCCTAATACCTGGAACTAAACTAAACCCTTGACTCCTGCCAATTACGATGGCATGATCTCATTAGCTTCTGATACAACTTCGAAAGTGTGGAGAAATTGTTAACATGGACTGCACTTTTGATGAGAGTTCCTGGCTGCCACGACTTTCCTCTTACGTGCCAGGTTGGAGTTCAGTGCTTCCATGATCTTGCCTCTTACGTGCCTGGTTTAGAGTCCCGTACTTCCAGAATCTTGCCTCTTACGTGCCTGGTTTAGAGTCCCTCACTGCCAGACTCTTGCCTCTTACGTGCCTGGCTAGAGTTCTGTGCTGCCCGGATCTTGTCTCTTACGTGCCTGGTTGAAGCCTTGTGGTACCAGGATTTTGCCTCTTACGTGCAGCCTCTGACATGCCCAGCGCTCATCGGCTGCCCGTGCTGCTCTCTTAACATGCTAATGAGGGCGCTGAAGAAGGAGGGTAATTGATGGCTGCTGCTGGGCGAGGCTGGGGCGTGGCAGAGGCGTGGTGTGGTGTGGTGTGATGTGGTGTGGTGTGGTGTAGTACGTGTGGCGAGGTGCAGTATGGTGTGGGATGATGCTGCGTGTTGTGCGGTATGGTATGGTATGATATGGTATGGTGGTGATCATGGAGTGTATATGGGGCGTGACGGTGGTGGTGTGGACTTGTGTGGTATTCAATTGTGTTGTGATGTGGTGTGGTGTGGTGGAGATGGGGATGCGCTGTGGTGTGCTGTAGCACAGCGCAGTGCAATGCACTGCAGTCATGTAGTGTAGTGCCCGGTAGTGTAGTGTAATCCAGTGCAGCCCAATGCAGTGCGATGTTATTTAGTGGTGTAGTGTGGTGTGGACTGCTGATGGCTGAAATAGCCGTGGTGGTTGTGTAAGGGGTACTTCTGACAGAGATGGAGATACTGGTGGCGTGATGAGTTAATGGTCGTGATCCGGATGGTAGTGATGATGGCAACAGTGATATTTTGTGATGGTAACAGCGATGACGATCTGGTGATATTATTTGGTGACAGCGATAGCAGGCTGATGATGATGATGATCTAGTTGTCAGGATAGTAACTTGACGACAATGATACAAACGATACTAGACCAATAATAATGATCTGTTGTTAACAGTGATAGTGGGGTGACACTAACACTCTCAGACTCCTAGGGGTCTCTCGCAGATGAATAAAATCGCCTGGCTTTTACTGCAATAGAATACTACAAATGTGCCGACCAAAAGAGGGTTCACGGTGACAGTAGGAACACTCCCAGGTTCTCAATACTCAATCTAAGCTGAATATAACTGTCTAACATTAGCTGGAATATAACAGTATGGAGATGTCCTACCCATGAGAGGGTAAATACCAATGATGGCTCTAAAGACAGCCTACACTTCCATCGGCAATCTCGTTAACATAATAAAACTAGCAAAAAAATAAACAGTACGATACGATTTTGTTATTCTTGCCACCCTCAGACAATATTAGTTAAGGACGAACCTCAACAATGATGCGTTTAGTCTAACCTCATAAAGATCCCTAATCCCTTTCAGCTCGATTGAATGCAAAGTGTGGTCAGAATGGAGGGTCGATTTAATTAGTAATCATGGAGACTCATTCATACTTCAGAACTTTGGCTCATCGAATTTCATGCAGTAACGACTTATAATTCAAGTTAGTGGCCCAGTACCATCAGAGGTAAACAAACTGACTACAGCGATGGGGTTTATTAAGGTTATTATGCACCCCCCTTCCCAGGTCGAAATCCTCTCCGACGCTGAGTAAAATAGTTTGGAGAAAGAATGCACAAAACACCAAGACGTCCTCGCGGAGAAGGGGTCCTGGATGGCGTGATAGGAGATAATAACCAATGCCGAATTCAGATAATTGGGATAATGATGATATGGATCGAGGTTCTTCTCATAAACGACTTTGATAACGAGGTGATAATGATGATAGTAGTAATAATAGCCAATAAAAATGGGAATCCAATTAATGGGGATAATGGGGTCATCGATCGAGGTGGTGGTGCTTATAAATGACTCTGATAATGAGGTGGTGATGATGATAGTGGTGATAATGAGATAATGGTGATGATAATGAAGGGGATGGAGTAGCCTGCCTAATGCAAGATGGAGGAGGGATGTTGGCGGGGTTAAAACATTTTCGATATTATTTTCTTATATATTTTTTTTTCTCTCTCTCTCTTTTTTTTTTATTTTTTTATTGTGCGATTATCCAGAACGGAAGAGTGATGTTGGGGCCATGACCTCAATAGACAGGGTGGTGCAGAAATCGATACTATTAAGGAGAATGGGGAGTGGGGATATGAGACTTCTGCAACAGTCTGTATCTACTGGAGAGGCTTGAAAAAATGAGGGTAAATTCTGGTTTGAAGTTGAGAGAGAGAGAGAGAGAGAATAAACAATTCGTCATGGATAAACTTAAACATCGAGCACAAACATTACTTCGCTCCATCCTCCCCTGACTCCCTTTCATCACTTCCCCCTCCTTCACCTCTTTTATTCCCTCTCCCTCCTCACCCCCTTGCCTCTTTTTCTCCCTCACCTCCCTCTTCCTCTTCACCTCCCTCTTTCCTCCTCACCCCCCCTCCTCTCATCTATCTTTTTCTCCCTTACCTCCCTCTTCTTCCTGACCTCCCTCTACCCACTCATCCTCCTTCATTCACGTCGCTCCCATCCGTCTCTTCTCACTCCCCTGCCCTTTTTCACCCCTCTTTCCATCCCCACCAACAACAACAAGACACTATAATGACCACCGCTCCCTCTACCACAACAATCACTAACAACCATCATCGCTACCACCATCACCATTACAGCCAGCGCAACTATTACCAAGAGAACCGCGCCACCGCTATAAATGCTGCTCATCATCATCATCATCATCAACATCATTTTTATTAGCGCCTACATTCTCTCCCCTTTTCTCATCCTCATCATCAAGAGTATTCACACCGTTATCATTATTTTATTCTCCTCCTCCTCCTCCTCATCATCATCATCATCATCATCATTATTTATTATCGTTTTCATTCTCTTCCCTCTTTCATCTTCGTCTTTAACAGGGTAATTGTTCACACTATTATCATTATTTTATTCTCCTCCTCCTCCTCATCATCATCATCATCATTATCAATATCACCATCATCCAGACTCACTTCCCACTCTTTCAAAGGCATGGGTTGGATCCAGAAACAGGAAAGGAAGATTCCAAAGGCAAGAGAACCTTTCAGGTGGTGCCGACCATCATCCACTCAATGGATTTAGTGCTGCTTGCTTCTTCCTTTACCTTTATCATTCTTTTGCTGTGTGTGCCCTCGTCTATTCCTATTTCTCCCATCCGTTCTGTCAATTTTTACACTTCTTTTCATTTCTGATGGCTTTATACTCAATGACATGCATAATGGTTTCCTGTAACACAGCAAACAATTTACAACGCTGAGTGGTAACCATATAAGCAATTAACGGGGTGATATGAAGTCTACTAAGGTGCCCCTGTTAAATAGGTGAAGAGAACGCAAATGCGGCGTCTATCCGGACACCCACACCTCCACGTTATTCCCCTCGCCTAACTGTGGTGAGGCGCTGTCAACTGCCAAGGAACACTGGTTCACTGCACGGGGTGGCCCTGAGGGGGCGGTTGCTCGCCTGTTGTTGATGTGTCTGCATTACCAGACAGGCCGGGGTAACTCATCGGCGACAACAACAGTGTCACCTACTAAGACCACCATAAATTTCGGCTGTACTGCTAACACTTCTATCACTGTCACTACTAACCTCCAACATTAGTACAGATCACATCCTTACTACCACCAATCATATCACCACAATCATCATGATCACCACGACAATCATAACAGTTCCCGCTACGAGCAGATATTTTATAACTTGTTTTTGCTGTCTTCACACTAGCATATAAAGCTCAAGGGGGATTTTAGCTAAGGAACCTATTTTCAAGCTGGACGGATTAGAAGTAGCCTTCATTCAATACGTTTTGCCTTCTTAACATGAATGAAGTCTCCTGGAAACAGAATGAATAAATTAATACGTCAGCGTACTGAACAGGTAAACGGCAACTCCTAACAGTATCACTGATGTCCCCAACATTATTATCACTGACGACTTTATAAATATCATCATTAATACGATTCACATCCAGACTATCACCTCTTTCAACGTCATCACAACCCTGTGGCCATGACTAATTTCGTAACAATTCACACCAACTTAGCTGCTGCCATCTGCTTTATCAGGAGCACTGTTCACATTTTTAACATGCACACTCTTAAAACCACCAGCATTACTATGACTCACATGCAAACTACAACCAACAGTTACATTACGACTGTCAAAATCACTGTTACTTTGTCTCCATCATAGCCCCTTCTGCTAGAGCACCAAAAGCATCACGAACACTTCTGACGTTTTTTACACAATTAACTTTACGCTCACCATCATTTCTATAACTCATATCCAAACTACCAGTCCGAGTAACCTCATAATCGTATCAATTATTATTATTATTATTATTATTATTATCATAATTATTTGTAATCCTTGGCTCATTTGAACGTGAACACAGTGGACTGCAAGGCTGAAGTTGCCCTCCTTCTGCAATCCACCATCCTCCTTTCAGGGAATTGGGAGGGAGACGAGAGACGTTCTTATAACTGGGCAATAGAGCAGCATTGTTATGTCAGTGCCACCACATGAAAGAATCCCTCTCCAGCACATACCAGATCAGCTTATAACAGACAATATCACTTTTCAAATATTGACCAAATGATCTGCTTGTCATCGCTACCACCATAACTACCACCACCAGTACTACCTTCGCTTTGACAATATCTTCAGCCATAACCACCACTACCACAATAAGCCTTACCAACACCATTCCTACCACAATATTTACCACAACAACCACCGTTACCACAATACCTACCACAGTAGCCAACACCACCACCATTCCTATCACAATATCTGCCAGCATAACCACCACTACCACAATAACAGTCACTACCACCATTCATACTACACTAACCACATTAGCACACCAGCCCTCCCCACTGATCTGGAAGCAAGGAGTGAGTGGAGTGCGTAGGGTTTTAGCACCTCACCACTCTCTTAGGTGACGATATAAGCCATGAATAACCACTACTCTCAGAGGTATTTTCTCTCTACCTATTCCACTCCTCTTGCTGTCTCTGTCCACAAAAGGGCAAAGGATTTACTCTTAAGGAAAAAAAATCTTCCCTGTGTAGTGCAATTCTTCAATGATTCTTTAAAACAGTAATACTCCTCACGTTTCAGTAGGTTCATGTGAAAAAATGAAATATGTAAATTAATACCAGGACTAGTTTTAAAAATCGGTAAAAGGAAAGAAGTTGTGTTATCAGTATGAGGTATATTTTTAATTCCCAGGCCTTGGACAGGATATGATTTTACTCTGGATAATGTCATGTGATTTCCATCGAAGAGAAACTCCTGGCAGGTAAAGGACTAACGCTTTTACTAGTTCTCCTCTTGCCTTTGTACTCACGAAATCTCTTACTGGCTCTACCAAAAAGCAAAAATGTTCACAAGCTATATATAGAACCTTGTATTTCAGAGGGTACACAGGAAAAAAATATATAACAGTTATCAAAGTATAAAGTGAAACATTAAAAGAACAAAAGACACTCCTGCCCTTCCATGGTAACATTTAGTTTTTCGGTAAGTGCTCCCACAGGCCACACGATAAAAAACTACAGACACAGACATCGAAATACATGATAGCTGTGTAGTACCAAGCACGGAACACAGCAGAGTGAGGACGGACCCGAGGCAGAAGTGCTACCGTGCGGCAAATCACTCCAGCCCTGCCACTTACAGATCATCCGAGAAAGTTTGGACAGCTGGCGGAGCACTACAGCAGCACGCAGAGGTCCATGAACCACAAAATCCGCCTCCCGAAGTGTGTTGCCCTCCTCACTCCCCTTCCCCCAGTCAGGAACACACACTCCATTTAAACACATACACAGACACAAAAAACAAAACAAAAAACAACACAAAAACAACACACACACACACACACACACACACACACACACTGCCTTTCTCTCCTATTCTTACAGAAAATGTTTAATGCCTGATCTTTTTTCTAACAATGAAACTGGCCTGTCATCCCCTACCATTCAGAAAAAAAAGGGCATTGTACAGTTTTTGTGTTGCATATACTAACGAACATAATGGCTATTTTCTCTTGCAGATGATGGTGATTAATCATCTGCATCGCCATGGTTCATTCAATATTTAATTCATTCACTGATCGTTACACGCTCCTTAACTTCGTTCTACCATAAAAAAATGAAAGACTAATGTTATGAGGCGAGACGAGCGAACACAGTATGACAAGCATTTTATACACGCATGACTATCCCACAGGTGTATGTGAAGCGAATCTGAAAGGAAAAAATATGCGCAGATTAAGTGACTGAGTGGTTGTGCCATTATACTGAAATACAAAGGTTTGGATGATGTGTGTACAACTACATGACCTTTACTATGTGACAGATTTTTTGTTTTCGCGCTATCTCTCCGAGGGTGTCTGGATCCTACCTCACACTACAGCATTTGGGACTTTGGGTTATAATGATGATGATGATGATGATGATGATATCTGCGCAATAAAAAAATCAAGCAAAACCATCCATATAACGAAGGCAGGTCTCAGAGAAGCATCCATCACATCCCCGAAATATTAACCCCTTATGCACAAGAACCCTTTTTTTTTGTGTGTGTACTAGTTTTCCTTCAGCCAGACGATCTCATTCTGCTAACGGAAGTCGAATTATAGAAAAGAAGCAATCCTCTCTGACCCTTAAGTACGGTGACTTCTTTTATTCTATTTTTGCTACCTCCACACGATTTTGTTCAATTCAGGGGAGATCTCTCGTAACGAAGGAGTTTGAGATCTTGCCTGACTGGAAGGAGTTTGAGGTCTCGCCTGACTGAAGAAAAAGTATACTGGAGGTGTAACGGCAAAAGCCATTGCAATTTTTACTTAAGTCACTTAATCTGCCATTCCCGTTATCAATTCCTTCACTACGAGGTCTCTACACGCCTGAATATTTTACACTTCAGAGTAAGGCGTACTGAGATATTGTTTGCAGCCTAACACCAGCCGATTTTATTCAGATGACAGAAATCTTAGCTGTTAAAGAATAAAAAACGATCTCAATTAATCCTTTGAACTGAACACACTCGGACGTATTGTATTTCAGCTGACTGCGAAGCCGGCAGCCCATTACTGGTAAGCTTCCAATCCTCACTGGAACAGCTGTTGTCAGTTAACTCAGTGTGCATCCACCCTTTGTGGGATGGTAGGTAAAATAATTACCTAGGGTAATACACAGTGGAGTTAGGTAACTGTGGTAACGTGGATGATGCAGTGGCCTTGTATTCCCGGATAGTGGGATGAATAACCCACTTCAGGCTCAAAGGTCTGTGTTATGGATGATAAACACATCTAAGAGCTTCATGATGTCTGCCCCCCTCCCCCAACGTTACCCTTACTACCAGACAATTTTGCTTAACAGGGAAATCCTAAGAGCCAATGGGTCGTGTTCTCGACATCTAGGGAAAAGCCGTAGTACATCTTCCTAGCCCGTGTATTTCTGCATGACAAGATAATACTTTCCTCTGCGATGCACAAGAGAACTATATAGATAATAATGACACCATGCAATTATAATATTTAAGTTTACTATGAAAATTAAATCGTCGACGATAATTTGACTGAAAGGGTTAGCGGGAATAAACTCGATGTCTGTTTAGCGGGATCAGCGTGCATGGGGTCGTTGGGTCATGGTGGATGTTTGCATAGCCTGTCCATCGTTTCCGCCTCGCCATTATCGCCAAAGCCTGACAAATTGGCGAGGAATAAGAGGACGGGATCAGTCAAGCGAATACTCACGCACTTCTCACGCCCCCATCTACCTTGCGGGAAAGGCAAATCAAGCCAAGTCAAACGCAAGCCAAGCCAAACGCAAATCAAGCCAAACTACTCGCAGATACAGGTTAATGTAAGTGAAGGCGAAGTCAGATCAAGTAAATCAAAGCACACGCAACACAAGCCACACCTAATGAAGGCAAACACTAATCGAGCCACATGCAAAACGAGCCACAAGCAAATCAAGGAGAACGGAAATTAAGGAGACCTCAAATCAAGACCTCAAATAAAGGGAAACAAGTCGCTCTACACGGAAATTTCACTACATGAAAATCACACCACAGGCCATAAAACTTCATACATATCACATCCTATGCAGATCGCCACACGCAAATTTTTACGCCACATACAAACCACACATGATAACAATGCCACATATCCAAGCCTTTAGTAAACCACACCACACGCAAACCATGGCAAACTCAAATCACACCACACGAAACTCAAAACACGCAAACACATCACCCTACCATCTGTCTCCTTACTGCATTTCATCAGAACCAAATCATACGCTACTTACGTCAATTACCATAACTCTACCTATCCCGATATATCTTACGAAGAAACAAGACAATAAAGACGTCCCCGTGTTGAAGGAGATAGTGAAAGGGTTAATTTAGTTGTAGAGCAAGTGGGTCCGACCGTATGATACCCCCCAGAAGAATAGGCTCCTGCACAAGGCAAAGTGACTTAAGACCACGCTCCTCCTGTAATACTTATAATGTATCCTCAAACGATCCTCATAAACATCCCGGCTACTCAGCGAACAAAGCTTAATGGGCAAGGGATCGTCACGGGCGCCTTCAGGGACGATATGTGTTAAGTTTCTTGGGCTAGAATTCCGTATAAGAGTGCTTGTTTACAGCTCTATCTAAGCTCATGTAAGCTACTGAACGTTTACTGACCTAAACAGAGTGAATGCCGAAGAGGACAAATACGATTAAGACAAAATGACTTCTAAAAGTGATTAACAGTTCTTGAGCTCTGTTAATAGAAAAATTGGTTGAGGTCCTCTGTGAACCCTGATCCAAGTCCCCTAGTTAAAATTTTCCCAGCCACCCGACCCATCTCTCGTGTCACCATTTCTCATGTCGGGCCAACGGGACAAAGAGAGGTAATTGCACGTCTCACTTTACCTCCAGCGACAAAGCATGATATTACTTTATCTGGCCCAGGAGATAACATCCACTGAAAGCAGGCCCTGATTAAGAGATGGGCGGTGGTGATTGGCTGATTAGGTCCAGGGCTGACGTTGATGATTGGTCGTCGTCCGGGGTTCATGGAGAGGGTCAGGAAGGGTCAGGGGGCCTCGTGATCTAATAGCAGCCTAAGATGGCATTCAACCCTCGTTAGTTCGTGAGACAGGCACTGAAGACTCAAATATTACTGGCCCCTTGACACTTCTGGCAGGCATGGCTCGGACGGCTTAATATACACGCACATGGTACAGGGAACGCTCGAATGCGCACACGCACGCGCATACATACATACATACATACATACATACATACACACACACACACACACACACACACACACACACACACACACACACACACACACACGAGCAAAAAAATAAACTACAATGAAGCAGGCACAAAATGTTATATTGAATGTTCCTATTAATATCAGAAGTGAATCGCCTAGTGTTGCACGACGTTAGACTACAACGGCAAAGGAACGTGAAAAAAATAACAAGCCGCTCTCAAGCATGACTCACAACTTACACACTAATGTCCGCCTCACCTTCATATTAACCTTCTGACTGCTAGAATTTCTCTCAGGTGAAAAAAATGTCTGCTGTCAGCCTGAGTATTATAAGGTCTGAGGGAATGCAGGGTGGCGAAAAGGTTACTTAAGATAGTTTAAAACACTTTGACTGCCAGAATTTCTCTCGGCTTAAAATCCTACTGCTGGTAGCTTGGGTTGTAAATTTAACAATACAGTCAGGAGTTTGCCTGAAATACGGTACCGGTTACCCTACTCTAGTGCATTCACAGAACTGAGGAGGTTGATCAATTCTCTCCGACAGGGAGAGTATGTTTTCATCCCTGTTATTTGTTTGTTTGTTTGTCTGTCTGTTAGCAGGATTACTCAAAAACTAAGACACAGATTTGGACCAAATTTGGTGGGTTGCCCAAGTCCCAGGGAACAATCGATTAACTTCTGGATCCGATCCGGATAGTATTACAGATTCTGTATCTGGAATACACTTTTTGCGAAACCCTAATCAATGATGAAACCCTAACCCATTATGAAGAGTGGTTTGAAATTACGTTGCCCTTGTCGGAGAGATGCGCTCCACTGAATGCCCCTCTCGTTATTACATGCTTCTTTGCAGAGATTTTTCTCAACCCCAAATTACATGTTTCTAGCCTGCGTCATATATCTAAGTGCGCTGAGAGGACGAAAGGGGTTACTTTGGGGGAGCAAAAGTATTTCCAGATGAAATAATTGGCTACTAGCCTGATCATAATACTCCACTGCGAACAAAATGCGAAAATTAACCACTGCCTAATATTTTAACACATTACTCTTGAACCATACAACTAATACTGGCATCTTGACTATGAGATATCTATTCAGTGCAGAACAAAATTGTGGGCCAGCTGCAAGAACGAACAGAAATTGTAGGAGTTTATATATACATACATAAAATACATGTACAACTGTACAAAAAAGTATCGTTACGACGTTGTGCTAAACAATATGACAAACGACGATGGTTTACGAAAAACAGGCAGGGGGCAAGGAAACTATTGGTACCCCTGCATATCCAACAATGTTGGTTATGCATGGGATACAAGAGGCATTTCCTGTGTTTGAGGTAATAAATGCGTCGATGTGAATGTATGAACCCTTAGAAAATAGCAGCCATCGTAGTGGTCGTTACGTATCTATCGGACCCCTGAGTAACGATACTTTTTGTACAATTGCACATATATACCAAGGCCGACGCATGCAATCATACTGGAGCCTTTAAAAAACAAAACGAAACGATTAGCATACAAACACATACAGTACAAAAATATATTTAATATAATGGTGTAGGTAAAACAGGGATTACTCGTCAGTTCTAAAGTAGTGACATGGCCCCCTCTATGGCATACCGTAACAAATTTTCAAAAAGCAGCTACAGTTTATATATAGTTCCACACACGACTGTCATCCACAACTACACACACGACTGTCATCCACAACTGCACACACAACCTTCATCCACAATCAAACACAATCATCCACAACCAAAACACAAAACCATCAACCACAACTACACAATCATCCAACATGCACTACCGTCAATTTCAACCACACACAACCATTAACCACACACGATCATCAACTAGAATCACACACGACCATCATCCACTATCGCATACATAACCATCAATCAAAACCACACAACTACAGCCACACACGACCATTGATTACAGTCACATACGACGATCAATAAGAACCACACACGCGACCATCACAACCACAGCTACGCACACGACTATCAACCACACACACACACACACACACACACACACACACACACACACACACACACAATACCAATAAACAAAGACATCAATGGTCACAAGCATAAACGAACATCAACGGAGAATGGCAGACAAGGACATCGAAAAACACAGGCACCGACGCAAACATATGCGGACCTCTAGGTACACGTACACAAAGGCATTAGTGGACATCAAAATACACCAGCGGATACACACAGGCAAGGAGAGAAGCCTTTACGGTCATAAGCAGACACGGACATCAACGGACAAAAGAAGACATGGACATCAATGAGCTCAGACACATATGAACATCAACGGATATACACATAGACATAAGGGACAAATATACAAGGGTATCATTGAACTCATTCATACAAGGACATCAACGGAGACATGTAGAACTGAACATCAACTGACACACACACACACACACACACACACACACACAGACACACACACACACGAATGGACATCAACCGGTTCGAGGGCATCTATCATCATCATCATGTGGCCAAACCGGGTAGCTATGAGGGCGAGGTCAGAGTTCTCCTGGTGTGACCTTACCCTGACCTGAGGGACGAGTTGTGGAAGGAGGTGAGAGCAGGTCAAATGGGGACTTCCCCCTCGATCCCCACCCGTCCACCTTACACCCATTTCCTATCCACCCCTACGTTACACCCATTCCCCCCACCTCACGCCCATTTCCCTTCACCATCCCACTTTACACTCCCTTCCCCCCCACCTTACACCCATTTTCCTCACGCTCCCGCCCTACACCCATATTCCACCATCCTTCACCTTACAACCATTTTCTCCCACCCCTATCTTATACCCACTCCCTCCCCTCATCTCCCACCTTACACCCATTCCTCTCCACCACCCCACTTTACACTCTCTTTCCCCTCAATCTTACACCCATTATCCCCCAACCCCCACCTTACACCCATTTCCCCCTTCCCCCCCCACGTTATACCCATTTCCCTCTTCCCCCCACCTTACACCCATTTCCCTCAACCCTCACCTTACACTCCTATGCCCCACCCCCCACCTTACACCCTGTTTTCCCCACCCCCCACCTAACACCCAGTTCCCTATCCAATATATCCTTCTCTCCACCCTCTCATTCCTAGACCCTCTTTTCTCCTCACACCCTCTTTATTTCCCTTCCCCTGTCCTCCTCCACTTTCTGTTCTCAATCTCTCCTTTTCTCTTACACTCTTCATTCCCTCTGCCTCCTCCTCCTCCTCCCTCCTATACCTCAATCCCCTTCCCCGAATATCCTTTTCCTTCCCAACCTCTAATTTTCTCTTCTGCTCCAAAAACATCAATTTGTGTCATTATTTACCCTCGTCAGAATCACCAACATTAGCTACAATTTTACGCATTTATTTTCCATGCCTCGCTTTTTTTCTTTAATATTTCTTTATTCTCCTGACTTCACTTTGTGGCCTATGTTACCCACCGCTGATTTGGGATGAAAAGGTATCCATTGTACTTTTAGCCTTATAAACTGCTGAGAGAGAGAGAGAGAGAGAGAGAGAGAGAGAGAGAGAGAGAAAGAGAGAGAGAGAGAGAGAGAGAGAGAGAGAGAGAGAGACACGATCAGAACCTACAGTACTACCCGTGCATCACCGACTCTCGTAGTGTTGTTGGGCTTCAACTGTAATCATGTTAAATCCAATTAAGTTACTGGTGATAACAGATACAGCACTTGCAACTCTCTCCCGCTCTGTAGATCTGTTTGTCTGTCTGTCTCATGCGCGCGCGCACGCAAACATGCACGCACGCACGCAATCACTCACTCACACACACACACACATACACACACACACACACACACACACACACACACACACACACACACACACACACTTCTGAAAACTAAACCTCATCATGGTACGTACGCGTGCGTGCGTGCGTGCTTGCGTGTGTGTGTGTGTGTGTGTGTGTGTGTGTGTGTGTGTGTGTGTGTGTGTGTGTGTGTGTGTGTGTGTGTGTGTGTGTGTGTGTGTGCAAGCGTGTGTGTATGTGCGTAAATGCGTGTCGAGTCAGGCCAGAACCAAGGAACGCACGCAGCAATCAGCATTAAGTTCCAGGTCATCACAGCATTACAACGGTGCCGTGCGAAGTGGAGCCATTCCGAGACGAGAAAACCACCCTCCCTTCACATCCAATCGCCGCCCTGCCTCCATAAAGCTCCCTGTATGGAGTCTCGGGGGCAGGGCGTCCGGGATAGAGCTGATCTGGAGGGCGGGGCAGGCGAGGTCAGGAGAGGTGGGGCTAAGATGCGAGAGATGGACAAAGGGAGGGGTCAGCGTAAGGGTAGATTTGGGGTTCTGGAGTTAGGTTAGGTTAGGTTAAGTTAGGTTGGTCTGGGCTAGCTTATATCAGGTTAGGTCAGTACTCGTAGTATTAGGGACAGAAGGGAAAAGGGGATAAAGAAACCTTGTGCAGATCAAGTTAGGTGAGCTGAGGAATGGGGATGGTCGGATTAGGATAGATTTGGTTGGGGAAATGCTGAGCTGAACAGAAAAGTGGGGAAAAAGCTAGAGTTACGGATGCTCTATCAAGGAAACAAAACAATCTGGGTGAGGGGAGGGGAGGTAAGGTGCCGAGATGGGGAAAACGGGTTGGGCAGAGTAAGACGAGGACTGGTAGGGGGGTTGGGTTGGGTTAGGTTAGGGTGAAGCAATCTAGCAAATGAGTGAAGAGCACAGTAACTTAACCTACCCTCATAAAAAAACTAACCTGACCTATCTATGGGGGAACGATGTAAGACAGGTCAACCTATGCGGAAGGGAAAGTGGTAGGATGATGGGGTTGGGGGAGAATTGGTGGGAGAACTAGGGAGGGCTAAGTGTGTGTGTGTGTGTGTGTGTGTGTGTGTGTGTGTGTGTGTGTGTGTGTGTGTGTGTGTGTGTGTGTGTGTGTGTGTGTGTGTGTGTGTGTGTGTGTGTGTGTGTGTGTGAGAGAGAGAGAGAGAGAGAGAGAGAGAGAGAGAGGGGGGGGGAGGGTTGAATGTAACAAGGAATATCAATGTGTGGAAATTAAGGGGTAAAGGAGACTATCAGCTTATCGGAGGGGCAAGACAAGCCAGGTTAGGCGAGATGGGCGAGGGTAGCGAGATGGGGGAGAAAAAGGGCTGGACGAAGCAAGGAGAAATTTGGCAAGGGAATTGGGGGTGAGAGAGAGTACAAAAGGGAAGAGCGGAGGAAGAAAAACGGGACAAAGGAGACAAGCCTATCTCTCTATCTGGGGAACACGACAGGATAGGTCAGGCGAGGTCACGTGAATGTAGGGAAATGGGGAAAAGATAGGAAAAGTATGGACAGGTTTGGTTAGGGAACTGGGGAAGAAAGTGGGTACAGTTGCCGCCATCGATGCAATTCATGACAGATAACAAAACTGAGCACTGACTTTCGAAACTATTGTGATCTTTGTAACATAAATTTCGGAATACTGTATACGAATTTCATAATGGTTCATCTATGACTGGGATCGATATTACTGTCCGAATACGTGACGAAACAGTGAAGAAAGGTAATATGAGGGAAAAGAAACAATCTGTTCATTTATTGTTGAACACTTTCTGTACGACAACCAGCTTCTTATATTATTCGTGCTTTCATTTATCAATTATATTCTGTTAAGGGGAGATCTTTCGTAGTGAAGGGGTTAAGAGTTCATTTTTATCCACCCGAGTAGGAGAAGTTCTTCCTAATCCAAAAATAAAGAAACATATATCGTTTTGTAATAGCCAGACTAAACAAGAGAACAGACATGGTAGTGAAATGCTTAATCTCTGAGTCCATCGGCTGTGGCTGTGACAAAAATGCGTCCGTACCTCTCTCACCCATCACCATCATTTCCAGCCAAGATGGGATCAATGGGCCAAGGTGGAAGGATGGCGACCTATTCTGAGTGGTACGACGAGGCAAGTTCAGGGTAAGGCAGGAAGAGGTCAGGTTATGGGATGATGCAGAGATGAAGTGAGGAAGGGATGAGGCGAGGCAGGGAGGGGTGAGACAGGGTGAGGTCAGGTTATGGTGTGAGGCAGGGATGAGATGCAAAGGGATGAGGCAAAGAGGGATGAAACTAGTAATGGCTATTGCTGGGATGAAGCAGAGAGGAATCTGGTGTTGGGGTTAGGAGGCGGGGGTGTCAGGTGATAGGGTGAGGCAGGGTAGGGTTAGAGATGGAGTGAGGCAGTGAGGGGGTCAGAGATAGGGTAAGGAAGGGAGGAATCAGACATATGGTATGGCAGGATGAGGCAGGGAGGGGTGAGAGAGACAATGAGGGGAGGAGGGGTCAGAGACAAGGTAAAGCAGGGTGGCAGGGAGAGGTCAGAGATAAGGTAAGGCAGGGCGAGGCAGGGAGCGGTTAAATAATGAACGTAACAGGGAGAGACAGGGTCAGTTTTTGTGCAGTGTTTACAAAATAAAACTTCCAGGCGGACGGGCTAATGGCTCTAGATTATACCGGTGGCGCAGTGCCGGTGACTCAGCCCCGCCCTGCCGATGAGGAGGGTGTGGGCTGGCAGTGAGGGGGGAACTAGGGGGACTGACAGTTTGTGGGCTAGGGGGAATGACAGTAGGGGGAACAGGGGGCTAGGGGGGATGACAGTGGGGGGAATAGGGGGCTAGCTATATGGGGCGAGGGAGTTTGGGAAAGGGATGCGAGAGGGGCCGGCAGTGAGGGGTCTAGCTGGGGTTGGTGTTGAGGCAGTGGGGACGCATAAGGCAAAGCCTGAGGACAACTTATCAGACGGCGATGATGAAGGTAGGAAAAGAAATGGTGAAAGGAAATTTGAAAATAGTCTTATTTTCTTTCGTATTAGGAGATACTGCATGCTCCCTGACCCTTCATTTCATTATTTGATGAACCATTCTTGGGAGGTGAATATTCTCTTCTTATAAGGATGGGTTTATCATCGAGAAAATTCTTAAAAGTTGTGTACCAAAGAGGTATGAATTTGTATCAATTCTGGATCAACGTAACCACATGCTAAGTAGTGAAAAACACGTACAAAATCATACATTATCAAAATGAAAATGCAAAAATTTTTATAAATCCATGAACCAAAAACTAGATGGCATGCGTTTTTATACTGGTTACTGGATGCGATGCTGATACCAGCTCTTTTTTTTTTTTTCCTGAAGTGATAGTCAGGTGGTCTGAAATGGTGTCTGCTGTGTGAAAGGACGTGAATTCGATCCCTGATTGAGGAAGGGGACAATCTGATGAACTGATTTAGTTAAAACGGAAATATCGTCTTCCGCTAGACCCACTGGCATGCTAAAAAAAACAACCATGCCAATACCATCAAACCAGTCCTGAAGGAGAAAATCCCAGCACGTATTTAGCATGGACGATGGGTATTAGTTCTGAAGGTGCGTGGCACGGAAAGAGATTTCTTGGCTTTATGGAACGGAGTGTCGAGGCCATGCCCAGAGTCTGACACACAATGTAGGGAGTGGCCAAGTCGGTAGCGAGATGGTCTGCTGGTCTAATGGACGCCGATTCGATTCCTCGCTTGGGAAGGGAACAAATTAAGGATTTGAATTTCGATAAATCAAACTTTTACTGATCTATCATAAAACCCACCAACATGTAAATAATACGATAGTCCTTTATAGAACACTTCTGGCATGCATTCCATATGGAAGGTGTTAACGCCGAAGTGGAGACACATGGAGTTGTATGGTATATAGGAGGATTGCTGGGTCTTAAGGAACCGGTTGTCAAGGCTATGACCAAAGTCGGACCCAGTAAAAAAAAAAAAAATCCTACTGAATCTTAGTGTATTAGAAACTGCGGGAATGATAACTTCTTTTATTCAGTCTGCTGGAGGTTTAACCAGTGGGACTATATATCGTGAAAGACCAAATCACCTGAATATTTATGCATCTGGAGATCAAACCACTTGGAAATTGGTTGCGCCGCAGGACGCAACCAACTGGGGACACATCTTGCCGTGAATCACACCGGGACACAATCAAATCCATATATGGGGTACCAACCTTATCAACACTAATGTCCAGTATTCTCGTGGCTAAGATGACTTCAGAGCACTTATTCCCTGTTGATTTTTTTTTTTTTTTTTTACATATCACACCTCAATATGTTTCAATTTCGACATGGTTTCTTCAGTAACAGATGAAAGGATACAGAGGCGAAATGTTAATAATAAATCGCTACGGAAGAGATGTTACGAATTATCTTCGTAATATCGACAGAGTTTGCATCGGAAACAGGCAAGAAGGTACACAGGCGCAATGTGAAGAATACATCGCAACGGAAGACGTGTTACAATGTCTCCATTTAATAATGTGGAGAATTAATCGCTACGGAAGAGGTATCAAGAATCCAACTCTACTTAGACTAGGACCCTAAATCCCGTGACCACCCTCAGCTCCATCGATGCAGCGCCTAATTGAACCCTTGTGGGGGCCGGGGCGGGAAGGTCAGGGGGTCAGGGCGAGGCGCGACCCCCCCTGTCCGCCTCCACCACTAAATATTATCTCGGCGTCGCTCAGAAATATCACGAAACTTTACAAGATAATCAGGTAAGAAATATATATCATTACTTTTAATCAGCTTCATATCTGACAGACTCTGCTAACCCACCAAGACTTTAAATTTTGGACCCTTGAGGAAGCGAAGCATGACGGCCGTGTCAAAGTGCAAGCTCTGCAGTTTGCAAAAAAATTATGACAACATTATCCGCCCTGCATCGAAGAATTATTTGTAGGAAAGTTCTGAGGTTCAAGCCGGAATGTTTTCAACTTTCCAGCAAATCGCTGTAATTAATTTCCCCCCCCCCCTCTCTCTCTCTCTCTCTGACTTATGAAACACGTCAAGCATCACCATATCCCTTCACCCAACGATATATTCTAACTTCTGTGGAAAAGTCAATTGTTTTCACACACTACGTTCTTTTAAAACGAAAAGCTTATTAATGGAAGAGGCTGTCTGAACTTGATCAAACGCACTCAACTGAACGATTTTTTGTTTTTTTAATTTGCCTTTCTTTGGTAGTGATCAGTCTTTCAAACTTTCAACCTTTGCTTTCGTCTAAAAAAAAAAAAAACTAATGCAAACTACCTCAAGCAGAGAGTTTAGTTGTGATAACGTTTAACCTGTTCTAACGTTACCTGTAATAGAATCAGTCTGACCCAACCTAGCCCTGTCTAAACCACCTCAGCGTCTCTGAAGTGGAAATCGGGTACATCTTCGACAAATGTGTGGTGGCGTGGTAGGGCAGGGCAGGGCAGGATAAGAGCAAGTAAGGCAGAGCAGGTTCAGGGCTGGTAGGGCAGGGCACCGATTGAAATGCATGGTGCGGTGTAGCCTGAAAGATAAATGGGGGGAGGGGGGCCAGCCAGCACCCAGCACCTACTGCATGGTCAAGAGGGGTCGCTGAGGGGGGACTGGAGGAGGGGGAGTGTTAACTAGAGCATTCATTCATATTCTCGTCACTACTTCTCCGTCTTCCTCTTTCTTCACCTCCTCTTCCCCCTCCTCCTCCTCTTCCTTCCTTCTTCTGCTTCTTCGTCTTCCTCTTCCTCTTTACTGAATCCTGAACTTCATATTCTCATCAAATTTCTCGATCTTCCAAAAACCAATACACCACCAGGACCACAAACAAGATAACATGGCAGATTCACCTCAGCTTGACCCGTGTCCCAGGGCAGCTAGCATCTGTGTGGCCCAAGACTCAATCAGATGACGAAAACGAACGCGACCATCATACGACACTGACAAGGCTAAGGCTGCATTTAAGTAACTCAAGAGATGGGGGTCGAGCAAGCCAGTCTGCAACCTTGTCTCTTCCTCCGCATATTCATCTTGGAAGCTGCAAATTTCAAGGATAATGACTCGCTGTCGGTGTGATAGCAGGCCACTTGGACGTTTCAGGGGAGATGCGAGAGGATGGAGAGAGAGAGAGAGAGAGAGAGAGAGAGAGAGAGAGAGGGAATAGTAGCAGACCCCTTGTACTTTAAAGAGAAGATGAGATAAGATAGGATAAGGTATAATGAGATGAGATTAAGTGATATGAATATGGATGAGATGGGATGAGGTAAGATGAGAGACGAGGAGAGGAAAGGAGATGGGATGGGATGGGATGATGTGAGTTGAGAGGAGAGGAGAGAAAGGAGAGGAGAGGAGAGAAGAGAGGAGTTGACAGGAGAGGAGAGGAGAGGAGAGGAGAGGGGTGGAAAGGAAAGATGAATGAGATGATATGTGGCACGATGTACTGAGATGAAATAAGATGAGACCAGATCAGATGACAGGAGAGGATCGGGGATAAGATGAAATAAGCTGAGAGATGAGATGAAATGGAGAGAGAGACGAAACAAGGAAAGGATAATGAGGAAAAACTGAGAGGAACAGAGAAGAGGAGAGGAGTGAGGGAAGAAGTGGCGGCGCTGCTAATATCACATCTGTTTCATCACTACAGCAGGCCATCTTGCACGCTTCACAGCAGTGCATATTCTACCTTCAAGCCACTGATTTATCGACGTAGCTTCTATTGCCATTACACACAGCAGACAAGAACGAAAATAAACAGCCTGCCACAAGGGAAAAACATCCATTACAAACAGCGACAAGAGAGATTCCCAATGCGACAGTTTAATTAAGCGGTAATAATTGGGTGTTTCAATCTCAAGCACGGTCACAAATCAGGAAGGCCAGTGAATCAATCAGGCGGTCTTGATGGGGGCCGTGCATGTACATAAAAAAAGGATTCATTGGCGATGGTTTAATAGTTGGTGTGGCAGTGACGATGAAATGGGTATGATAGAAATGAACAATATTCTCTCCCTCTCTCTCTCTCTCTCTCCACAATGCATATTACTGGAAGTAAATATTAAACATAGGCAACGCTACGCTGTTGCAACTCTCCACCTGACCAAGCACATACCCCCTCCACTTCCCTGCGCACCTAACCAAGCGCATAAAGGCCCTCACCCCTCCTCCCCTCTGTATAACACTGAGACAGCCTGTCGCACTGAGAAAAATTATTTTTCTTTTAGTTTCTATTATTAAAAAAAAAAAAAAAACTACCAAGACAAAGCATTCTACCTATCAAAAGGCACCAGTGTATGTGAAATTTCATGATTCTACAGTGAATACTTTCTGAGTTCCGGCTTCAGATTCCTTGTGCAGGTCGCATTGAGAAAAAAAAAAAAAAAAAAAAAAAAAAAACTATTACTTAAGACATAGCATTCTATCTATCAAAAGGCACCAGTTCACTCTACGACACATAACTATGTAAGATTTCATGATTCTATAGTTCATATTTTCTGAGTTTTGCTCGGGAAATGAAATCTCTACGCCCAGCCGCCCAATTCTACGGACGGAAACCAGTGATAACAATACCCTCCCCTAACTCTGTCAGGTGGAGAATAAAAAAAATGAAACAGAACACTGCAATTTCAAAGGCTGGGGATGGTGGATTATTTTCTTGATTTACTCGCGTATTCTTCATGTAAGTAATTTCAGAAACAGAAATGTGGCTTACGTATCATCATCATCATTTCCCTAACTCAATCTGTCACTACGTCACAAGGAGATGGGTGGTTTGGATCGACAAACAGAACAATAAAAAAAAAAAATTAATTAAACAAAAGATGGACGCAAGACCACCAGAGACGTAATATGGGGTATTTGTAAATACTACGGGTAAAGCATCTAGCGTCCGGAAAACCTTAGGAAGCTACTGACGAACCCGCTCGAAAAAATCTATGCATTTTAAAATTAAAAACAAATGCTTATAAGGAGCAAGCCACTCAATGCTCAAATAAATGGGCCTAACAGCAATTTCCCCATCAGGAATGACTCTGAAATTTCGGGATCCATCCCACAGGATAAATAAAATCAACTGATACATTATTCAAATCAAGTATTTTACTGGGACCAGTGCTATCAACGTATTCATATGAACGTAGTCTGTTCTTGACGGTAAATGAGAAGTTGAGAAAATTGCTGGGTTTGGGGTGAGGGGGTGAGTATGGATGGAAGTGGCACAGAAGAGTTAGTGGATGACTGAAAATGTGGATGAATATGAATGATATGATGTGTTAGTAGGTGAGTGAATATGGATGAGAGTGAACGATATGAAATCGAATTAATGTGAAAGTGTGTGTGTGTTGGAGGGGGATGGACTGAAATGAATGAGCAGGAGAGTTACCAGATGATCTTAAAAGGATGGTGAGACTGGATGGAAGTAAATACGAGAGTTAGTAGAAGACAGTAACTGAGTAAGTGAGTATGGAGGTTTAGCAGATGTCAGCAGAAGGATGGGTAAGTACACATGGAAGTGAATAATGAATGCTAGTACATGCCAGTAAGAGAGTGGATGAGTATGAATGGAAGTAGATGAGTAAACTGGTATCAACAGATTAGTGAAAATGTGGGTTTGAACTGATGAGGATGAACAGGAAGTGTTAATAAGTGATCCCGATAGTGACAGTATGGGATAATATGCAAGAGAAAATGTTACTAGACGATATTGAAGAGGACGACGAACAAGAATGGAAGTAAACGAGAGCAAGAATTATTGGCTGGCGGCTAATGGGTGGGTGGGTGGGTAAGTAATGGCAATGAATTGGAAGACGAATGAAGGAACGATAATGAATGGGAGGATGAGTGTCTGGCTGGCAATGAATGGGAGGATGAGTGGGCAACTAGAGCCTGCACCTTTATCGGATGTGAGAGTATGGGTAACTGATTTACAGACCTGGAGACAACAAAACAGCCTCTCGAATATGAAGACGTAACAGATGTAGGAGGTAAACATCGATCCAACTTTTGTGTGGTTCGGCCAGATGGAGTGAGAGGAGAGCGCAAGAGTGGCTAGAAGAGTGTATGATAGGCAGGTAGTTTGGAGAAGAGATGGGAGACCTGAGTCGGAGCGGGAGAGTGATGGAAAAAAGAGATGGGAGACCTGCGTTGGAGAGGGAGAGTGAGGGTGTATAACGAAGGAGGATGGTGCGCCGTGGAAGAAAGGCTCGCTACGGACTTGGAAGTCCTTTAATGGTGACTGCCCCTCACAGGATGCAGTGTCAGACCTTGTAGATGCAATAAATATAGACAGATGATGTACCTGCATGACGATTCTCACAGTGAAAATGGAACATGAAAGAAGAGTAAGATGATGGCCTGTCGACCCCCACATCAACCGATAGCCACAGTGTAATACGACAGTGAGAGGAATCTTATTCGATTTTTTTATGCTTAGTTTCTTGGACACTTATTTTTTCTCACATTCTTGAAGAGGCGTCTTAAACCTCTCATAATACGAGTAATCTCCCACATGTGCTAACGAGCTAAGTGATGAGGAAAACTGTGACGGCAAGATGCGTGAAAGTCTACCTAACCTTCGTGTAACCTACAAATATTTTGAATTCTAGGGACCATGTAGTACAAGAACCACTGTCACAATATCGAGCACTTCATACAAGAGTCGTGCTGAACTAGACATCAGGTGATCTTTCAGTAACACGAGGGCTGGTGAAAAAAACTCACTGACTCCAGGTGGTACAGAAACATTATCATCAAGGTAAAGAACCAAATGAACTACTGGTAATAAAGGCTTTTTTTGAACTAAAGGAATTCGACGTCGCAAAAAAAAAAAAAAAAAAAAAAGTGAATATGATGCCCATGTCCTAAGGTCATTTGTATGTTTTATTTCCTCCTAACAAGAATGCTGGCAGCAAGCTTTACTCCCCTCCCCCCCCAAAAAAAAAAAAATGAAAGTTCTCATGTGTATAATTTCTTGCTAGAAAGTTACTATGCTATGTGAAAGTATCAAAATTCAATCGGCAAAATCTCCCTTAAAATGTGATGTTCTCGATATGTAGGATTTGGGCAATGAACTTTCTGGCTCTCCGCCGTAATGAATTGTTATCAGAATCTCCTGTCATGCAATTCATGGGATAATGCAGCCTCCATACACCTTGACTGCAGGTAGTGTGACTGGCTAGTGAAATCTTGGGTATTGTGTGCTTTGGTAGTGTCATCTCAGCTGTGATCTGCGATATTGTAACTTCTCTTGGCGTAGGCTCTGACAGAGGGACCGAGAACAGTGTAGCTTCTGGTCATGGGATATGCGGGTAATGTAAGCTCTGGATGCGTGATCAGCAGGATGCATGGCTTTAGATACTGCGTTGTGCAAGTAGTTCGACGTAGAATAATGGTGTTGTTTGTCCTGTATTGTGAAAGCCGGCTTGCACACACCTGATGTGAACGGGTGGCTCTACCATACGAGTTGAAACCATGATTCACGGGTCCTGAAGGGCAACTGATTTGTAGAACCAGATTTCTGTCACTGGAGAAGTGATCCCTTCCTATCCCGCGGCACAAACGGGTATTGATGTGGAAGGTATTTGCAGCGACAGGTAAGAAAATAATATGGAAACGTGTGTTGTTGGAATGGCTGATGTTGATACGTGAGAGTCTGTAAATGTCATCCTCGGTGTGAACACATGTAAGGACATTTTACCACATTCTAAAGTCCACCTCCGAGTGGGACTAAACCCAGATCAGGTGAATTGGTAAACACACGCGACACAGGCCTGACCGTCGGAGACACTTTTACGACAGTATGGCATGTGTCATTGCTAAATCGTGTGACATCAAGACATTCTGTACACTTAGGTGGAGGTACAGTGACCTCCAAAAGTATGACCTAAGGGTATGTGATTCCGGTAGTGTGACCTAGTAGTGGTGTGACCCAAGGTGCCAGAGGAAGGAAACGGCAGGACGCAGGAGGTGCCCCGCCAGGCAGCTTAATTACCTGCCTAATGCGTGAGGAGCGGCGCTAGCGATAACGTCCCCAGGAGTAACTTATTAGTGATAAATAACTTCACCCGCACCCCGCCCTGACAACCCCACCCGCACACACTCACGGCCACCATAGGCGCGCGCGCGCGCGCACACACACACACACACACACACACACACACACACACACACACACACACACACACACACACACACACAAAGGCCAGATTATTTTTAGCATCCTTTGTGCACATGTGAGAACACAGACACACACGAACTTGGATGCTGGAACAAAAAATGGGTGAACTATATGGCTAGGTCCTGCAACAATAGGTTCTGAATCTGGCTGCTGCCCGTCAAGGAAAGCAAAAAGACGAATGCACTGAAATTTTTGGTCACCAAGTAATTCCCTATTTACCTATTTTACCTGTGTGTATTTACCTATTTGTTGGGCTGAGGCTAGACTAACATTGTCCAGAATTGCTAAGCCTATTGCGTCTGGCAATCTCTAGTGGACAAAAAGTAACAACAGCCAATGCCTTATTTCCCCTTTTGAGTCCTCAGAGGGCCCCAGCTGGGCTACCGTAATCCTGATCATACAAGTCGAAGGAGAAAACCCGACGTCCATGGCAGCGATTAACACGATAGAAACACCTCCCGCCACCTCCTAGATTCCTACCTTGTCGCGCTAGTGCAGTTTCCTCCGAACAGAGCTCTACCAATGTACTATTGAAGTCTAGTAGATGAAGAAATATAAGCACATCCAGTATTATCATCCTGACCTTTTTTCCATCTATAGATAGTGTGCGGCAAATTCCATATAACAAGAAATCAGGAAAAGAAAACGCACGAAATAAAGACAATTATCAGAAGCATGCCCACTGAAATGGACCAGACTCATTCATACCACACTCAAACTCCCGGAATCCTGCTTCTGTCTCACAAACCCAGTCATCATCACATTTTTAAATTTTCCGTTAAAGATGCGCTTCATATTACCTTCCTCATCGTCCATTAGTCGACTGTCAAAAAAAAAAAAAAAAAAAAAAAAAAAAAAAAAAAAACAACCAAAGACTTCGATACACAGAAATACATAAAACAAACAAACAAACAAGCAAGGAGTCATCTCAGAGGCACCCGTCAGCATGCTAGTGGTATTGGCAGCACATCTAGGAGTGTGTCATATAACCCATACGCAAGGACATACTGTACACCAGAGTCACTTCTGCCGGGTCAAATATATCACCTTGGCAACACTGCCTCCTGCACAAGCCAAGCAACTCCATTGCTCCTGAAGACTGTGTGCTACTTCGGATAATGACATAAAAACATATTTCTCAAGAACTGTTATATGAGCTGATGAAAAAGACAGAAGGAAAACCATGGGCAAAAAATAAAGTCTTATTTTTCTAATGTTTCCGATTACAAGATGACCTTGTAGAGACTAAGGCGAAATAGAAACCTACGTTTCCTCCTGTGTTTGCTAACCACCCAGTTTAGTCACCTGTCATTATGAATAAGCCACACCTTAGAAAGCAAATGCACGGGAAAAAAAAAAATCTACCAACACTCGACTGGCTCCTGCATAATAACGCCAGCATGATAGCGGACGTAAAATAGTAGCTAACAATCCTCCGCCTAGACAGCCTGATTCCCCCGGCAGCGCAGAGAAATAACATTCCCGACCCTGACAGCGCGGCTCCATTGTCAGGGCCGCCTCCCCCTGCATGGCCAGAGATTTATCCGCGTTCCTCCCTGACTCGTACCCCGCCAGCACAATGGCCAGGCAGAGGGTAAGAGAGGTCACGAGCCGAATTTACCATCTTGCTTGGGGTTAAATTGTTTTTATGATATTTTGTTATATATTTTTACATTTATCTTTGCTTACATACCCACCAAACACATTCACCACCAAACTAGAGTGAAAATCATAGTGAAAATGTATTAAACACAGCACGGGTTCTGATAATGGCAAACGGATACGAAGGTTTGTGTCATCCTAAGACCTGACACCAAGGCTTGGTAAATACGGGTCAGATGCGGTGATAGACAGTGCCCACAGCGGCTCTGCGGGGTCCTTCACGGCTCACCACCACCACAGCAGCGACATGTTCAGGCAGAGGAGGCTTAGGTTGGGGTGTGGAGCTGGGGGAGGAGGGGGTGAGTGATTGTGGTGTGGCAGACAGTGTGAGAAGGAGGGTGAATGTTGTGTGACAAAGGGTGTGTGTGGCGTGGCAGAGTGGGTGAGAAAGAGGGTAACTGCAGTGTGGCAGAGAGGGTGGTTGTAGTATAGCAGTGAACCTAAGAGAGAAATCTATTTCGTAGACAGAACAAACAAATGACTGTAAGTCTGCAAATTCATGTTTTCTAAAGAAATTCAAACAAAACGAAGCAAGAATAAACATCCATTCTTTTCGATATGCCTTGAGAAATTGAGTTTAAAGCCTGAGAGTATTAGGCCAAAAGAAAGTAAGTTTAATTAAGAAGAACTGCTCCAACTTTGGATAATTGTTTATATGGAAGAGAAAGAGTATTTCTGAAAATTTCTGACACAGAAAAGGCAGAGACGCTGAGAAAAGAGTACAAAAGATCAAAAGACAGCGAAAGTGGCAGTAAGGCCGGGGACAAAGTGTGAGAAAAGGCTGGGGGACACATGTGTGGGCGTAAAGGCTGAGGGGTGTGGGTATGGGTGTGGGAGGAAACGTAGAGTTGTGGAGGTCCGACAGAGAAGCTGAAGAAGAGGGTGGTGGTGGGGGAAGCGAGTGTGAAGAGCGGTGGAGGTGAGGGTAAGAGGTTAAGCTAAGGGAAAAGTAGTGGTGTGTGATAACTGAATGGGGGATGAGTGGTGTGTGTGTGTGTGTGTGTGTGTGTGTGTGTGTGTGTGTGTGTGTGTGTGTGTGTGTGTGTGTGTGTGTGTGTGTGTGTGTGTGTGTGTGTGTGTGTGTGTGTGTGTGTGTGTGTGTGTGTGTGTGTGTGCGCGACAGAGAGAGAGAGAGAGAGAGAGAGAGAGAGAATCAGTGGATGCAGGATAAAGGCAGCTGAGTGTGAAGAATTAAAGGATGGAAGACTAGAAATCCACGGGTGACAAATATCTGGCAATCACCACAATCTAAAATCAAAGCCAGATATTCCACCAGTGATTATTATTTTGACAGTGTTACGGACAGATATTCCTCCACTGACTATTATTTGACAGTGTTACGGACAGATATTCCTACACTGACTATTATGACTCACGATCATACCGAGATATTCCACCAGTGGTTATTATTTTGAGTCGTCAGTGTCCAACATTTTTTTTACTCATTATTTAGATTCATGGTCTTTTCTTCATATTCTGGTAGATGGAAGTATGAGATCCGCTACACGTTAAGTACATATTCAAGATATGTAAACCTAAAGCATAATACAGGAGGGAAGTTACAGAATGAATAAAAACATCAGGCCATGGTGATCTACCGAATAGAAGGGCGCAGCCAGAGTGAAGGACAGAGTCTTCAGGGGAGGTTTTTTTACTAAATTGTGTTGCCAAAGAAGTATGCTGCTCCTATGACTCACTCCCACCTGTGTAAAATAGTCTGAAGTTAACTGGAATAGAAATATCAGCATTATCTCGACTATGAGAGAGTTATTGGGTACAGCAATATTACTCTCAGCCTCTTATGGTTAATTCTTAGCTGCATAAAACAGGGAGGGGTAGACCGAGGATGAGGTGGAGGGATGGAGTTGAGAGGTATATGAGGGGGGGGGGTGAGTTGGGGGGAGGGAAGTCAAATGGTGGGTGACAGAGTGACTTGGAGGCGTTTTGTCTACGGCCACCCTTTGCGGGATTAGGGCGTCCGGCTATAGATAGATAGATAGATAGATAAAACAGTTCTATCGTTTGATGAAATAGCACACTGGAGGGGTCAAATGTACTGCGACTAAGGTAGCTAGCCCTGGGTCACTACACCTCAGCAAGTATGACATGGGACTGGCTTGTCATTACCTTTACGTTATAACATGTCAATATTTGTTTTTCATTTTTTTTATTCTAGAAGGTACTGATTTCTGATCACAACATTAAGAAACATATTCAGATAATTTTCAAAGAATCTAAGCGAAACTAGTATTCTAAATGATGGTTTTCCCGGAGAAATCGTTTAGTAACCACAAATAAACAGAAAGGAAAGCAAAAACAGTCACAAAATACATTAAATTCAGAGTTAAGGTTTATCCGCTTCTGAAATTGCTCTAGATGATACTGCTTCCCGGCCACATCATCATCATTATCATCATCATCATCATCATCATCACCAACATCACGACCACAACGACCACCAACTCCACCACCATCATCCTAATTTTCATGGGAGACAAAGTACAGAAGCAGGACAAAACCTAAACAGCATTCACATATCATTCAAGCCCTCGGAATTCCGGGTCCACTTCGAATGCAAAACCACCAGGATATATTTCCTTGTGTATTTCTTCAGTGATACGTTCTCATTCACCTGGGAAAGTGAGTCATTCCATCAACAGCCAAGTAATATACATAATAAGTAAACTTAATACAATAAAAGCCAAACTCACGCCATACTCATCTCCGTGTATACTGTATTAAAGGAGTATAAATCTATCTACCTCGATCAATCCATCTACTGAGTGGAAAAAATGTCAGAATAAAATTAGTTGGAGAAGAACAGGGAGGCTTTAGGAAGGGAAGAGGTTGTGTAGATCAGATATTCATTCTTAGATCTTTAGTGGAAAAGTTTCTAGAGAAGGGAAAGAAGTTCTATGCGGCTTTCATGGATTTGGAGAAAGCATATGACAGGGTGGATAGACAAGGATTGTGGAAAGTGTTAAGAATATATGGAGTAGATGGGAAGTTGTTGAATGCTGTGAAGAGTATGTACGATGGTGCGAAGGCTGCAGTGCGTGTGGATGGTGAACTAAGTGAATTTTTCTCTGTGAAAGTTGGTTTGAAACAGGGATGTGTCATGTCTCCATGGTTGTTCAATATGTACATGGATGGGGTAATAAAAGAGGTACAAGGTAGGGTAGTGGATGTTGGAGTGGCCCTGGTGAGAGAGGATAGTGTTTGGAAACTCCCTGTACTGTTGTTTGCAGATGATACTGTGTTGTTGAGTGAAGACGAAGGGGAGCTGCAAGGCTTGGTGGATGAGTTTGAGAGAGTGTGTAAGAAACGGAACCTAAAGGTGAATGTAGGGAAGAGTAAAGTGATGGTCTTTGAGAGAGGTGAAGTCAGTGAATGTACAGCGAGGTTGGATGGTGAGGAATTGGAAAATGTGAGTACGTTTAAGTATTTGGGTAGTGTGATGAGTAAGGATGGAGGTTTGGAGGGTGAAGTGCTTGAAAGGGTACAGCAGGGAAGAAAGGTTGCTGGTTCCTTAAAAGCAGTGATAAGAAACAGGGAAGTGAGCATGGAAGTAAAAAAGTTACTACATGACAGTATTGTGATACCAACTCTAACGTACGGAAGTGAAGCTTGGACATTGTTGGAAGGACACAAGTCAAGAGTGAGAGCAGTGGAAATGAGTTATTTAAGAGGAGCCTGTGGAGTCACGTGGAGAGACAGGCTGACGAATGAGGATATAAAGGAGCGTTGTGGTGTGGATGTGGATGTGATAGGAAGCGTTGTGAGGAACACACTGAGGTGGTTTGGCCATGTGGAGAGGATGGAGGGTGAAAGATTGACGAAGAGAGTGTATGTGAGTGAGGTGGAGGGTGGAAGAGGGAGGGGGAGACCGAGGATGAGATGGAGGGATGGGGTGGAGAGGTATATGAGAGAGGGGGGTGTGAGTTGGGAGCAGGGCAGTGAAATGGCGGGGGACAGGGCGACTTGGAGGCGATTTGTTTGTGGCCACCCCAAACGGGATTGAGGCGTCTGGCAATAGATAGATAGATAGTAGATGACATTGCCTTACTGGCTATATCATCATGGAATTACAACTGGAAAATCTGGAAACAATGAAACACAAAAAAATGGAGGGGAAATGAAGCAATGAATAAAAAAGTGGAAGTCACTGTCTCGCTATGTTTACACTACTGTATTCCAGATGACACTTCGTTCTGGTCACGTCACCTTATAGTCTAAACAACAAAATCCGAAATAATCTGAAGAATATAAGTGAAAAAAAAAAAAAATCCATATTTCTTCGTTTGCTTCTGTTCTACCTGATACTCTTACTGTTCACATGATCTTGCAAATGAAAGTTAAATAAATGGAAAAAAATAATAATAATAATACTTAATACGAACGCCCACACCAAAATAAAGAGAATGAAAATTAACAAGTTAGTATTTCCCCATCTACCACTAAAAAAAACTGTCACTATTTCCGAGACGAGTCCAACCCGAGGTCAGAGCTACAAAATGTACAACTGATAAATCTTGCAAGACAATTTGTACTTTCTCCTCCTTTTCAAGCTAAGCTGCTTGATGAGGGCTTATTACATGTGAAGTATGCACTCAAAATGCAATTATGATAAACTCTGCGCATGAATAATTAGATGAAGAGAAATGAAGCAATGAATTAAACGTATAAAGTCGAAACTGACATTATTTTTTCACATCTTTTTCCTTTTCTGGTCAAATTGCCACTATTTTTTCACTCACTTCTCCTTATCTGGTCAGCTAATGGAAGAGGAGGCCTATATTCTTCCGCAGCGCACAAAAATCAAAACTGCAAAATTAGGGAACAGCTCTAGCACAAGATAAATGTAATAGAAAATGTCTGAAGCAGATATTTTGCATTCTCTCCCACCCTGGCCTCATCCAGTGCTTGCTGAGGGCTCTTATATTTTCCTCGTATCATGAGTGGGTCAAGATTCATCATCCTGTGGCGGCTATGCATCACTCTCCACTAACACCCTGACCTCCTCCCTCCATCTCCCTTGCTCTCCTCTCTCCCCCTGCCCCCCTCCCACCTCCCTGCTTCCCCTCCTCCCCCTCTGCCCTTCTTCGCCACTCCCTGCTTCCCCGTCCTTTTCTACGTTCTTCTGCTACCCATCGATTCCTTACCCTCATACCATTCTATTTCCCTTGCTCCCTTCAAAGTCTCTGAGTCTCCATACTCCTTCTCCCTTCCAACCCACTCTTGCCTTTCCAACTCTTACCCCCCTTTAATCCACTCTTTCCCTTCCATGCCCCCTACTCCCTCCATCTCCTAACCCTTCCAGTCCCTCAATCTTTTCAGCACGTTACTTTCTACATCTTAGCTACCAAGCCCTACATCCTCTTACCCCCCACAACCCCCCCCCCCACAGCACAGCCACGTGAGGGCACAAGCGGCCAACAGATTACCTTGCTGTGGGGAAGGGGGGCTCAGGGAACAGACGGGTCGATGAGGACTAGGTTGGCTCACATTTTTTACCAGCATCGAAATTAAAGCATGAGTAGGCAGGCTCACCATTTTTTACAAGCATCGAATACACTATGAACGAGGAACGATAAACGAAGATTTTTTTTTTTTTTACGAGCATCACAAATACACTATCGATGATAAAGGAACCATTTTTTAATCTTTATTTTTTAGTTTGGAAAATACAGTATGAGTGAGGAACGATAAACAAAAACACCATAAGCCCATTCAGTATAAAGTTTCTTCCCGAAGAGTAAAAAAAAAAAAAAAAAAAAAAAAAAAAAAAAAAAAGGCATTCCCAATCTCACTCAATCCTCGGAATCCAAACCTACTAAACACCCCTTTAATTTTCTCACTATCTACTTTTCCAATCAAATCCTCTATGATAATAACTTTTTCCACTGGACTAAAATTATCCAAACACTTCATATTCCACCAGAAAGTTCTCCTTCACTTTCGTTTCCCTATCATCTGGTGGGCATATGACCACTCAAAGAAACACACAAAAATATCTATACAATTGTGGAACATATCTACCATTTTTGGATCAGGCCAGTTTCGAATATCACTTTCGAGAGTACAAATACACAGCTAACTGCTGAGCGTCGGAAAAAAAAACAAACAAACGAGGGGGCCACCAGAAATAGTCATCTTGAAGAATGTGGAAATACAGCAAGAAGAAAGACATGTTCTGCGATTCATACACAAACAATAAGTCCGACCCAGACCACGTATATAGGAGCTTCTGTCCATGAGGATGCAATAAACAGTAAAAAAAAAAAAAAAGTTCACCTACCTCAGTTGTTGAAGGCAGGTCTCAGCAGGAAGCCTGAATATTTAAATGGATTGTTCCAGGTTGTTTTCTCCCTCTCTCCCTCAGTCCTCAAATCGCGTGGACGCAATGCTGTGAATAAATAACCATAAACTGAGGTTAGTAATAAGGAAGGGTCGGTAACTGAATGAACGTAGCACAAAATACATAAAACATGAAAGTTGATTGTAATTAGTTTGACATCCACTAATATATGGAAAAAGCTTATTACCATTTCATTTGTTGTCCTGCATTTAAACGATATTTACGTTACTGTCAACACTAACGAATACCGACATCCTCTGTACCTAAACCAGTAATCCCCGTAACTGGTCTAACAGGAAAGAATAACAAGGAGGAATTTATTTGGGAGACTAATATTTGATGAAAATCCTGGTTATAATAGACGGAGAGGGAAACAAACTTCATCCCATGGCTGCTCGTCTGTCAATAACTCATAACCTGACTCCTACAATTTCTTCGATCCCCAAAGAAAACATTGGCAAATAGGGTATAGAGAGAACACAGGGGCAATTGTGCATATTAATTCAGTGATATATGGCATGAACTCGCATGTAATATCCAGAGTCGGGAAGGGGAAAAAAGCAAAGAGGAAAGAGCACATACAAGCTGGGTGTATAAAATCAAGAGGAAGTACATGACTGAATAAGGGTGCTGAAGGAAAAAGAAAGAAATATTGAAAAGTACAAGTGAACAGGGTACGGAGGGCGAGTGAATAAAAGACTTCCCACTGCATGTCGAGAGAGAGAGAGAGAGAGAATAGCCGAAAAGATGGGAAAGATAGAATGAGCAAAGCACAAACATGCAGGGTACAGATAGGGGTCAAGAGGAAGAGTGTTACAAAATAAAAGATGAAAGTTACAAAAGATAAGGCGAGAGAAATAATGAGAGTAAAGCACAAGTGAGCAGGGTACAGATAGAGATCAAGAGGGAGAGTGCGACTAAATAAAAGAAAGAAGTGAGAAAAAAAAGGAAGAGAGAAAAAAAGAAAAAAAAAAGGGTGAAAGAAAGGAGAGTAAAGCACAAGGGAGCAGGGTACAGATAGGGATCAAGAGGAAGGGCGCGACTGAATAAGAGTATTGATGGCCGGGTATTAGCTTTCCTGCACCCAGTATGTATATGGCCGTCTGACCCGCCTTGCTCGCTCCCTCACTGTCACTCCTCCATTGTTTGTTTACACCCGTGGCCGAGGGGGTGGACAAGACGCAGCGTTGTGAGTGCGTTTACCGAGAGAACCTTGACCCAGCTTCGTCACGCCGATGAGTGAGTGGATGGATAAGTGGCTCATTTCAATAGCCAAAGGGTATATCTATTTTTCTTGAATTTTTCTTTTCCTCCTCCTGAACTCCACACCCCAATGAGCGCGTGAGTAGATGATATGTAGATCAATTCACCCGCCACTGGGGATATTTCCTTTGTGTATTTTCGTTTCCTTCTCCTGAATCCCAAAATCCGGCAAGTGAATTGATAAGTTCATTTCACTAGCCACTGGGAATCCTACCTCAGCAACCCACACTAGATGAATAACATATGTACCTGTATGCTTCATTTCACTGAGTACTCATATTTTACATTTCAGTGCTTTCCTTTCTCTTGCATCTGAATTTTATTAGGGACGCCTTCCTGTGGTAGCACCGATATAAACGGACAGGTCCGCTACCCGGCTATGAAAGCATCCTTCATCTCCTTCCTTGCCTCCAGCAAGGGAGGTGGCTGCATGTAGGAAAAAAGCAACTTCACTCTGTAGTTCGCTGGGTTTACGTCCAGATAAGCCCGCGGCAACAACAACAACCACAGCAACTACAAAGTGGACAAGTCTCCGCACTGAAAGTAGTTTACAGGATAATTTTGACGCTGCTTCGAAACTCAAGTAAGTGAGAGGAAATGAATTACCCGAGCTAAACCTTGATATATCATATAGCCCTGCTAGGTGACGGGAGAGCGCTACCTCTCCCAGCAGGGCAGCTTCCCAGGTGCAGCGAGAACTCTCGACCCTATAGTCTCGAGTCAAGCGCTCTACCAACGTGGATGTGAATGTGTGGATCATTTCATTGGGTATTAATTGAGTATTTTCTACTTTTTTGCTGACCATTTCCTGGTTCCTACCCCGTATCTTGAACGTTTCTCGTGTTATTCTTGTCATCCTCGGACGATTTCATTCAGCTCAAGTAAGATCAATCTAACTGAAAGGATTAGATAAAGCCTTAATAAACCCCTTCAGTACAAGACCTTTCCCAAGTTGTATAAAATCGCCTGGAGGCATCAGGAGTTCACTAAAAAAGACGTCATCTACATTAAAGGGGTTAAGCTGAGGATGGACAAGACTCAGCGTTGAAAGTGCACTTACAGAAGAGCACTGACCCATTTCCGACAGCCCAGTGAGTGAATGGATGGGCGGACGTGTGGTGCTATTCGATGGGCTCTCTGAGGAAATTTTATACTTGTGATTTTTTTTTTTTTTTCGTTTCTGGACCCTACAAACTCGTTTTTAATAATATGATCTTCAGTGATGACGATGACGACAGTGATGATATTGCTTTGTTGTTGTTGTTCTTGTTGTTGTTGGTGGTGGTGGTGGTGTGGTGATGGCGATGATGATATGATGATAATTTACCGACACTCCGGAATCAACGCTCTTTACGATATCCTGATAACGTAGAAGTCCGACCATCAAGACCGGTACAGATCTGTGTAAAATGAAATTCGACGATTCACGCTCCATACAGCATTGCATTAAACCTCCAGATCAAATACCTAAAAACTCCTCGAACTTAAACAGGAACGCATAAGAAAACCTGGCTTCTTTAGTCATCGAATCTCTCTTATTTGGCGTGCTCCATATTAGTAGGAACTTCGTGACGGATTCAGAGCAGAGAGGGAGGTTGGGGAAGCCTCAGAGTCCAAGGTTTTTTCAAAGACAAATAAGTAAATAAATAAAAAATCGCACCAGTTTCACCTCAGCCACACCATATTTGTAAACTTCAGGATTGAGAGAGAGAGAGAGAGAGAGAGAGAGAGAGAGAGAGAGAGATAGATAGAGAGAGAGAGAGAGAGAGAGAATCTAAACCCAAATACGTATTCCACGACAAAATATTAAAATATGCTTAAAAAGCAATAAATATAAAAATCTACCTCCTGTCATCTCTCCCCTACCTGGCTGTGTTTCGTTTTTGAGAGAGAATATCGTGATGTTTGGCCCGACCCTGAGAAGACTGACTGATCGTGTAGGAGGAGGAATGGGTTAATGGTGGAGATGGGTTAATGGGTTAGTGTTTTTTTTTTTTTTTTATAATATCTACCTCTTTCCGACTTATTTCAGACTTATCTACGACTTTATTCAGCCTAAGAGAGACTTTTCGAACTGCAGGGGTTCAGTACAGCCTTGATTAACCTCTTTACTACCAGACGTGGTGCTGGAGAGGGACACGTTCATGTAGTGACACCGATATAGCTGGATGGTGGAGTCACCCAAGCATACAACCTCCCTTAACATCCTACCTATTCCTCCGAAATGAGGATGGTGGGCAGGAGAGGGACATTTTCAACCTCCAATCCGCTGAGTTCACATTCATATGAGCCTGGGGTTGCAACTGCTACTACTATTACTACTACTACTACTACTGCTACTATTACGGTACTAGAGGTAAAGTCTGAGTTGAATGAAATCGTCTCGTAGTACCAAGAATAAGAAAATACGACAACGGACTGAGGGGGTTAATGGTGCAACGCCACTGGGGGAGGAGGAGGAGAAGGGGACGGGCTACTGAGCAGAGAGACTGTCTACACTCTCCACGCCAGTCACTTCCGTACTCGTTTTCCTTATTGGCTGAGGCAGGTGACGGGCAGGGCTTGAGGAATTGAGGAAAGTGATGAAGAGGAAGGGGAGGGAGCGAAGGAGGTGGAAAAGGGAAGGAAATGGGAAGGAGTGGACGTAAGCAGGTAGAGCGCGCGGGAGGAAAGGAGGTGGGGAGCGAGGGAGAAGAGGGGGTAGACAGGGAGGGAGAAGAGGGGGTAGACAGGGAGGGAGGAGAGGAGGTGAAGAGGAAGGGAGGGATAGACGTGGAATGGAAGAGGGAAGAATCCGATTTTTCTACCCTATCTGGCCAGCTCCTGATGATTTATATTCAGCTCAAGATCTCGCTTATGGACGGGATTTATAAAAATCAGTTAACCCTTCACTATCACGACGATTTTCTACTTTCTTCTTTGCTACCTCAGAGTGATTTTGTCCAGCTCAGGCAGCACCTCTCGTAGTGACAGAATTAAGGGAAAGGGAGTAATGGGAGAGGAAAAAATATGAATACAGACAAGTGTATGGAATGGAGTGTACTGGCGGAAGGGAGATAACAGTGACAGCGAAGGTCCATGGCACGCTGAGTTGGGGTACAGATTTCCGTGCTGTATGCCATTTAGCCCACTTACTAGGTTTCCCAAGATGATCTCTCTTATTTAGTTACCTTTCACCTAACCTACCCCAATTTAACCTAATCTAACCTAATCCAGTCCAACCTAAAAAAAAAAAAAAAACCTAACACATTAACTTAACCTAACCTAATCCAGTCCGACCTAAGCTAGCCCAAACAAAACTTTACAGACTAACCTAACCTAACCCATTCCAATCCAGCTTAGCCTAACTTAACTCAACCCTGACCAAAATTATGCTAACTTACTCTAGCCTAACCCATCCTAACTTAACCTGTCCTAACTCAACTTTAACAGACTAACCTAGCCAAATATACCAAGACCTTCCCAGAAAATAAAAGTTGCCCAAATCAACGACGGCTTAGAAATTTGTAGCCACTGGGATGAGAAGACTGCAGCTGTATGCCTGGTGAAAGTCAACACAGTTCACTAATGATCCACTACAGTATTATCGTGATTAACCTTTTCTGTATACCAACATCGTTAAGTCTTTGCATCAGTGCTACCTTTCAAAGCGATTTCATTCAGATTAAAGAAATTCTCCTGTGGTGACAGGATTAATGAAAGCTGCCTCTTACCCCTGCGGTTCGAAAATTCTCGCAATCTGAGGTACAATATTAGCTAGGGTACGGAAAGATTAAAAAAACGTCCTCGGGCTGAACAGGTTAAAGGCATGCTCAACAGGATCCTCCCCATTCTATAATACATTAGTGTCTTCTTGTGTCCACTAATTTATCCATGTCTGAATAACTTACACAGTGGTGATTCTTTACTTATGGCTGCTAACTTTCAACATAAACTTCTTTTAATAATAACAAAGGAGTTAAGAAATCTTTGCTACTATAAATGATATCCTAGTAACTAAAGAGGGCTTACGGACGGTTGCAATTTTTCAGCATAATTTTAGTCTTCTCATTTTATTTATATTTTTCCTGTCTCCACCACTTGGTCTATAAAAAGCAATATCTTATGTACAACTAAGAAAAGCAAACTTATCATCATCACCATTATCATCACCATCCCCATCACCGCCGCTATTATCACTACCATCACCCCAGTACATATTATTCCAACACTTTAGTCAAAAGTATCGATCGAATGAAACTGATCTTACACCACACACCTTTGCCAACCTCTGCCAACACTCCTGCCACCCCCACACCACTCTGATCTGGCACACTGGCCGTTCAACTTCCACCCCTGATGCCCCAAAAATATTAAGAAATTCCCATTGTGTGTTGGTGAGAACCGTGGCTGCAGTGGAGGCTGCGAAACTGTTACTGAAATCGGGAAACGTGCAACAGTTTGAAGTATTTCGGGCTGTAATTCGAGTCTGATCTTTCTTAGGTTGTGTCAGTGGAGGCGGGGATGGTGAGAGGGAAGGAGTAGGTAGGGATGGGGAACAGAGAGGGAGGGGAAACAGTGGACAGAGGGGTGGGGAAAAAGAGAGTAATGGAGGGGAAAAAGAAGGTAAGGGGGGGAAAGAGAAAGGAAGGGAGGGGATAGAAAAGAGGGATAAACGAGAGTAGGAAATAGAGGGGAAGCAAAAGAAAAGAGGGAAAGGAAAAAGAGCGGGAAAGGAAAAAGAGAAGGGGGAGGAAGGACAAAGGAAGGAGGAGGAGCACAGGGAGTTTGGGAAAGGGAAAGAGAAAGGGAAGGAATGGAAGGGCGTGAGAAAATGTGGGAGGGGAATGGTATGGAATAGGAATGGGGAAGTGATGAAAGGGAGAGGGGAAATACATGGATGAAAGAGGGAAGTAAAGGAAAAGGAAGAAAAAAGAGGAGGAACAGAAAACTTGAACAGAAGGGAAAGGAAGGAATGGGAGAGTGGAAGGAAAAGACTGGGAAAGGAGAAAGGAAACGATTAGAATGAGGAGCTAGTTTGAATGGGAGTGATAACGGGGATGACAGGGAGCGTAGAATATGAGTTCGATGAGTGAGGAATGGTATGTGGCAAAAGAGGCGAGAATATGAAAAATGGAGGAAACCAGAGACGGAGAGGAGGCGGGGGGGAAGCAGGAAGAAAGGAAAGGAATCCCTGCAATAACGGAGAGAAGATGGACAAAGGAAGGAAATAAAGATATATATGGGAGGAAAGCAGTGGCAAAGAGATGGAGGGAAGCAGGAAGAAAGAGAGGGAAACCAAGCAATGATGGAGTGAAGACGGACGAGAGGAGGAGGAAAGATAAGGGAGGAAAGCTATGACGGATAGGTGAATGAGGGAGGCAGGAGGAAAGGGAAGGTATCCAAGCAATAACGGAGAAGGAAGGAAGGAAGGGAAAGGGTTGCAACAGATATCACAAACTCTGGAGGAAAATGGAAGAAAACAGAAACAAAGAGAGGACGGAATGCCGAAGAAAAGGAAAGGAATTCAAATAACGACGGACGCAGACGGAGGAAGGAAAGTGGAAAGACAAGGTGGAAAAGCTGAGACAGATGAGGAAGACAGGCAGAAAGGGAGGGGAATCAAACAATGACAGCCAGAAAATGGATGAAAGAATGGGAAAATATAAGGGGTGCAACAGATATCACGAACCCGGGACTGATCGGTTGGCCTCAAAGACACCGCAGGGCCTCTCGCATGCCTCCCTCCTAGCTCTCCTTCAGTAATAAGGTCAATTCCCATAAACCTCCCACCCACACCATCACGACTCCAGATAATACTCACACAGCATGGGCCAATCCATCCTCATGAACGATTTGTCCTCCCATCACTAGTCATCCCCTCTCCTCTCCCACTTTCTCCTCTCCAATCTCTTCCCTTCCGCACCCTTTCCCCTCTCCTGACTCTTCCTATCCACCATCCCATCCTCTCATCTCTCCCTTCTCCCCTCCTCTCCCCCCCATCCCTTCCCCTCTCCCCTTCCATTTTCTCCTTACCCTCCCCTCCCCCCATCCCTTCCTCTCTCCCCTTCCATTTTCTCCTTACCCTCCCCTCCCATCCCCCTCTCCCATTCCAGGAAATGACTTACAATCAATTCCATTTCGTAATTAGAGGGGCACTCAGTGGAGCGCATCTCTCCGATAAGGGCAACGTAATTCCGGATCCAGAATTTGTAATACGATCCGGGTCGGTCCCCGAAGCTAATCAACTGTTCCCTGGGACATGGGCTATCAACCCACCAAATTTGGCCCAAATCTCCCTTTTAGTTTTTGAGTAATATGTTGGTGAATATCTCTAAACAGGTTCCAAAAGTTACGACAGGAAATTCACCCTACGTTTGTGAATCTCTCAAGGCAGACTCCTATAGCTACGTTTGGAAGCTGATCGTAAGTTTGTTTGTGAATCTCTACAAGCGAAAAGTGACGATAAAAAACTGATATTACGACTGCCTGTGAATCCCTCAAGCTAAAAGTTACGGTTAACTTTGTGAATCTCTCGTCGGGTTTTAAAAATTGTGATAGGTGATTAGTCGGAGTTTGCAGGTGAATTTCTCGTAGCAGGTTCAAGAAAGTTACGACTGTCTGCGAATCTAGCTTAAGAAGGTTCTTAAAATCACGAGAGAAAAAGATCATAAGTCTGTGAATTTCTGAACCCCTTGCGTCACCACGGGGCAATGTGTATCATGGGAGTGGATGCGTCTCTCTGGACTTTCTCCCTGGGCTCTGGAGGCGGTCATGGGCGAGACGTCATGCATGAGGGCGAGTTTGATGGATTAACTCTATTCATACGAGAAATTTGGATGGCCGTGCAATATACCGAGCGTGAGTGAGGGCTGGGGTAAGATGGGGACTGAGGGGGACGAGAAGAGTGAGGGGAGAGAGGAATGGAGTGGGGGGGTTAGGTGATGGGAGTGAAACAGCGAGTAAGGGGGACGGGGGAGTGAGGGAAGGGGAGCGTGAGAAGGGGAGTGAGGGAGGGGAGAGTGAGAGGTGGAAATGATAGGGGTAGTGAGGGAAAAAGGAGTGTGATAGGGAGGGGAGTTAGAAGGGGAGTAAAAGGAGGGGAATGAATGGGAGAAAAAGTGAAGATTGAGAAAGGGAGTGAGGGGGGAGTAGCAGAGCTCCTATTTTTCTTCATGCACGATTAAATAACGATGACTGTCGATTTGTTCTGGGTTTCCTTTTATCATAGGAAAATTTGGATGGGCATGGAACATATAAAAAATGGATGACAGGGGAGAGGGAGTGTGGAGAGAAGGAGAGGGTGTGTGAAGCAAGGGAGAGGGAGTGTGGGAAGGTTGGGGGGGGGGAGAGGGAGTGTGGGAAGGTTGGGGGGGGGGGGAGAGGGAAAAGTGAGGAAGGTGTTCAAGGGAGGGGAGTGAGCGTGTACACCGAGAAATGTCAGTCATGTTATACTTACTACCACCAAATTATTTCATGGAGCTTAGGAGACATAGAGGGGGGAGTGAAGAAACAGAGAAAAACTCTTTACGTCAGTTAAGCCCTTCAGTACGGATGACGTTATTTGCTTTTTATTTTTGCTGCTGCCAAACGAATTCATTCAACTTTGGAGAGAAGAGTGGACAGTGAATTAGTAGAGCATATATCTTCCTTTATGCATGTTAAACCATTTAGAAGGACATTTTCATGTGGTGGCACTGATATAACTGAGCTGTGGAGTAGCCAGAGTATACAAACGTCCCTTATCTCCCTCCCTATCCCCCTAAAGAATGATGGGAAAGAGGGAAACTTAAGCAGCGGCTACTGCTGCTTCTATTACTATTATTGCTACTACTACTACTACTACTACTACTACTACAGCAGCAGCAGCAGCGCCTCGGTGACGTCATTTACAGTACATTACTGCTTGTTACTGTCAGATAATATTTTAGTCAGTTTAGGAAAACTCTTTAGTTATGAAAAGGATCATGAAGTCTATATTTAGCCCCTCTAATTCGAAAAGTCTCTCGTAAACTAATAAATCCATCAGGAGACACCAAGAGTAACACCAAAATGACTTTCCTGGGCTAAGGAGGATTAACTCAACAATGGTGGCGAATGTGACGAAATTCTTCTGTTAATACAAAAATCAGGATGGGCCTGGAATATACTACGTGTGAGTGAGGAAGAAGTGAATGGTGATGCATATAATTCTCTGTGTTTGCATATTTTACACTTTCATGGCAAGCATAACTCTACTGTTTTATTTCAGTTAACACCACACGCATATAATTCTCTGTGTTTGCATATTTTACACTTTCATGGCAAGCATAACTCTACTGTTTTATTTCAGTTAACACCACACAACTTTATTCAGTTGAAATCAATGGAGTGAAACTGTAAGTATTATTATTAACGCTACCCTGGTCAGGAAAACTCTAATACGGTATACTTTTCTACCTAACGCCTGGCGATTTTATTTAGTTGAGCCATTCACAGGCGTCTGGATGCTAAATATTGAAGTGTGGCGGATTTCCACGATTCGTTCAAGACTGGCTGTTCGTGGAATGGACGGACCGTGAGGGCGTATTTTTCTATATGTATGATTAACTTTTAATGATGACATTCTCTGTTCTCTGCTAAACGGTGACGCATTTTATATTTAATTCATCTACCCTCAGACGATTACCCTCAAATTAAGCGAGGAGTTTGATAGTGAAGGGGCTACGCTCGTGTTCATATTCGACAAGTTCTGGAATCCCACAGTAGGAATATCTAAAACGATAGGTTTGTGGCGTGGAGTGTGGCGGCTGGCATGTGGTGGTGACCGTACTGTTCAGTGTAACGCCTGTGATTATGTCACGGCCACCTGGGGTGTGGAGTGACACTGATCAATAAATCCACCACATAGGTACGCATAAGAAGAAATTGATACTAATGTATATATCGTATGCATTTATGTATATAATAATAATAATAATAATAATAATAATAATAATAATAATTATTATTATTATTATTAATATTATTATAATGCATACGTAATCGTATATGTGTATAAATAAAATAAATAAACAAACAAATGTGTGTTGTATAAATAAAATAAATAAACAAACAAATGTGTGTGCGCGCGCGCGAGCGGGCGAGCCTGAGTAAAAAGTTACCACAACTATACAGGAGTAATTCCTGTATAAGTGGCGCACCGGGGAACTGGCTCGACCCCTGAAACGCTGACTCAGGAGAAGTCAACCTGTGATGTAGGAGCGGTGCTGGTGATATTATCTAAACGACCCACATTGCCGCTACAAGAAGGCCGCTCGCCGCCAAGTGTAAACAGAGAACAAAAAGGCATCCCGCTAAACACCTGCGGCCCCGCGGGAAGTGACCCAGCACCGCCCATACGCGGAGCCAGGCAAAACTTTATCTTGAAGAGCGATGGCGGTTGTTGAGGGCAGTGCTTCGTCATGCGGCCACGCTAACAGAAGTAATTTTCGACTCAGCAATGGCGACCAGGCTTCCCTGCGATGTTGATGAATATACCAGAACGACCGCATTTCTCTCCAGACGTAAAAGTAATGGCGGAGTGTAACACAAGTGCTTGCTTCTATACGTTCCATATTTTCGTGCGCTCTGTGATATATGTCTGACGATACTATTAGCAACTCTATGGCTGCGTTAGGTACTTTTCATGTGAATAAAACTATCTGTCGTTAGCTGGTATAAAAATAATAGCTACTGGTTTCCGGCCACATATTTAACTACGACAGTTATTAGCCACTTCAGTCCGGTGACGTAGTTTTTACTTTTGTTACCAGCGGCAGGTGGTGGCAACCATTATCCACTCACTTGATGCAGTCCTGTCTGCTTTTTCCTTCAACTTTACCATTCTTTTTCTGTGTCTCCCTTCCAGTCTTCCTGTTTCCCGCATCCTTCCTGTCACAGTTTATTAAAATGTGACATCCATCCAGAAACGAAACCTTACACTCTTGCCTGCGTCTCGTTGTGGCGAGGCGCTGCCTGCCGCAAGAGAAGATTGGTTTACTGTACGGGACAGTCCTGCAAGGTCCATTGCTTACCTGCTGTTGATGATTCTGCTCGGCCAAAAAGACTGGGGTAACTAAGTAACAACTTGCCACCATTAGACGACGTTACTCAGCTTCGGAAAAGCCTTTAGAACCAGTGTGATTTAATATGCTCTTAAAATCCTTCATATTCAGACTAACATCATTTGAAGATAGTAACAATACACTTACAAATATATCACCTTTCTAACCTTTTTGCAGCAGCGTTTTTTTTTTCTGGATAAAATCGACTGACAGCTGGAAAAAATACACAATTTGCACTTTGTAGTCAAAAGGTTAAAACTGATATCTACAAGGCGTAGGTCTTTCCCAATTTCAGCATGTCATCTGTGTAATTCATAAAGAGAGTAAAGGCAGTTTGACATACATATTCTAAAAAACTCTAACTTGGCATAAAATTGCCATCTCTCCAGCTTGAATGTTGAGTGTAACAATATGCTTATACTAGAATTTGATGACTGACGCGAGGAAATGCCACGGAAAAAGATGTAGAGCTTCAGCACTATCGTTTCTGTCACTAAGCTACGTCAAAGGATCTGCAAAAGGACAAATATGTTTGAGCTAATTTAAGGTGAAAGAACTAAACAGTAGTTCCCAACCTCGCTGCTGAACCCGTTCTGTAACAGGGTATGCAGGCTAACCACAACTAATGCTTAAACACTTCAGTCCAATGACTAATGTCATGTCAGGACCATCAAAATGATTGATGGTAACACAATTAGACAGAAAAATAGGTAAGCAGACACACAGATAGAGAGATAAATAGACAGACAGACAGTTCTATATTATATATATATATATATATATATATATATATGAAGTTGGTGAAGTGAATGAAGATGAGCTGGCGAGATGGGATGTGATGCTAATGGGTGAAGGGGCCGGGCGAGACAAGAAGCAACGTACTCGGTGTGATTTCCCTCCAAAATTCTATGTGCGGGGCAGATAAAAGGGGTGGTGGACGGAAGGAAGTGGACGGGACAAACTGGAGTGGTGGAGGGAGGAAGTAACACACACTGTGAAGATGAATGTTGTTGGATAGGTAATATGGGCATGGTGAAAGTTCAAATCAAATCTTTCTCCCCAAAACAAGAACACCACGAACAAGGGGAAAGTAATTGCTCGCCGCTCCCACATATACCTGGCACACATCGACGCATAGAAAAGAGAGTGCACGAGTGAGGGTGTGACAAGTGGGCAGCCATTACTGTGGACACCTTCAAGTAACTCCCCAGACCTCCACCAGGGGCCTCGGGCGGCGGGTGTGGCCTTCATGGAGCGAGCAGGGAGAGGGGAGAGAAATTGGAAGGGGAGAGAAAGGTGGGGGGGGAGGGGGAAAGAAACATGAAGGGAGGGTGGTGAGAAACGGAGGGGAGGATGGACAGAAACTTGGGGAGGAGAGTGGAGGGAAACGGAAGGGAAGGTGGAAAGAAACGGAGGCGAGGATGGAGAGAAATGGGGGGAAGGGTGGAGAGAAGCGTTTGGGAGGGGGGGGGAAGAGAAACGTGTGGAGGAGAGTGGAGGGAAACGGATGGAAAGATGAAGAGAAACGGGGGGAGGGGGGAGTAGACGGAAACTTGTGTGTGGTAATAACGGAAGAGAGAAGAAGAGGACGTGGATAAGGACGTGCACTGGGCAAGTAAAAAAAAAAAATGAGAAAAGAAAAGAAAGAAACGGTTAAATGAAGCAAATACATAAATTAATTGGCCCCAATGAATAAAAAATGATAGGAAGAAAAGGAAGTAGGTAGAAAACTAGAAGAGGCAGAAAGACTGAATGAAAGAAAAATGGAAGGAAAGATGGTACTTGAATATGACAAAGGTAACACGTAGAAGCAAAGATAAAGGAGGTAGATGGAAATAAAGAGAGAGAGAGAGAGAGAGAGAGAGAGAGAGAGAGAGAGAGAGAGAGAGAGAGAGAGAGAGAATCGATCAATTTATTAGTAGACAGACAAACATATATCCAAGAAGAGAAGAGAAGCAGAGATAAGAAAGGCAGTGAAAAGAAGAGATGAGAAGCAAAGAAAAGAAAAAAAAGAAGAGAGGTAAGGGAAAGGAGAGGAGTATGAACATATCACACAGTGGCCCAAAATAGGTTCAAGTTATTGCATTTACGCTCCTGTGACTCACATGATTAAAATTAATTAAAATGAATTGACAGAAGACAACCATGATGTAATTAAAGCCCCTATAATTTAGTATCTTACATAATCAAAGAACGTATGAAAAAATCGTTAAAAAAAATTATGCTTACACTGTAGAAAACAAATATTTATACAGATTATTCAGCAAGGTGTCGGTGTGGATTAAACTATTACACGTCTTTACAATTCACAGTATTAGGGTGTTTCTGAATTCTAGGAGAGATGAGAAGTGATGGGGGTTCCGCGAGAGAGGAAGAGAATAATAGAAGGGGAGAGACTGGAAAGGAAGTGACAACATATAGGAGGGAAAGGAAACGGACAAGGAGGAAGAAAAAAAAAAAGGGAAAGAGAGAACGTGATGCAGAAGAATGAGAGAAGGGAAAAGAGACAAGAAGAACCTGAAAGTGAATGAGGATGAGAACCTGAAAGTGAATGAGGATGAGAAGGAATGTGAGAATAGGATAATAAAAGAAACAAGGAAAGAGAGAGGGTGGAGAATAAAAAGCGACCAGGAAAGAGGGTAAAGAAGAAGAATGAGATAAGGTAAGAGAGATAAGAATGAGAAGAAAGTGAATGAGGTAGGACTGGTGTTAGTGCCTTGACCACCAGCACCAACCACGCCTTAGGGCCGTGGTGGTCGTTAGTGACCTTATAGAGCGGCCACAAGCTGTTATCTGGCGGCTGGCGGGCCCCGGGGGCGATGGGGGTGGGGGGCTCTGAGTTGGTAATGACAGAGCGGACCTGCATCTCAACCCTCACCTCACCTCACCTCATCTTAGCCTCCTTCTGCCACTTCTACAGCAGTTATTTTAATGCACCTTCCTCTCACTTCACCTCACCTAACCTCACTTCAACTCAACCTCCTCACTCTCATTTCACCCCACTTCACCTCACCTTCTGCTACTCCTACAACAGATATTTTAATGCACCTTGCCTGTCGTTTCACCTCACCTCAAACTCCTTCTGTCACTTCTGCAACAGTTATTTTCTTTTCCTTCCATCCTTCACCCCATCTCACTTCACCTCCCCTTACCTCATCTCAGTTTCCTTCTGCCACTTCTACACCAGATATTTTCTTATTACTTCACCTTACCTCGCCTCACTTCATCTCAACTCAACCTCTTCCTGCCGCTCATACATTATTTACTTTAATTTCTTTTTCCTTATTACCTTCCTCCTGCCCTTCCTATACGGTTCCCATACGTCCCTCCTCTTCTCTCTCCTTATTAGCTTGTGCTCCTACAAAGTTATATATTTTATCTTCTTTTCTCCATATTCATCTACCTCCTGCTATTCCTCCTACAGTAATTATTTTCTTTCCTTCCGCCCCTCCTACTTCAGTCATCATCTTTCCTTCTTCCCATCCTCCTATAGCCGTGATCTTCCTTCTTCTACCCTCCTGTCTTTCCTTCTACCCCTCCTATAAAGTCGCGTATCTCTCTCCTGTCTCTCCTTTTTACCTCCTACTCCTATTCAGCCATCTTATCTTCTTTCCTTACTACTTTCTGCCCTTCCCATACAGTTACCCTATCTCCCTTCTTCTGCCCCTCCTACATCACTCAGCAGGTCCCCTCGCTATCTCTCCTACAACAGTTAACTTCTTTCTTTTGCCCTCGCTACATCAATTACCCCCCCTCCTCCTACATCGTTACCTCCCTTCTTGTGCCCCCCTTACATTAGTTACTTTCCCTTTTCCTCCTATGCATCAGTTATTTCTCTTTTTCTCGTACATCATTCAACTCCCTCTTTCTTCTACAGTTAGTCAGTCCTCTTCTTTTACCCCTGCCTAAATTTGTCCTCCACATCCTTTGGCCCCTCATACATCATGCACCTCCTCCTCCTCTCCTTCGGCCCCTCCTGGAGCAGTCAACAGTCACCTTCCTTTGCCTCCCTACAAGTCAACAGTCTCCTTTTGTTCCTCCATCAGTCAGCCCTTTATTACATCAGTCAGTCCCCCCTTCTTTGACTTCCCTTCATCCTACGTCAATTAAGCAGCTTCTATAGCATGTACTCTCCTCCATCAGCCCTACATACAGCAGTCTGCCCTCCTCCCTCCCTCCTCTCCTACAAGCCTTTCAACAACCAGATCACTGCATCTTGTCCCCATTCCTCTTCTCCGTTAGGTAACTTCTTTATGTCCTGTGGTTTATTATCCGCTATTTATTTGTGCTGGCCAGTTCTGCTCTGTTTCTCTTATAAACCACTCAGCCATAGCTATTACTGTACCTTCCTTAGTTTCATATTCATCACCCAACTCCATTCGTCTTCCTTTCACTCACCCACCCACTTCTTTCGTTCTAAAATCTACAGTTGCTCCTTCGACTATTTCTAACTCTCCCCTCTCTCTGACTGTCTTTTCCCCTTGCCTCCCTTCCCGCTGACTATCACTCCTTCTCACCTCCCTCCTTTGAATGTCCCTCTCTCTCATATCCTTCTCACTGACTATCCAAACTCCACATTTCCTTCCCCCTGACTACACTTCCCTCTCACTTAAATCTCCCTGACTCTCTCCCTCTTATCTCCCTTTCCCTGACTATCTCTCACCCTTAACTCTCTCTATCTGACTGTCCTACCCTTCTCCTTCCCACACATTCTCTCCCTTTTACATCTCTCCATACTCTCTGTCTCCTTCACTCCTTCTCCCATACCATATCTCCTCACTTCCCTCTCCCAGGCCATCTCTTCCTCACATCTCCACTCTTTCGCAACCCCTTCCCCCTCACACATCCCTCCCCCTAGCTGTTCCTCCTCTCAGCTTCCTCTGCCAATGTCTATCCCTAACCCCCTTGTCCCAGATCATCTCCCTCCCTCATCTCCCTCTCCTTGACAATCTGTCTCCCTCATCTCTCCCTGACCATCTATCTCCTTTATCTCTCTTTCCGTAACTACCCCTCCCCTTACCTAACAATCTTTCCTTCCTATCTACCTTTCCCAGACTCTCTCTCCTCCCCTCACCTACTCTCCCAGTTATCCCTCCCACTCATCTCAGTAACTCGTCCTTCCATCCCACATGATATCCCGCTCCACCCTCGGTCTCATCAATAAAAACACAGGCCTCGAGCGGAAGACTAAATGACATCCACGCTAAAACATCCACATTAAATTTATCTACATTAGCCCTGTCTACAGTATCCACATCACCATATCCGTCGAAAAAAAAAGAAATCATCCACACCAACATTACTCATCAAGATCGTCTATCTTCAAATGCAAATCCATCCACAGGATTAAGTCCACCTAAAACAACAAATCCATCCAGACAAAAACACCTCTTTCACATAATCAAATCCATCCACAGCAACCCACCTCATCCACACAAACACATCTCATCCATATCATCAAATGCATCCACACCAACACATCTCATCCACATAACCATATCCATTCACACAAACACACTTCACTCACATCAAATCCATCCATACAAACACACTTCACTCATAACATCAAATCCATCCACATCATCAAGTCCATCCACACCAACACACTTCATCCACATCATCCATTCACACAAACACACTTCACTCACATCAAATCCATGCACAACATCAAATCCATTCACACCCACACACCTCTTCCGCATCATCAAATCTATCCTCACACAGACAACTCATCCACAACACGTAAACCATCCAAAACATCATATCCATCCACACCAACACACCTCATCCACACCATCAAATCTATCCACACTAACACACATCATCCACATCATCAAATCCATCCACACCAACACACCTGATCCACAACATCAAAAAAATCACCCATCATACCTGGAGGTCAGCCAGTTCTAAAAAGTATATCCACTAAATCCAGAAGTGGCGACGTATTTCAATGTTAATATAAGCGAGGCCGAACACTGGAGCTATATATGGGAGGGAGCGTATCAGGGTGGTTTATGGAAGGAGGCGGACTGGTTCACGAGGCGTGGGAGAAGGCGTGGTGATATATGGTGCTAGTGGCGGTGGGAGAGAAGGGTGAGAATCAGGGGGCTATGGTTAGGAGTCTTGGAAGCAGGGGAGAGTTCGGTGGTGTGTGGGTTGCGAGGGTGGTTTGAGTGTGGGTTGAGAGGGTGGTGTGTGTGTGGGTTGAGAGGGTGGTGTGTGTGTGTGGGTTGAGAGGGTGGTGTGTGTGTGTGTTGAGGGGGTGGTGGTTGAGGGGGTGGTGTGTGTGTGTGGGCTGAGGGGGTGGTGGTTGAGGAGGTGGTGTGTGTGTGTGTGTGTGTGTGTGTGTGTGTGTGTGTGTGTGTGTGTGTGTGTGTGTGTGTGTGTGTGTGTGTGTGTGTGTGTGTGTGTGTGTGTGTGTGTGTGTGTGTGTGTGTGTGTGTGTGTGTGTGTGTGTGTGTGTGTGTGTGTGTGTGTGTGTGTGTGTGTGTGTGTGTGTGTGTGTGTGTGTGTGTGTGTGTGTGTGTGTGTGTGTGTGTGTGTGTTGTTGCGTAGCGAGGTTTGTGTGGTTTGGTGTGGTGTGCATGTGTGTGTTGGGGGGGTGGGCAATGGGTGATAATCAAGAGACTGCGTGACAGGAAGGGGTAAAGGGAGAACAGCAGTGAAGGTTGAAGCCCTTACATGTGCCAGGGTGGGAGAATTAGAATAAATATCCACTGCTGTAGCTTAGGATTCGAGGCTGAGTGAGTGGTGCTGTGTGTGTGCTTGTGTATGTGTATGAGTTGTCCTACACTAGTATGTGTGTTTGTGTATATGTGTGTGTGTGTGTGTAGGGGGTAGGAGTTAGGTGCTATATGACCGCTTGTGTATTTGGATAAGAGTTAGGAGCCATATGTGTCGTTGTATATGAGGGTGAGTTAAGTGCTGTCTGTTTGTGTATAACACTGACAAATAACTAGGTCTGATTAGTGATGGTCCGGGATCGAAACCATCAGCTCACAAGGTTTCTTAATATATGAAAATGTCATGGTGTAACGTGCAAAATTTATGGTAAGGGAAAAAGAGACATTACGAAACTTCTTTATAGTGTGTGAAGTACAGAGGTGTGGAAGCTAAGGCGACCAGGGAAATGACAAGGGATCGAGCTGGGTTTGGCACTTTTTATGTTAGGTAAAGTGAGTCAGGGCCTGTGTGTGTTTGTGTATGTGATGGGTGTGTAGGAGTAGAATCAGAAGCAGGGGAAGAACATGTAGGTGCGATGGAATCTGTAATTATGTGGTACCGGAGCGGAACAGGCTAACAACCTACGTGTCAGAGTGGAGACAGTTGCGGGATGCCTTATTCTTGCAATGGACTGGCACAAGCTGATGATGATACTGGTAATGAAGATGATGATAAATGATAATGATAATAACTGATAAAGAAAATGAATAATAATAATAATAAAAAAATAATAATAATTACTACTACTGCTACTACTACTACTACTACTACTAAGTTACGTATTTACTTATTGTGTAGCCACAACAAGGAAGCTTCGCCATAACGATTTATAGTATTGACTGTCTTCAGATCTTCGTAGATCTGAAGACAAAGGTGTGGAAGAAATAAATGAACCATGGGTACGTTTTACATTTGTCTCAATAACTGGCTAACTGTACGCTTAACTGTATCCATACTCCTTTCAGAAAATGAAACGGACAACAGCTATATTTTTGTGATGTTTCAGCGTTACAACTTTCGTGGCTTTCTCTAAAACGTTACAAAGAACACACTGACCAGATTTAAATTCGGCACTTTCCACTACGCTAAATGGTAAAAGATTCAGCCAGAATTCTCAGCAAACTTTTTTATCATAGGATATTCAACCAAACAGCTGTATTTCAATTAGTTTATGAGATATTTCAATTTCAAATATGCAGTTTTTGCACCAAGAATGAGTAAATGACCTTCAAAAATAGGTTAGGGTCATTTATATTTAGCACAAGTACTTGGGTTACCCTAGGGTACCTTCCTGTATTTCACCAAGATCTATGAAAAAAGGTGCAAAGAAATATTATAATAATACTTACCAAAACAATAAGCTTCGCCCTAGGCTATCTATGACGAAGGTTAATAATAAAAACGATGACTGTGCAGGCTGTGACGAATGAGGCGAGGTGAAAGGGTAGGTGGTGATGTGAAGTAAAGATGGAGACGACAGGTGCGTTGATGTGTAATAAGTAACTAAAGTGTGCGTTGGTGGTCGAGGCCTGAGGGTGACGTAAGAGTGGAAAAGGTAGTTCTCTTGCTCCAGGTGGAACAGGAACTTTCGTGGCACCCCTTCCCTGGCGATTTATTCTGCATATTACATTCTGATTATCTTGCATGGTACTAAGGCAAAATACTTGCGTGTCGACACTAATATACCTATATAAAAAGACACTGTGAGGTTGTAATCTGCATGATACATCGCTAAAGAAGTGTGGCTACGAAATCTCGAAATCCACGTAGAATGCGACCTTCAGTCTCTGTTGATGCAGTTATCTCTGGAGGTGAAGGGAGAGGCTAGTGTGTGGGTGAGCAAGTAAAAAGTCGGCCGAGGGTGACGTGTGGGTGGAAAGGTAGTTCACCAGGTTAATTCCTTCAGTACGATGATATTTCAATTTGTTCTTGCTGCCTTCAGAGTATTGTATCCAAACTAGGAGAGAGTTTTAACACTGCAAGGGTTACATAAAGCCTTGATTAACCCTTTCATTACTGCAGATCTGTCCTACGGTAAATAAAACTGTCTAGTTGCAATATGAATAGAATACAAAAAACGTCATGGAACTGAAGGGATTAAATCTCTGCTGATATAGTATGAAGTGAAGGGGGAAGCTACAATCGGTTTATTTTCACCTGACGGGACTGAGGCACTCCCACAACTTGAATACTACAGTATGTAGCAGTTACACGAAAATCAATGACGCTTAGTGATGAGTTAGGAATAAGTCTCCTTGGCTACCTGTTAAATCGATCCTCAAATTTGGCTACACCTAGTCATCAGCTGGGCTGAAAGGGGTTAGGAATGCTGACCAGGTTGGAGCAAATGCGGTAGGCTCCTGTGTGGGTGGACAAGTAAAGAGAGGGGTGAAGGTGAGGGGTGGGTGGAAATGGTAGTGGTGCAGGTGAAGGTGATGCAGTTAGAGGTGAAGGGGGAAGCTGGTGTGTGGGTGGTGGCTTTGGCGATGAGTGCGTGGATGCTAAGTTTTATCCTACGGTCGTGTTGACTAGCTTTAGTAAAATGTCCTGAAACATCGATTAACATTTCTAGTCTCTTCAGGACAATAACTTTTTTGTATTTTTACTACTGCTAGACAATTACCGGTATATTCAGATCAATGGAGTGTCCTAATCTACCCAGAGCTGATTAAAATCGTAGTACGGCGAAAATAATTAGATCGTTCTCGTACATCTGTTGTCCAGTGGATATGCTAACATCGAGTGCTCTGAATGATGATTCATACGAATGGAAGAAATTATATTTCGACGGACAATTATTGTAAAAACTCCGTATATTAGTTCTATAACAAACACAGCATTCTGTAAAGGAAGGCCATGGCACAATCGCCAGGCCTTTCCCAATGCATTAACAATCCATCCTCCCATCCCACACTATCCCCTCTATACACTTCCCCATCGATCTACGTTGGTGTCTGGTTATCCTAAATCCAACCACCTCATTTTCATACACTCACGCAACAAAGGCTGATTATATACTCGAGGACATCTACAGCGGAAGGCGTTTATTCTAAAGTTAATTACTATTACGTCAACATCAACCATGTTAAGACAGTAAACACAGAGGCAAAAACCGCGGTGCAGTGTCAGTGATGGTGAAAGGAAGGTCACATTATCCACACGGGGGAACACAGAGGTCACTGAGAGAATAAACCCTGCCTCATTAACACCGCAGCCCCGCGTGTTGCTGCCGCTCCAAGGCGAGACGCGGCACACACGCCAGGATGACACACCTTGTTGGATGGAGCAGTAAGTGGACTATTACATCCGATAATACTGATTTACGGATGACAAGAAAACTGCGCACGAAATATAACTCAATCCCTCATACAATTCAATGATTTCAAATCCCATCGACGTGAACGAGGAAATTTTGGTGTGTCAGGAATACGACTACCTCAGAAGGCAGGGGAAAACTTACCCAGGTACTCATTTTGTGCCATAAGAAGACAAGTAAAGGAGACAAGACAGGGGGCTAGATATAATCTTTCTTGCGCTGGTGTAGAGCTGTGGCAACCCCATTGTTCAACACATGCATGCAGCTTCTTATTTCTAAGGACTTGGTAGAGATGAGAGTGTACAAGGGAGTTATATTCCTCGTGTTCAGAAAAATATGAATGACCCTGGATGCAGACCTCCTTAACTAATGTTTTCACTGGATACTGAGTTAGAAAGATGATGATAATGATAAAAAAAAAAAAAGGACTCGGTCTTCTACAGTTCTAGGTGGAAAGGATGGAAAGAGACGTGACATGGCAGCTGACTGACGAGTGCAACACCACATTCCACACTGCTGGGGCCGTATTTTTATATTCTCTTAAGCTAAAATTCTGTTATCAAACCGCTTGTACTGCAATTACGTTTGTCTTCACTTATACAAATAACAAACACTTCAGGCAAATTAAAGTAAATATTAAAGCGAAAAAAAAAAATACGAGAAACACAGCGATAAGTGAGAATGCAGTAGGTACCCATTATACAGACATGGTCATATCGCAAATTACCTAAGCTCCTTCATGAATCCGGCCCCTGGAGTGAAAAGCAGAGGTGAGTGTGGTTCTGGAGTGAGTGCCGGCCTGAACCACAGCGAGACAAGGCCACGCGCACAGCCTGGTACCGCCCTCAACAGAAGCACGCTGACGACACCACCACCAAATAAACTCAAACCACCAACTATTTCAGCCTCTGAGCGTTCGCTGTGCTGGAAACAAACGCCCAGATGCTGCACTATTATACTGTACTGTATTTAACTTGACCTAAACCTGCCATCTGTCCACCTTGAAAGCTGAGTTATAACAACAGATTGATTATCCCAGTCACAAAGAAGAACTGTGGAAAGGATGCAGAGAACTGAGCACGGTGGGCAAAGCAATGGGTAGGATGGGTTGAAATGTTGGTGGGCCGTGGGGCTGGGGCAGGAGATAATGGGAGTGGTAGGAACAGTGATCAGAATCGCGTGGAGGTTTATTTCAAACTAGCCTGCAAAAGTGACGATGTGAGTAAAGAATTCGGCGGGAACAAAAAAATAAGCGGAAGGAGTTAAGACTGTGATAAGGGATGGGGAGGGGCCATGAGAATACACTCTGTAAAAGTAAGTGCTGTCGAAGCAATGCTTTCAGTGCTGCTTCAAAGTGTTCTCCAAGAAAAAGGCGAAGAGAATGACACGCTGACGTTGCTCATTAGCTTGGAATCATGCCCCCCCTCCAAAAAAAAAAAAAAAAAAAAAAAATGCAAAAGATCTAATATGAACGAGAAGCTGGTTCAGGATAATAACCATGACCACTATCTTCATTTTTGCTTCAATTACAGGTGTTATTATTTTACATTCCCAGATAATCGTCTTTCAATAAGTGTCCGCATCGCCTACCACCTCACCCGACTGCAGTGCTCGTGAAGGCAGCACCACAAAGCTGCTCATTACACACCGATTTTTCAATGCTCCCCTCCTTAATATGCGATCACAGGCGCAGACACAGGCAATTATATGGCTGGATTAATATTCCTTTGAGGTGCCTTTGTTGCAGGGGCCGTGTCAGGGCCGGTTGTCGCTGGCTGGTAATTGGGTTACGAAATTCGGTGGGGGAGCTGGAGATTTCGCTGATGTTATTTATTTCATTTGATTCTCTAGCCTGGCGCTGTTGCTGTAGGTGTAAAACTGAAGTAGCTAGTCTCATTTTAAGCCTTCTCAGGCTTCTAGGACTTCCTCGAAGCTGAATAAAACCATCTGGCGGTAGCTAGAATACATTAGTAAAGGTTAAATCTTTTGAAATGAAGTGGCCCGAGATTTGAGCTACCGTAGTCAAATACGGACATGTGACCGTCCTACGCCTCTTATACATGATCGAAAAACCTCCAGCTGTCAGACCACCAGGCTGTACATGTAGGAGGATCAAGGAAGATATGATAATACTCTCCTCACGGCTCACCCACTCCTCCTCACTCTCGCACCGACTTAAGCTGAATAAAATCATGCACTGGAGGCTAGAATGCAGTACAAAATACATCACCCTACAGATGTGATTCATGGAAATAGTTTCGGTTGATATATGTGAATCCTAACAAAAGAGTTAAATCAAAGGACTCACATTACAACAACGAGCTTGATGCAACAACTATGAAAGGGCAGAGGATACAGAACAGTTTCCTGTCTCTGAGTGCTAATGCCGGAGCAAAATAATAATTCTACAATGGTCTTTCCTATTCTTATATATATATATATATATATATATATATATATATATATATATATATATATATATATATATATATATATGAATAATATCTCTCTCTCTCTCTTTCTTTCTCAGTGGGAAACAGGATGCTTGCTAATGACTGTGAAAACGATACAGATGATGATGATGATGATGGTGATTAAAGTTTTGAAAGGCTGGAACAACCATCTTCATCGACATGAAACCGGCAATGTTGTCATAGTTGCTGTTTCCGTTGCTTGTATTGCTGTTGTTACCTCTGCCAAGGAGGTTATGTTTTACCCCGCGTTTGTTTGTTTGTTTGTTAGCAGGATTACACAAAAAGATATTAACGGATTCTGGTGAAATTTAATGGAAGGGTCGGCCATGGGCCATGGAAGAAATTATTAAATCTGGTGACGGATCCGGATTATCCCACACATCCCCAAAAGTTTTCAATGAATTTTAATGAAAGTTTGTGGAATGGTGGACCATGGACCGGGAAAGAATTGATTAAATTTTGGGAGCGATCAGGATCATATTTCCACGGATCCAGATCCGGGATTACTCAAAAAGTTATGAACGGATTTTGATGAAAGTTTGTGGACGGGTGGTTCATGGTCCAAGGATGGAATGATTAAATTTGGGGGCGGATCCGAAGTATCCCGCACGACATCTCCAAAAAGTTCTCAATGAATTTCAATGAAATTTTGTGGCAAGGTGGGCCATAGACCAAGAAAGAATTGATTAAATTTTGGCACCGATCCGGACCCTATATCCATGGATCCGGATCCGGATCCGGATCCTTTTTAATGGCAATGGCACTATGCGCTCTCTGTGTTTTCTAATTTCTGCTGTATTTGTAGCTGGGTTCGTACTACTGGCTCCAGCCCGGTTGTTACTGTTGCTATACTGTTACTTTCGTTGCTGTTCTAGCTTCGTAGTTACTGCTCCCGTTTCTGTTATTAATGCTCTTACTTTCGTTGCTGTTCTAGCTTCGTAGTTACTGCTCCCGTTTCTGTTATTAATGCTGTTTTAGTTCTGGCTCTTGCTTGGTGGCTACCGATGCCACTGATGGTACTACTATTCCTCTTTTGTAGCTCAGCTTTTACTGATGCCGTTGCTATTACTGTTATTGTTTTAAATGCAGTTCTATCTTGGCTGTTACTACTGCTGCTGTTCTTATTACTTTGCTGTTGTTGTGGCTGTAGTTAGAATGTTACTGTAGCTGCTTCTATTACCACTACAGTTTTTAGCGCATCTCAGTTGTTGCCGATATCGTTGCAATCAGTAATTTCTTTTCTTGCAACTCTACTTTGTTGCTTCTGTTCTTATTAGTGTGGCTGTTTTTGTGGGTCTTGTTGGGTTGCTAGTGCTGTAGTTTCTGTTATTACTGTTGTTTTTGTTGTGGCTGCAGGTGCGTTGTGAGGACGAGAAGGTGCGGTCACGCTGGCTGCACCGGCGGGGCCACCTGGGAGAGGCCTGTACTCTAGCTGGCCCGGCAAGATTCGCAGTTCCTCCTCCTTGGCGATTTATTATGCATATTACACCTTAATATTCTCCAGCATGCAAAATATATATCGCATCAATATCGACATAGTTTGCATCAACAGTAAGAGGATACTGAGGTGATATATACAGAATAAATCTTTCAAGAAGAGGTGACAAGCAACCTCCACAGATAATTAGACTACGACCCAAAATCTGCAGCAGGAAATCAGAAATATCCTCATAAAATTCTTAACAATTTTTCGCACATTTGAGAGAGAGAGAGAGAGAGAGAGAACTACAATGTCCAACAAATAGAGCTAAACCAGATAATAATGTGATAATGTGTTAAATACAACCGCGAGAGCTGTCAACAGATTGTCCATTCACTTTACGAAACTACGCTCGTGAGGCTTGCAGTAAGAGTGCATATTCGTGAGTAATCTTCGTAGGCATTAAATCTGCTAAGGAACAACAATCCTAAGCTTCGTGTGGCGTAAGAGGCGGATGGAGATGGTGGGAAGGGACATAACTCAGCCGGAGGAATTCTCAGGAAGGAAGGAAGTGGTGAGGGAGGATGTGGTAGTCGTGGTGGTGGTGGCAGGAGAGGCAGGTGGGGTGGTGGTGGTGGGAGAGGCAGGTGGGGTTGTGCTTCGTCGGCGCTGTAATGAATGAAGACCACTGACTTGAGTTACCAGAGCAGAACACTTGGGGCCGCAGTCTCGTCGGTTAAGAACACTCCCCAACACTTCTTCCTCCCTTAATCTAATTCTGTACATGGAACGTTAATGTTGTTTTGTGTGAGTTTCTAGTCGGTTAAGGAAGCTCCCCAGCATTCCTTCCCAACTAATATAATTTTGCGTGTGCGATGTTAATGTTGTCTTCTTTGTTATCTTCGCTGTTTGTGGAGGCTCCCCAGCATTTTTTTTCTCAATATATTTCTGTACATGGCACGCTAATAGTCTCCCGTATGTTACTTTTCTCGGTTAAGGAGGATACCCAGCACTTCTTCCTTACTTAATGTACTCCTCCATATGGGACAATCTTTTCTTGTATAGTATATTACAGTATTTTGTTACTTAAAGAAGCTCCCCAACACTTCTTCTTTATCAATATATTTCTGCATGTGGCACACCAACGTTGTCTTCTACCCAGTTTATTTGTGGATACCGCAACTTAATGTTCTTTTGTCCGTTATTCATGCAAGCTTACGTCGTTATCAAAATGACTTACAGAACATCCACCATATAAATAAGATGTGGTTGAAAAAAAAAATAAATGAATAAGGAACAGGTACCATACGAGTAAAAGCCTCCTAACATGACGAGAAGACGATATTCGACGAAAACACAGACGCACGTACAGACTTTTTAAAAAGTGTGTTCATTTTGCTAGCGAACACCGGACTCAGGGCTGAGTGTTCGGTGGATTACGTAGTGTTGGGAGGGGGCATGGAGAGGTAAGGGTGGAGAAGGGAGACAAAAGGCAGATGAGGTATGGGAGGACATGCATAAGGGGTACGGTGAGAGAGAGAGAGAGAGAGAGAGAGAGAGAGAGAGAGAGTTATGAGGTAGGTACCAATGGAGATGGAGAGAAAACAAGCGAAACAGTATTGAAAAAAAAAAGGAGAAAAGGCTAAAGACGAACAGAGAGAAAAAAGCGAGGATGGGTTGAAGAAGAAGGATTGGTATAAGAAAATAACGAAAGAGAAAGAAAAAAATACGAAAAAAATGTGGAAAAAAAGCGATAAAATGAGAATGATGAAAGCTAAAGGGTTAAATTTATGAAAACTCTTAATTAATTTTTACGATACAAAAGCCTCCAGTGCAGTTAAAAATTGTCATGAATAATATACTTTGGTCGTATTTATCAACACTCTAGTCACTCAAGTTTGGCTGTGATAAAAGTTAAAATAAAAGTACACGCATACAGGAAATAATGATATGTTGCAAAACTTGAGGTCATGAAAGTTTATGAATATGGCCCCGGTAGCCAACTGCAGGGGGTTAAAGGGGAAGAAGGTGGGGTGAGAGGGGGTGGAGAAGGAGGGGGGAGAAGAGAAGGGGGTGAGGAGAGAGGGCTAAGAGGAGGGTGAAGGGAAGAATGAAATGAAAGGAGATGATGGGTTGGGGAAGAAGGGGAAAGGTATGGGGGGATGGAAGTTGGAGGTAGGGGAGAGGGAGGTGGGGAAGATGAGTGGTGTATGGGTGAAGAGTGGTGTAAAGTAGAAGGGGAGTGGGGGAGATGGGGGATGAAGGGAAGAAGGGGAAAAGGTAGGGGGAAAAGGGGAAGCTAGGGGTGAAGGTGAGAGGGGAAATGTGGGTGTGGGGATAATGGGAAGTGTGGGGGGAAAATGGGGAGTGAGGGGAGAGGCGGAGTGTAAGAGAGAACAGGAAGTGTGGGGGAGAGGGAGATGGTGGGGGAGAAGGGGTCTCGTGCCAGGGCAGAGGTGGTATGGTAGGTATGCTGATCATGACGAAAAATGCTGGCTGAAGACGTGAAGGAGAAGGGGCAGTGAAGGGAAAGAGGAAATGAAGGGATAGGGGCAGTGAAGGGAAAGAGACAGAGCAGGGAAAGGGGCAATGAATGGAAAGGGACAGTGAAGGGAAAGGGACAGTGAAGGGAAAGGGACAGTGAAGGGAAAGAGGCAGTGAAGGGAAAGGGGCCGTGAAGGGAAAGGGGCAGTTAAGACAAAAGGGACAGTGAAGGGAAGGGGCGGAAAATGGAAGATACAGTGAAGGAAAAAGGCAATGAAGGCGAGGGGCGGTGACGAGAAGAGGCGGCGAAGGGAAGTGGCTGTGAAGGGAAGAGGCTGTGAGGGGATGGGGCAGTGAAGAGAAGGGGAGGTGAAGGGAAGGGGCAGTGAGGGGGAGGAACAGTGAAGGTCTCTCGATACTTCGGGGAAAATTAACCTCTATTTCTCACGTCTTTTGCACAACTAACGAGGCCGCATCAGAATTTTACGTACCATTCTATTACCACATTTTCCTTACGGCATTAATTTACTGCCTATCATGGCATTAAGTATTTTGTGAGCAGTACATGTAAGTGAAGGGTAACGAAGCAAATTGAGGTTAGTGTACGAGTTTTTTTTCAGCAAGAGTTTATCAAAATTATCACAAGATACGAATAACATTACTGTATAGGAGTAAACAAAGTTTGGGAGGTATATACTGTATATATATATATATATATATATATATATATATATATACACACACACAATATAATTAAATTCTCTCTCTCTCTCTCTCTCTCTCTTAATAAGAAAGCAAGGGATGTGCAACAACCTTGACAAGGCATAAGATCACACGTCCACTAACACAACAGAACGAAGCATATATAAAAGAAAGCCGGAAAGGTGAATCACTTTCTTCCCCACTTAAAGCAGACAACCGGATGAGACTGCGTACATTGGGGTCACGGACGCAGGAGTGGAATGACAGGGAATTAGCAGAGGAGAACCGCCCATTCTGGCTTCGGGTTTCCCAAAGACAGTGAAGTTGTCACCTTTTAACGCCACTCAGGGTTTTATTTTAAGTGGCTTTGAAAATTTCGTAGCACCTCTTTCTCAGCAATTTAGTCAGCACATATTTTTATTCATTTATTTTTTATTTCTTTGTGCAAGAAAGGAGCCAAATGCCAGAAGCCCGAAAAACTGTTCCTTCCAAGAAGCAAAATAAATCGCAAAGGAAGAGTTCCTACAAAGACCTCTATGCCACTCAGAATATGCCCTTGATCTCTCCAGTCCGAGGACAATTTCGATCTTATTCTAGCTATTTTTAGGTGATTTTATACTCACCCTATTAATGACGTATGGTCTAGGGTAGTAGTAGTTGCATCCTCAGGCTCATATGAATGCAAACCCAGTGGACTGCAGGCTTAAGTTGGCCTTCTCCTGCAGTCCACTATCCTCCTTTCGGGGATAGGGAAGGAGCTGAGGGAGGGACGTTTGTATGACCGGGTAGTGGAGCCTCCTGGTTATATCGGTGCCACCACGTGAAGGCGTCGCTTTCGAGCACTCTTAACTGGGATGGTTTGAGAGTATAAGCTTCATTACTGCTTTCCTATGGAGTCTCCTAAGTTAATAAAATCGTATTGTAGCTGCAAAAGCTAACATGTAAATCAGGGATCGTGTTGGTGTGCTGAAGAGTAACACCTACAAGGTGTAGCACCAATCAACTGGGTGGTTTTACTGCCCATTTATATAAACATCCTCAACTTCCACACAATCCCCTTAAACAGGGATAATGGACTGGATATGAACATTTTCAGCCTACAATTCACTAGTTTCACGTTTCAGATGAACCTAAGGCTATAACTACTACTACTACTACTTCTCCACCAGAGGGGGGTCTCTTTAGGTGAATAAAATCGTCTTGTAGCAGCAAAACGAACAATGAAAAGAAAAATGGTAATCGTGAGGGAGGTGTTAACTGAATCATGACTAGGTGGGTGAAGATGAGACAGCAGGGAGTGTGATGGGTTAAGTGAGGGTCGTGTGGGTGAGGAGGTCGAGGTAACAGCACAAGGTCGAGTCCCACGCCTGTTAATTCTCTCATGGTCGGGACATCTTTAGAAGTACTGTACAGTATTCCAGCTAACGCCAGATTTTATTCAGCTGAGAGTGAATTATAGGAATCTGAGTGAATACTGTCGCCTTTAATTCTCTCACTGTAGCATTCTCCTCCAGCTAAAGCCAAGCGATTTTATTCAGATGAAGGTGAATGCAGGAGCCTGAAGGTGTGTGTGTGTGTGTGTGTGTGTGTGTGTGTGTGTGTGTGTGTGTGTGTGTGTGTGTGTGTGTGTGTGTGTGTGTGTGTGTGTGTGTGTGTGTGTGTGTGTGTGTGTGTGTGTGTGTGTGTGTGTGTGTGTGTGTGTGTGTGTGTGTGTGTGTGTGTGTGTGTGTGTGTGTGTGTGTGTGTGTGTGTGTGTGTGTGTGTGTGTGTGTGTGTGTGTGTGTGTGTGTGTGTGTGTGTGTGTTCATATTTTCATGGCATATAAGCTTCTCACTGCATACTCCCTACACTATAACCGTATTTCAAGGCGAAGATCCTTGAAGGTGGAGAGGGAGGGGAAGGGGAAGGGAAATAATGTGTAATGAGATAGCAGGGATATTTCAAGTTAAATCTTTCAAAATGGTTACGTCCTTCTACCAGACGATTTTATTAAGTTTACGAGGGCTCCAAGGCAAAATGTAACTCCTCCGGCTCCAAAATTCTACCTAGAAATGAAAACCCATTGGCGATAGCAAAAAAAAAAAAAAAAAAAGAAAAAAAGAAAAAAAAAAAAAGACGCCAAATGTCTGTAGGGGTTAATGGAGAAAGCTTAAAATCGTCTGGCTGTAGCAAGAATAAAATCGCATGGCTATATAACAAAACCATCTGATGCAAAAATAAAGTCGCCTGTTGAAGCAGTAAAAAAAAAAAAAAATCGCCTGACAACAGTTTAAGAGAATCTCAAATAAATATTACTAGGAGTTTGGTGTATCTGGAATCAGGAGGAAAGTCGTCTGGTGACAACAAAAACAAAAACCGTCTGGTGGTACAGAGTAAAACCGTCTGGTGATAGCAGGAGTAAAATCGTCTGAGGGTATTAAAAAAAAAAAAAAAAAAATGTCTGGTGGTGAAACCATCATTATCATCCCCATCATCACTGCGGCCCCAAGTCAACTCCTAAGACGTAGGGCGAGATTCGTTTTAACAACTGTACTACTACCACTACTACAACTACCGCACTACTGCTACTACAGCTACTACTACTACTATAGATCATAACAACAACAATAATAATAATAATAATAATAATAATAAAATAATAACAACTACATTAATAATAATAATAATGATAATAATAATAATAACAACAACAGTAACATCAAAAAGCAGGAGAGCTATCAAACAGCGTCCCCAGTGCGGCCACACAATCATCCACTCATCCAGGTCTTCAGAATCTTGGCTACTCCTCACAGGCAAAAAGCATTCAACACATTTTGTATTTTTACCTTCAAATGCGTTTCAAAACACGGCTGTGGGATACACTCACTTTGTCTTATGCCGAATTAAACAAGGGATGCAAACCTTGTCATCTGCTTCTCCTTATACGTTTTTTCCATTCGCTTCGATCGTTATTATTACTCGGCTTTATCACTCTCTATACCTCACATCCTCACATACACACTTGCTACGTTAAACTCAGGCGCGTACAGTCTCTTCATGACAATTATTATATTCACTTAAAATGACCACTAATTACACGGGCTCTCCTTTATACCCTTTGATTAAAATTCTTACTTATTCCACCTCTTTCACGAACTTCTGTGCTCCTCATCACATCCAGTCTATGCAACACAAATACTCCTTAACAGTCACCGATCCAGTCTGTTCACGTTTTATCTTCTCAACTTATACCTCACCAAAGTCTTACACCCAAACAATAATGTGGAGATAAAGACACCTCCATGGACTAGTTTGGCATCGTCCTGACGGGTACTACGACGCAGTTTTGTTTTGTTGTTGCTTAAGCAGACAATTTTCCTAAACCCACGTCAGATCTCTTGTAGTTACGGGATTAGGGAGAATATAAAAAAAAGGCTGGATGATGATGATGATGATGATGATGATGATGATGATGATTCTTGTTACTATCAGACAACATTATTAAGCTTGGAGGGGAATTCTGGTATTGCATGGGTAAAGTGGAGGTGATGTGGGGTGTGGGGGGCTAAGGCAACACAAGGTCATAGTCTCCCCCAAGCCACGATAGAAATTACAAGTTACTCCGGCACTGAATCCACTCTGGGTTGGTGTACTTTGGGGCGCGGCCATTGGAGGAGGAGGAGGAGGAGGGAGGGAGGGAGGGAGAGAGATGAAGGTGGGGAGATTTTTTGTGCTGACTGAATGTTGGTGGGGAGACAGTGTGGGCAAGGAGGCAAATAGGTCGTGGGGAGGTAAATGGTAGGGTGACAAGGCTTGGGGTGATTGGGGGTGGGGATGAGGTCGGGCAAGCAGCGGGAGTGGGGAGACTGAAACATCCATGAAACTTGATCTCCAATTATTTTTATCAAACCTCTCATACATTCTTAAAATTCAAGTCTAAAATCGTAATATCTTGAGACTTTTTTACGAAGGTGTGGAGGTGAGAGAGATCGTGGGTGAGGGACTTTGGAGGTGAAGAGGTCGAGGCAACAAGCGTCCACCTTACACATTCCGTTCAGCTTCTTTCTTACGGCGGACGGAAATCGGTTTATACAGGATTTCGGTGTATCTAGAATCAGCCAATATTCGGTATAGGTGTACCATGAATTGTGTTACATAGGGCGTAAGTGTGTCTAGAATAAAATTCCTTGGAGTTCGGTGTATCTAGAATCAGACTGTACTGGGCTGAAAAGTGCGCAGAATCAGGCTTTACTGGCATGAAATGTATCTAGAAATTAGGCATCGTTCGGTTTAAGTGTATCTAGGATAATAATACTATACTGAGTCTAAATGTTTCTAGAATCAGACAAGCTGAGAATTTAATATGCACTGAATCAGGAGTTAAGCGTATCTAGAATTAGGATTATTTGGGGTTAAGCGTGTGTCGTGGGATCTGGGGTTTAGTGTGTCTAGAATCAGACTATATGTGTCTAGAATTAAGCTATTTTGCTGCTAAATGCGTCTAGTTAAGGTGTCTATGCAACTGTTTGAGGTGGAAATAAGGTGAGAAGCAGTTATACGGGAGAGAGAGTTCTTAGGAGAGACAGTTATTAGGAGAGAATTATTAGGAGAGACAGTTATCAGGAGACAAAGCTATAAGAGGACAGTTATTAGGAGAGACAAGTATGAGGAGACAGTTCTTACGGAGACAGTTATATGGTGAAACAGATAGTGTATACCTGTATAAAATGGCAGCTGTATGGAGTTATACTGAGAGACAAATCATACGGAGATAAGGGGGTCTAATCAGTAAGAATCTACCTCAGAAATTCCATTCAGAATTTTCATACCTTTCCCAAAACAATGCCTGAGGTCGGTTTTTAACTCCACACCAGTGATGCACATTATTTTATTCTTGCTACCTTCAGATGAGATTTTATTCACCTCTTAAGAGACTTTTTCCGACTGGATGAATTATATACATCCATTATTAATTCCTAAACTACTAGCGATCCTCCATATACTGAATAAAATCTTTTGGTGACAGCCTGTGTAAAATGAACATAATACGTCCTCGTTGTGAGGCGGTGAAGGATGGGTTGTAGAGGGGGAGGCAATGAGCGAGACGACAAATGATGGAAGAGATGAGGTCAAAACAACATGAAACTACCTCCATCTTTCAATTTATATATAACCTCTCTGAAACTAACTGTGCTAGGATCTGGTTATCTCTGGGATACCTATGTTAGAATCGGGTTATCTCTGGGCTCATTATTCTAGAACTGGGATATCTCTGGACTATTTGAGCTAGAACTAGACTATCTCTGGCCTAACTGTGCTAGAATTGGGCTATCTCTGGGTTAACCTCAACCTCCTTTAAATATACCTAAACTCCATTCAGTTTCCGGAGGCATATGAAGGAGACACAGACTGTTGTAGAGGCGAAAAGATCGAGCCAGCAGAAGTCTACCTAAGACATTCCATCATTAAACCTTTCTTTAATATGTCCAAAACTTTGGTTAATATTTATGGGCAATACATGGGAGTGAGACAGTTTTAGAGGTGAAGAGGTTGAGCCAGAACGAGTCTACCTCACACATTCTATCACTCTACCTGCGTCCCTCCCTCCCTCCCCCGCATTCTCACACACTCGACCTCAGGGAACAACGGAGGACACATCAATTACGCCGGAAATTGAGGAAACTCGGAATTCTGAAACTCTTGCGGTTAGAACGTGGGGTGATAACGGGGGCGGAGAGGGGGGGGAGAGAGGAGAGGAAGGAGGGGGGCGAGCAGGGGAGGGGGGGCTGGAGCGAGGGGGGAGAAGACAAGAGAGAGGAGGGAGGGGGCTGAAGCGAGGGGGGAGAAGACAAGAGGGAGGAGGGGAAGGGGCTGGCAGATGGTCTGAAGGTGACGGAAGGGAAAGAGAGGAGTAAAGAGAGAGGACACAGAGAGAAGGGAGGGAGGGAAAGCACAGAGAGGAGAGAAGGGATGTGAAAGAAAAGTGAGGGGAAGAGGAGTGGGAGGGGACGGAGAGAGGGAAGGGCTGGATACAGGAGGGAAGGGAGCGAAGAGAGGACGCCGGGGGGGGGGGGGAGCTCGTGGACAGCGTGAAGGGTGAAGGGAGCGAAGAGAGGACGCCGGGGGGGGGGGGAGCTCGTGGACAGCGTGAAGGGTGAAGGGAGGGGGAGAAGAGGAGAGAAGACGGGGGGGGGGGATTGGATTGTGATTGTGATGAGGGGAGGAGGGAAGCAGATGGAGCTGCTGGCCGCGGTGGAGGGAAGGGTGGATGAAGAGGGGTGAGGTAGGATCAAGAGACGGGCGAGAAAGAGGAAGGGATAGGAAGGGATAGGAAAAGAGGAAGGGATAGGAAAAGAGGAAGGAATAGGAAAAGAGGAAGGGATAGGAGAAGAGGAAGGAGAAGAAGGGGAGGGGGGAAGATGGGGAGGGGGGAAGATGGGGCGAGAGGAACAGGGGATGGGTGGATGAAGAGCGAAAGAGGTGATGATGTTGAAAAAGAAGAGAAAGAAGAAAAAGAGAAAACAGATGAGGGAGGGTGGGGAAAGGGGGACAACAGGGAAGGGGAAGATAGAGATTGCAAGAAAGGGTGGAAAAGGAAAGAGAAATGAAAAATGGGCATGTCAATGGTAGGGGAAAGACGATACGACATGTTACTGAATGAAAAAAGGTTTGGGGGAGAAGAGAATAACTGATATGTGCAATAAAAAAAGCAGGAAGAAAAAAGAGAGGAACAGCAGAGAGCTTAAGAATGAAGACAAAAAGGGGAAAGAATACAATGTTGGATGGATAGAAACTAAAATGAGAGAGAGAGAGAGAGAGAGAGAGAGAGAGAGAGAGAGAGAGAGCGCTAGGAGGAGAAAGGCAAAATTAGGCAAGGAGTAGGAGGCTTTGGGAGAAGGCACGGGAAGGAAGCAAGGGGAGGAGGAAAGGGGAAGGAGGAAGGGAAGATTAGGCAGGGTGAAGGAAGTAGGGGGGAGGAGGCAGTGGGGGGAATTCAGAAGGGAGTGGGTGAGTGAGAAGAGGGGAGGGGAGATAAAAGGGAGGGACAAGAGGTGAAGCGAGAGAAAATGAGAGGTAACATGAAGAGAGAAGGAACGGGAAGGGATGAGGGGTGAAGGGAAGGGATGAGGGGTGAAGGGAAGGAAAGAAGAGGTGTGAGATTTGAAGGGAAGGTAGCAGGAGGGGTGAGAGTCGAAAGGAAGGAAAGAGGAAGGGTGAGAGGTGGATGGGTGAGGGGTAGAGGGGAGGAAAATAGGGGCGGAATAGATGGGGAGGAAAGAGGGGGGGGATAGATAGGGAGGAAAGAGGGGGGTGAGAGATGGGAGGGAAAGAGGGGTGAGAGGTGGTAGAGAAAGAGGAAGGGTGTAGAAGGGAGGAAAGAGGAAAGGTTAGAGGTGGGGAGGATAAGGAAGAGGTGATCGTGGTGAGCAATGAGGCGGTGTAAGAGGAGGAGGGAAGAAGAGAGGTTAGAATTTTCGGGTAGGAATGTGGAGCGATGAATGATGGGGGAGAAAAGAGGAGGTGTGAGGGGAAAAAAAGAAGGGTTGAGATGGAATGAGGGACAGAGAATGCAAGAGGGGATGGGGTGGAGGGGTGAAGGTGGCAGACACGTCCCCCTGTGTTGAGTGGCCTCCCCTACCGTGTGCAATATGGACCCGCCCACACCTGCCAACCTTTCACACCAAGCCTTTGCTCTCCTTAACGGACAGACATACAGACAGTCTCTTTCTCATTCTTTGGTTATTCTTTGTTTCACTCTCTTTGCATGTACTATATATATATATATATATATATATATATATATATATATATATATATATATATATATATATAGATCTACAGGAAAAAATCGAGGAAAGAAGAGGTAGAGGATATAACTTGTGGGAAAAAGTGGTGGAGGAGAGAACTGGAGAAATCACGAATTAAAATTAAAAACATCCTGAGAAAAGAATTGATTGAAAGGAAGATGAAAAAGCGTAGATCTAGAAGACAGAAATGGATGAAAGTGGAACGGGAGGAAAGGAAAGAAGTGTGGGAAACAGAAGGCAAAGAAAAAAGATAATGAAGGAAGAGAAAGAAACAAAAGTTAATGAATGAGAGAGAGAGAGAGAGAGAGAGAGAGAGAGAGGAGCTACGGGAATGAAGTGGATAGAGGGGGTGGTTAGAGTTTCACCCCCCTTCTCTGTTTTTCTCTCTGTCTCTGTATCTCTCTCTGTTCCTTACTTTCCTCTTCCCCCACACTAACCCTCCCTCCTTAGCTCCACCTCTCTCTTTTCTTACCTCCCCCCCCCACTTCCTCCCTCGCCTCCGCGGTGCAGTATGGCGAAATGACGGTCACCAGAGCCTGACCCCAGAAAAAAAAAAAAAAAAAAAAGGCGATTACTGTGGTTTAGCAGCAAAAAACGAGGGAAATACCGATCCGGCCTTTTATGGGATGTTTGTTTTACCCATGTTTTATATGTAATTGTTTTGGAAGGGCCTAATTTTATATACATGTATTAGTACCGGGTATATAAAGCATGTGTGTGTGTGCGTGCGCGCTTTTTTTGTCTGTTTTGGTGGTTTGCTAGGATGCCTGAGATATATTTCCAAAGTTTCAATTGTTCCGTTATAATCATTCCATTTGTTTTGTTACCATTTGAAGGCTGAGTCTTTTTATTACTTTTAACAAAAGGCTTAATGTGTCGTTTTAAAGGAATGACTGGGGTGCAGTACTCTCTTCCTGCCACTATGGAAGGAGTGACTGGTCACTCAAATATTCTGACTGAATAGCCTACAGCCAGGCCATTACGCTATTGATGGGGTAATGATAAACTGAACGATGGATATAATGACGAACTGTACACTAAAATATCCCCCCCCCAAAAAAAAAAAAAGAGAAAAAACATACGGTCCTTCAGAATATGGAAAAATGAAGGAAAAAAAAAAAATCTGAGGGGGTGAGACAAAAACATCCACGGAAAAGGGACCAAACTATATAATGAACATCAGGCAATAAAAAAGAACAAAAATATACGATTTATTGCACAGACTCCCAAAATAAAGACAGGCAACTTTCCCAACGGATTGCACGATGTCGCCCCTACCCCCCCCATATATATATATATATATATATATATATATATATATAATCTTTGACACTCAAAGAGCGGATAGTTCCCCCCTCCTTGCAAAAATTGGTAAACGCGCGGGGAACAGTACAGAAATTTGGTTCCCGGATGGGCGACACATTTGCGTTTCTTCACCCAGATAACAGGATAAAATAGAAGTGAAGGGGAAATGGGTGGTAAGCGAGAGCTGGACATCCCTACAGCCACCTTAACAAAAAAAAAAAAAAATACGCTATATTATCTAAAGGCTTGTAAAATATTCCGAAAACAAGAAACAGAAAGGGGAAAGGACGATAAGAAAGTGATGGATATGTTCAAGGGCCAGCAAAACAAAGACTCTGAGAACAAGGATTACACGCAAGGGGAAATATGGAAAGAGTAAGAGAGAGAGGAAGAAAGAGAAAGAGAGAAATGAGCGAGGGGGTCAAAGGTGAGCCAACTGGAGCAGTGGCCACCCCAGGACGTCTCGTGAGCGCACGCGCACGCGCCCGTACGTACACACACACACACACACACACACACACACACACACATGAATACTCATATGTATAATAACACGAACTCAAACACACAAGTGGGAACAATTACAAATTCACAATATCGCACACAATTCTTTACATACATGCATAGATACGTACATGCATACGTACATACAAGTACGTACATGCAGCTGTAGGCACACAAACAATCGTAAACTTCCAGAACACGTACATATATTCATTACATTCCTCCCTCCAGGTCTTGGTCTAGTTCCCCTCTCGTCTTCCCCCTCCCTCTCCCCCCTTCCCTCCTCCTCCTTTCCTTCTTTCTTCTCCCCCATTCCTTCACCTCCCTTCGTTTCCCTCTTTCTCTCTTCTCTCTCCTTCCCCCCACTCCCCTTTTTTTCCCCTCCCTTCCTCCTTTCCCTCTCTCTTCACACCCTTCTTTCTTCCCCGTTCCATTCTCCATCCTCCCTTCTCTCCCTCTCTCCTTTCTCTCTCACTGATCCATTTCCCCTTCTTTCCTTATTCTTCCCTTTCTCTTCTCCCTGACTTCTCCCTTCCTCTCCTGTACCTCCTACTCTGTCTCCTGTCTCATCCGCCCCATACCTTCCGTCTCCCTTTTTTTTCTTCCCTCCCCCTTTCTTCTCTTGCCTCTCGCTGTTCCCTCCCTCCCTTCGCCCCTCCTTTGCCTTACCTCCCTTCTTCCTCTCCCCTTCATTTCCATCCATGTCTCTTACTCTCCTGTGTTGTCTGTTATTATCTTCTCTGTCTTGTGTGTGTGTGTGTGTGTGTGTGTGTGTAATTCCATGTGTTTGTGTGCAGCTGAGCGTGACTGCAACGGTATGTAGCTGTGTGTGTGTGTGTGTGTGTGTGTGTGTGTGTGTGTGTGTGTGTGTGTGTGTGTGTGTGTGTGTGTGTGTGTGTGTGTGTCCAGCCCTCCCTCACAAACCAATCACACACACAGTTACACATCTACAATACCATCCCCTCAACTTATTCACTCCAATGACGTATATTCTAAGCTATTCCTTCTTTCTACTAATGATTTTTCAGCTTAAGGTAGTCATCAGTGAGGGAAGGGAATATTGATGCCTGTTCTCCCGGCTGAATCAAACCGTCTTGTAATACTCTGAATATCATCATTACAATTATTATAATCATCAACATCATCGTCGTCGTCGTCTAAACAAAGGGAGGGAGGGAAGGACTGAGAAACACATAGAGGAAATCACTAAAGTAAGATAATTACCTACAGTCTCAAAAGAAATAGGCCAGACATCCTTTCTGACCTTCGTCATGTTCGGCTGTACCTCATAACTCTACAGTTCCTAGCAGATTACCTAAATTCGTCTATAGTAGAGAAGTGGTCAAAACAAAACCCCTTCAACTGTCCTTCATCGAGGTTAACCTGGTGGATATTTTCGCCATTTTGCAGCTTATTTCTCGTAGCTCCATGGCAGAATACCACTGTCACACGGCTCTATCCTTTCCATAACATCTTTTTGTGACTATCACCATATTCTGATACTAATCTCTCGTTACAGCTCGGTAATTAAGATGGATAGATGACTGTTTTATGCCACGTTAAAGTGAACAGAGTACAGAGCCCATCTTTCAAATTATTTTTCACCTTAAGAGTCCTGTTCCTCCTGCGTAAGGGCGCTTGGGTGTGGCTCTTTTCTCTCCCTCCCTTCCTTACCTCCCTTCCCCATCCCCCTCTGCCCCTCCTACCCCCCCAGGAGCACCTCTTACTTCTATTGGCACCCCGCTACCCAATCTGAATTAATAAGCCGCTGAGTGAAATACTGGCCCAGCCTGATAATCGTGATCATGTAGGTAAGAGCGAGTTGATTCTAGTTACGTCCTGCCTCAAGCTCTATCCGCCTTTGCTTTGGTGGCTGCGAGGTGAGGTGGCACATAAACAATATTATAATTTGATCTAGCGATATATGGGTGTAGCCAAGTCCATAATTACGGAGGTAATTTTTCGATATCTCAGATGATAGAAAATGGCTTGGCGGCATTACACTTCACATAACGCAATTATTAATAAGGCAAAATAGTCATACTTCTTTTGTTTCTCCGTCTCGTATTTAACTAATAAAGTAAAAAAAGGGGAGGGTGTCTTTCTCTTTGCGATATCTTTCTTAATATGTCCATAACTGCTTTACAAGGTACAGTTCGACCTTATAAAAAAAAAAAAAAAAAAAAAAAAAAAAAAAATCCGTGTAAGGAGACGTGGAATGTCGTACTTCTATCAGCTGGCCCATAGGAAAGAGTGTATGTGTTATTCTGGCCAAACTTTGGATCTGCTGATGCGTGCCTTCAGGACGTCAAGGTCTGGTACAAAGAAAAACGGATTGTGAATGCCAGTAAAATGAAACACCATTGATTTCAATTCCGTCTGACCCGTCAGATCCAAGTAATTTTCTCATCTATCTACCGTCAAAGTTTGACAGCAAGCGTAAGAGATCTAACGGTTTTAAAACATTTATCTACAGCTAAACACTTTTATAAACATTTGTTCATTATATCTAGTGATCTAAGCACTAGTTTTAACGATTTAAGTCCTATTTCCAGTGGTTTGTACATTCTTTCTAGCGAGTCCTTTGTACTCTTCCTAGCGATGTTCTTGCACCTTCTGATTTGGCAACTAGGCCCGTCTGCTTCCGAACTCACAATATCGTCACGTGAGGCGGGTCGGCCGTCAGTGTTATGGTCGAATTCTCGTTTGTGTACGAGACTTAGCACTGTTTCCTTCGTGATTTGCTTGAATACTATAGCCCAGTACTGTCTTGTACGTTAATTTAAGGTTTTTCAATATCGACACTGATGGCATCAGTAACACAGAAGAGGATACTATGGTGTAATCGGCATAATAAATCGCTGAGGAAGACGTGCTACGAAATTTCTTGAGCCCTTGGTCAAGCTGTGGTTGATAACAGCTTTGATAACTCCCGTGGCTCTGGCTATAAGCACGAGAGATAATGAAGAAACATGGGAAAATCATCATCTGGATAACACCCTCTCTTCCTCATCTTCCCTAGGTCATAAGCACGAGAAAGAATGGCGAAGAGCGGCAAAAACACCATCTCGATCCTCCCTCTCTTCCTCATCTCCCCCAGTTTATAAGCACGAGAGAGATAATGATGAAACATGGCAAAAACATCACTCGAATACCTCCCCCTCTCCCTCCCCTCCCCTCCCAGACCAGACTATGAGAGTGTGTGCGATAGCGTAGACGTGAAATGAAAAGCAAACATGATGCGTATGGGTGGTGTATGCTCGGTTCCCCCTACCTAACTCGGCTCACGCAGCCTGGCCTTTATCGGGCATGGGATTATTCGGCGCCCGACCGCAAATCAGGCTGGGATGCCGATACAAGCCTGGCGGATCGTAGGGGTCGGGCTGACGTGCTGAGAGGGTTATGTATGTGGGCCAAGCATGGAAGGTTGTGTGTGTGTGTGTGTGTGTGTGTGTGTGTGTGTGTGTGTGTGTGTGTGTGTGTGTGTGTGTGTGTGTGTGTGTGTGTGTGTGTGTGTGTGTGTGTGTGTGTGTGTGTGTGTGTGTGTGTGTGTGTGTGTGTGTGTGTGTGTGTGTGTGTGTGTGTGTGTGTGTGTGTGTGTGTGTGTGTGTGTGTGTGTGTGTGTGTGTGTGTGTGTGTGTGTGTGTGTGTGTGTGTGTGTGTGTGTGTGTGTGTGTGCGCGCGCGCGCGCGCGCACGTAGAGGGAAAGGAGAGGAGTTGGGGAGTAAGGAAAACAAAACTGCATAAATCAATCCCAGAGTACTGAGTCGTCGGTAAGGAACACACTCAAAATCTACAAAATACCTTGCTAGCTCCTGCCTCTCAAACCCATGTCAACTCCTACTCCACCACACACGCATCCGTCAGCAGGCCATCCAGTCTCAAGGTAAACGAACAGCCACATCTACTTCAAGAACCAACACCTCACCTTGAACGAGTCTAGGCTTAGTTGAGTTTACTGGGTTGGTTTGGCTTGAGAGGGTGTGAGTTGTGTTTTGCTGCTCTGGGTTTACGTTGTGCTTTGTCGGGTCACTGGTGTATTGTCGTGTGGTGTCGGCTTGGTTTGGCTTGCGTTTAAGAAGTGATGGGATCCGGTCTGTCATCGGTGGCAGCCCGAACGAGTACGATATTGAATACTGACCTACGAGGGGTTAGTTGTCGCATTCTGAGACACCGGGAGCTTTCGATACTGGAAGGACTGTGGTGTAAATGTGGGGACTGTTTAAGAAAGGTATAGAGACGCAGGCGAGGGAGTGCAGAGGCAAGGTGGCTTGAGGTGAGACAGGAAAGGGTAAAGAAATGAAAAGATAACGTAAGGAGTAAGGAGGGGGAGAATGAGGAAGGGAAGGATAAGAAAGATGGGGGTGAGCCAGTGAAGGATACGAATCAGAAAGGTAGGGACGAGAAGGGTACACAAGAGAGGGGTGAGGAGGGAAGAAGTTGGGAAGAGAGGGTTAAAGATGAGAAAGATAGGGAAGAATAAGGTATGGAATTCGGTAAGAAATGAAAGTGTAAGGAAACTACAGGAAGGGTAAGGAACGGTGAGGCAGCGAGGGGAACATTAAGGAAGTGATGGGCTGTTATTGGTGAGTAATCCTGGTCTGTCTGGCCGAGTAGACCCATCAACCGCAGGCAAGCAACCGCCCTTGCAGGGCCGTCCCGTGCAGTGAACCAATGTTCCCTTGCGGCAGACAGCAGCGAAACGCAGGGAAGAGTGTGGAGGATTGGTTCCCGGATGGGTGCCTCCTTTGCATCTGTCCACCCAGTTAGCAAGGGCACCACAGTAGGCTTCACATCACTCCATATTTGGTTATATGGTTACCACCCAACACTGTAAACGATTTTCTGGGTTGCAGGAAACCATTACCCTTGTCACTCAGTGAAGAACCATTTGAAGATAAATGAAAAGTAATGACAAGTGAGAGGAAGGGTGAGAAAATGGAAAGAAAGGAAGGCAAACACAGAAAAGGAATGATAAGGGTGAAGGAAGAAGTAGACAGCACTACATCAAGTGAGTGGATGATGGTCGCCATCACCTACCACTCGGAAGAGAAAGGTAAGAGAGGGAAGGGTAAGAGAAAAGGGTGAAACAAGAAAATGTGAGGCATGGAAGAATGTGGCAGGCAAGGGCAAGGAAAGGAAAGTTGCGACAGGTAGAGTGAATCAGGGAAAGGTGAGGTTTGAAAGGTAGACGGAAATGGGTGAAGAGAGGAAGGGTGAGGCAGAATAGTGACAGGCAGTGTAGGGTAAGAAGGAGTCCGAGGCTGGAAAGGGTGAGAAGCAAGGGACGAGGTAATGATTGATTTGGGTATGGAGAGGTGAGGCAGAGAAATGAGTGGTAGGAAAGACTGAGTCAGGGAAGATTGGGAAGAGGAAGGGTAAGGATGGGAAGAGTGAGAATGGGAAGGATGAGGCAAGGAAGAGTGAGGAAGGAAAGGGAGTGGATAGGCAATGAAAGTTGGGGCAGGAAATGGTGAGGAAGAGACCAGTAAGGCAGGCAAGAGTGTGGCAGGGAAGGGTGTTGAAAAATGGGCTGGCTAAAGTAGGAGCAGGATAAATACAAGAGGGAAGGTGAAGTGAGGCAGGCAGGCAGAGAAGCGTGAAAACAGGTAGACCAGGCAAGGCTACGATAAGAAGAGGAGGGTAATTATTAATGGCGGGGTGAGGCACGGTGGATATGGCAGTGGGGGTAAGCAAAAAGGTAAGTTCATGTAGGGCAAGGTGAGGCAGGACGCTTAAGGTAGGCAGTGAAGGGCGAGGCACATCAAGGTGAGGGTGGGCAGGATCTGGCAGAGGAGAGCGAGGCAGGGAAGTAAGACGAGGCAGAGACTGAGGTAGAGTAGTGAGGCAAGGTGAATGAGAGAGTGGGGCGAGGCAGAATGAGATGAGGTGAAGTGGGGTGAGGAAAGGTAAGCGAGGTAGATTAGGAAGCGGTTGAGTTGGATGAGGAAAGGTGAGTGAAGCAGAGTGGGGTGAGGAAGGGTGAGGGAGTGGGATGAGGCAGGGGAGGGTGAGGAAGGGTGAATAAGGCAAAGCAGAACAGTGTAAGGGTTTGAATCCGATATCACAGAGTTCGCTGCTCTTCCGACTAGTCATACAACACCCAAACAATATGCATTAGAGAGGGAATTAGTGGCCAAGAGGTGACGCTGAGGGCTGCTGGGGATCAGTTCTCTGTTGGTACACTACTGAATCTCGAGAGGGCATGCAAAAAAGAGAGAGGAAAAAACAGAGAGGTGGTAGAGTGGCAAGGTCAATCGAAGGAGGGCGAGGCAGGATGGAGCAGGATGGGGTGGGGTGAGGCAGGGGAGGGTAAGGCGTAGCGAGGTAAAGTGGCAAGCTGAGGTAGAGAAAGGAAAGGGAGGGAGAAGTAGGCAGGGTGGGGCAAAGTGACAAGGTGAGGCAGATAACGGCGAGAGAGAGTGAAGTGAGAACAGAGTGAGGGGTGGCAGGGTAAAGTGAGGCAGGGTAAAGTGAGGCAGGGTGAGGTGAGGCAGGGTGAGGTGAGGAGGCAAAGTAGTAAGATGGCAAGAGACCTGCGAGGCATGGTGAGATGAGGAAGGGTAAGGTAAGGCAGGGCGGGGCAAAGTGGCAAGGTGAGGCAAGGGGAGATGAGGCAGGGCGGGGCCAAGTGGCAAGGAGAGGCAGAGGATGGCGAGGCAGGGCGGCAGGTGGTGACCGAGGCCCTCACTTATATAATACCATGTTGTCCCACCTATGACCTTCTGCCTGACCCCTCCCTCTCTCTCTCTCTCTCTCTCTCTCTCTCTCACACACACACACACACACACACACACACACACACACACTCCTCCCATCCCTCCTCTCCTTTCTCACTCCTTTCCGTATCTTACTTCATCTCCTCCGTCCTCCCGCCGTCCCTCACTCCTCCCTTCAAATTTCTTCCCTTCACTTAACATTACCTCCTCCTTCCCTCCCTCACATCCCACCCTTCCCTCCCCTCCTCCCTCCTTTCCTATCCCTTTAATCACTTTACCTCTTCCCTCCACTTCCTCACACTTCACCCTTCTCTTCTTTCCTTCATTGTTACTCCTTCATCCCTACCCACATTTCCCTCACTTCATTCAACCTGTTTCCATCATTTCCTTCGCTTCCTTCCCCTTCCTTCACTTCAATGTACCCTTCACCTTCCCTTGCTACCTGTTGTTTCACTTTATTCTTCCTCCGTCCTTCACAACTCTCCCTTCCTTCACTGCGCCTCTCTTCCTCCTTCCTTCCTTTTCTCCTCTCCCTTCACCTTACTTACTTCCTTCTATCCCTTTCCTTTCCTCACCTGGCTCTTCATCCTTCCTCCTCTCCTCCCCATACCTTCCTTCCTTCTCTCCGCTTCCCTCCCCCATCTCACACTTTCTCCTCCCGCCCCCCCTATCTAACCTCAGATCTTCCTCCCACCCCCTTCTCTTTCCTTTTCTCCCCCACTCCTTTCATCGTTCTTCCCCTCTACTTATCCATCCATCCTCTCCCCTTGGCCCACTTTTCCTCCACCCTCCCCAACACACACTTATCCTCATTGATTTCTACATTCTTTCCCTTATCTGGCTTCTCTTTCTGTCTCCCTTTCCAATCATTACTACATTTCCCTTTCCCTTCCTTTCCGTTCACTTTCTTTCTCTTCAATTCACTTTCGTTTCCTTCACTTTCCCTCTTCCTCCCCTTTGAATCCCTTAATTTTTCTTTCCTTTCCTTTCCTTGCTTTGCCTTTACTCTCCCTACCTTTCCTTTCAATCATTTACTTCCTGCAGCCAGAGAGAAAGAAAACTCAACTCTAGGCCTGCAAAGCATGTCCTTTCCAAAGAAAACTGTACAAAACTTCAGATTCAAGATCAGCTAATTTCGAGACGTTTGGCCATACTGCATTTAAAAGCCTGGAGGATACAGGCGATGACAGAATAAAGTAGATAATTTCAGAGTTGTCCAGTTGCTTCAATTTCAAGTTGCCCAATTGCTTACATGAAAGACAGAGTACCGGTCAGCACTTGCGTTCCAGAACTGGATTGAAAAGGGTTGAATGTGTAGACGGGTGCTACTGACCGCCGCAGTGGGAGGAGAATGCAATGACAGAGTACAGAACGGCTTCCAGAAGTTGTGATGAAGAAGATGAAACACTATGGGGAACAGTCTGAATAGTCTGTGAGAAGAGCTGATAGCACGAAAAGCAAGCCCCCCACTCCACTCCCGTCCAAACTACAGCGGCATCAAGAATATTTAGTTGATGCAGGAGAGAACTGTATGGTGAAGGTAAAGGGGTAGTCATGTAGAAGATTGTGGAGAGTTGAGGGATGAAGGAATGGAGTTCGAGACATTAAAACTACGGCAACACTTTTCTTTTTTCTTTTTTTTAAAGAAATAAGAGGTACCTCTGAATGTTGTAGTGGCTGTTGTGATGGATGCTGTGACAAACGGATGAAAAAGTGAAAGGTAGAGCCATCAGCTTGTATGTAGATAGGGCTACATTTATAGGGCTCAGGTCCCTGATCAATTGAAAGAAGAGAGTACGTGAAAGTGAAGAACTCTATGGAAAGCCGCTATTGATAATTCTGTAACACTGGCCATCCACAACCGCAGCTATAAAACGACCAGAGAAGGAACTTGAAAGCAAAGAGGGACAGAAACCATGGCAGGGTAGCTGGGATATTAAAGATTTAAGCCTGACTCTGCTGTAGGCTTTTGAGATGTCTAGCACAATAGCAAACGTTTTACAAAAATCCAGAATGAGAGGATGAACAAGAATTTGAGAAGATCACAAGTCGAGTGTTCCTGACGGAACCCATACTGGCAATCAAAAAGAAGCTAATGAAAGGAAGATGTCTAAAAACCTTCTTGTTGGCTGATTCAGAGACATTAGACATGCAAGAGATTAAAGTAACTGGGAAAGAGTTAGATGGGGGCGGCCAACCTTCTTCAAGACCTTCCTCCCATTCTCCCCTCCCCTTACCCTTCTTTCCCTTCTCCTCCCTCCCCTGACCTTTCCCTCTGTTTCTCCTTCACACACGCACAAAGACTGTAGGAAAGGGAAAGAGGAGGAATTCTGGAGTAAATGGAGGGGTAGAGAGAAAAATGTTAAGTAAGAGGAGAGAAAAATAGGAAAACGAAAGAAGAAAGAATGGAGAGACCTGGACTGAAAAGGAAAAGACAGGAATGGAAACGATTCTCTCTCTCTCTCTCTCTCTCTGTAAGACCTTGGCTGGCCGTGATGCTAGGCTCCGACACATGCATACATAAACCACACGCACACAGATGCGCATACACATACACCATACACGCCCACAGACGCGTGTATACCTTACTTCACAGGCACACAAATGTTCACAAATATACTAAACACGTGCATAGATCACACACACACACACACACACACAAACAAACACACACACACACACACACACACACACAAGCACTGACACGGAAAGGATACAAACCTTCCCCCACGAAACGATTAAAAAAAAAAGAAAAAAGGTGTTACTAACGTTGACTGACAACAGCAGCAGCAAATCATCCTCCCAACAGTATAACACCCAACCGCAGTTTTTCATACGGGTACCTTTTATGACGTCTAGGGAGGAAGGGATTGAGGATATGACGCAAGTTTGAGTGGTACCAGAAAAAAAAAAAATAACCAAGGAGTAAAGAGAGCAACAGACGGTGAGGAAGTAAGTTTCGGGAGAAGGAACAAGTGTCCAATTAACCAAACAGGCATCCTTAGTACACTTCAGGTTTGGGACAGTCACAAACATATCCAAGCCTGGCAACTGGCAAGGAACACGAGCATGTTATTTTACCCAGAATACGGCCGGCAACCTCATCATCGCGTGGAACTAAGAATATTATCAGCGCAAAAGTAATCAAATCGGAAGGGAGGAGGGGGGACGGAGGAAGAATTAGATGCATCGGAAATGAGATACAAGAGAAAACACAAACATCGGGAAAGCATTCTTTCCGAGTAAGGGACAATCACCAAAGTACACAGGCATAAATGACAAGGAAAACACCCTACAAATATTCCTTCAAACTACAACATGCAACTGTCCATGTACAAATGCAGGTCCCTATTTTCGTTCTATCAACCTGACAGCGTGATGGACACCTTCTGTGCGGGATTCTCAAACATATTTACGATCGATGCTGTGTGTAACTTATTTTTTTAAGGAAGATTGTTCTCTCCTTGTCTTCTTGTCTTGATAATCATGTAGAAAGCTGTCATAACTTGCGATAATTTTCGTGTAATTAAGATTTATTTATGAAGAAAATAAGAAAAATGGAAAGGCTGAGCTCTCTCTTTGTCTTTCCTGAAAAAAAAAAAAGACAATGGGCTGATTGTAAGTCTGTTTGTGAATCTGGCCCCTGACTGATACGGCAGAATTTTTAGTTAGTCGTGCGTCACTCGTAAACTCTCCACGCTGGCTGCCCCTCGTGGCGTCCTTCACACACTTCCCCAGACACAAGGACGCGTCACACCGCCAGAAATATGCAAGCGCCGAGTACACGCCTTGTCCACCCACTTCAAGGAAACTGCCGGTGATTAAGAGACAGCGGCCGGGGGAAGAGGGAGCTAACATGGAGTAAGTATAAAAGTTGTAGCCCCATGTTCATCTGAAATGTGAACCCGGTGGACTGCAGGCTGATACTGTCCTCACAAAGTCCATCCTCCTCCTCTCGGTGGATAAGGATGAAGATGCGGGACTTCTGTATACCAGGGCAGTGGAACCGCCCGTTTATATCAGTGCCACCAAGTGAAGGCGTCTCTCTCCAGCATAACAACTGGATACATCACCTCTAGTATTACGAGATTTCTTTGCTTCTCTGACTGGTAAGGCTTAATGAATGAGCAGAATAAAATGAATAAAAACATAATATACACTACAATGAAACACACATACACACACACACACACACACACACACACACACACACACACACACACACACACACACACACGCACACACACAAACGAACAAATATACACGGACAAAATACCTGGTGCGTGTTGAAGGTCTTGTCACGCAGGAAGGCTACTGAGGACACATGAGAAGTCTCAAGTTTCCTCTGAGAATGTCCACGTATGTATGAAATCTTAAACACACAGGAGGCACTGGTTTTGTAGACGGACCTGAAAGATAAAGGGGACTTAGCTTATGCAGTTACTATCCTTTAGGAATACAATATACTCGTATGTCACCAATACATTCTTCTACGGCACACATATTACAAAATTAACATCATAACATCAACAGGATTATATATTATACAAACATACACAGTTAATATGATGTACGAAGACTATATATATCACCATTATATTCTTATACGATACACATATTACAAAACTAAACATCAGCATCAAAAGGATTAAAATATTGCACAGACAAACCTTTTTCATATATCAAGCTTCTAATTTTCTTCATCGCTGTCTTTGTCTGTGTTTCTTCACACCTTGGTCGCTATGATACAACGGACATATCCAGCATAAAGTGAAAAGGAGGGGGATTCAATATATTTTTTACCCACTGATGACAAAGATTCTTCCTTCAGCTGTGTCAAATTCATACAGGAAGTTACTGGAAAATATAGTTGTTTATGACTACTGGTAATTATCTTTACGTATCGCAGTTGTGGGTTTTAACTATTAGTATTATAAAGACGATGCCAATTCCCTTCTGAAGGCCTAGAACAGATACTGCACAAGCTCTCTCTCTCTCTCTCTCTCTCTCTCTCTCTCTCTCTCTCTCTCTCTCTCTCTCTCTCTCTCTCTCTCACACACACACACACACACACACACACACACACACACACCAATAACCGTATATCCACATCACACAAGAAAAACGAGGCGTGAAGAGATCCCGGTGTTTGGTGCGATTCCAGCCTCTCCACAGGTTCGGCTAACGTGTCATCTCGGGTCACGCTGGACTGCCATTAGAGGAGGGTTGGGGCTGGGGGTTGGGGTGGGGGAGGGGGTGGGGGAAGGGGTGTTATCGGACCGGAGACACGGAGAGAGGATGCTGGGGGGGGGGGGGAAGAAAGACCTCGGTATGACTGCACCGTTCTCGATCTCGTAACTTGCGAGGGCGTTGTTACTCAGCTCGCAATTTCTTCATCCTACGATTCCAGGCCCAGATTCACAAACAATCTTACGATTAACTCCCTCCGTCCTAAGACTTCTCCTTTTCTTCAAACTACCTCCAGAGGATTTTATTCAGCTTCGGACAGACTTTTCCCATTGGAGTGGTTAGCTATACACTTCATTTACTGCTTCAGTGGATGAGATTTCCCCAAAGCTGAATGAAATCGTCTGGACGGAGTATGAACAAATATTTAAAACACGCCATTGGACTGAAAGTATGTATTTCCTGCCATAACGTTACAAGGTTTTAGTATGAGGACAATGAGACGCGGGAAGATTTTAATGTTTCCGTATGCGTCCCTAGAATCGTAGGATGTAGAAAAATAATGGTTATCAACAGTACTATCAAGAGTTACGTGGTCGACAGTACTGCAACCATACTGCATTATCAGCAGCAAAAGTTCCGATCCCCTTTCCGATTTCACCTCCATGAACTCTGAAAATAAGTCGGGTAAAACAAGAGATACAAAGACTGATGACTTTCCTTGGCCACATGTCAGTGTCATAAGTGTACGTTGTTTCGGATTCACAACAGTGGTCGTGAAAAGCTATGCAGAGACAGAGAAATAGGAAAATCGACAAGGCTTTTAATGTCAGCTATACGGTCTCTTGGTAAAGTCGTTTTCGAAGTGGACGATGAACTGTCAGTGAAAGGTATCACAGATTTTTTTTTTTTTTTTTTTCACAAATAAGTCACCACCACCACCACCACCACCAACACCTCCACCACCATCATTCTGACCCTATTTCTACATATGATGGAATCCTGAAGTACAGAAGGAACATGACAGCACTACAGTCAGAGTATTATCAACAAAGTGCCGAGTGAAATAGGCTTCACATCTGTTCAGTCATCATTCAAGCCTTAATATTCTCGGCTGCAACTCCCAGACAAATGATCCACACACTAATATACTTAATAATACCCGTGAGATAGGAGATAAGTCCGTTGACCTGGAAGGTATAAAAGGTTTGCAGCTCAAATTATCTTCACCTCCATATATATTTTATCCATCGAATTCTGTCCTTAGTCAAGAAAATGCACAATACTCTGGAATCCCTTCCAAATGCCGTTATATACAAAGAATGCGAATTACTGGAGATTATGTTCATATGGCTATTATCCATCGTTTCAAAATAAAGGGAAGATTAGTGACACAGTATTTACTCTGGGGGCTGTAAGAGATCCCCAAGGTACGCTTAAATTTTGAAATATGTACGAGATCTCCTGCTGTGTCTTCACCACATTTGAAATTGACTGTAGAGCATTCAGTAATTAATGAGATCGACTAAAGTGCCTTCATCAGGTATAACCAAAGTTCCTATGAGAAGTACAAAGCTGTTAACTAGACCCCCAAATATAAGATGACAAAATCAACGACAGGACAGGTTTAGCTTTGAAACGCAGCGTTACGAACAGGGTTGGGTCCATCTACATAACAGGCTAGCAATACAGGAGCAGTAGGATTACGAAACTGACAACAGCATTATTACATCAATATAAACTCCCAGATCAAATCCCTAACATTTACAGCCTCAAAACAGGTATGGTAAGGCATTGGAATAGTGGTATATGTGGTAGTGTTCTTGTAGGGACTTAGACTTTCTAGTGCCTCTCCTTCCCCTCCCCCTCTTTTATTTTTTTTTAGCTTAACCTTTTCTATCCAATCATTTTCTTCTTAATAACATCGCCAGACGAAGTTACTCTGTTTAGTGGATACTTTTGTAACTGAAGGGCTTAGCAACTGACTTCATTAATTTCTTCACTGCTAGAGATTCCTCCCAAGTTAAATAAAACTGGTCGAACGTAGCCTTAAAAAAAAAAAAAAAAAAAAAAAAAAAAAAGGCAGCATCGTGGTGGAAGGGTATATATTCTCATGTATGGTATTTATGGCTTTCTAATATCAACATACTGTATGCTACATAAATATTACAAGAGAATATTAAATGCCATATGAAGATAAGAATTGGTAAGGATGAGATGCCAGAGAGATTCCCAGTATGACCAGAATACGACATATAACTCAAGGCTTCTACTATCTATATTTCTCTTCACTGCTTGCCCACAATGGAAGGAGAGCATAAATACTTCCAGCAGTTAATAACACTCTCATGATCGTATGTCCCACTCTCAGGTGACTCAAATTATCTGGCACCAGCAGGAAAAGAAAACTGACGTAGCCTCGACCATGGGAGGAGTAATACATAGAGTGCTTGGTACAGTCAAGGAATTAAACAACCTCCAAATTATGTCGGATGTCTTAAAAATTAGCAATAAATAACCAAAGATTTTCCAATTGGATTAACGCTTGCCTCCAACTGTTCGACTTTTTCGCGATGTATTCCTCATTTTGGGAGTTTAGGAAAATACTTAACTCCGTGTCTGTACCAGTATCTTTCCCAAACAGTGCTTTTATTTTCCTGTTAAATGTGAGCAAAAGAAGGCCTGACGACTGCTAAAACGGTAATTCTCCTGCTAATAGGTATTTCAGTAAGATTACGTATTGTTTATTTTAATTTGGCTACCACCAGAAGACTTCAGTGGTTTGGAAAAACCTTTAATGAAGGGCTACATTATGGAGAGCTATTTTTAATCTTTTTAATTCGATAAGCCTCCCCTAAACTAAGTAAGATCGTCCCCCGCTAGCAAAATAAATATATTAAAAAAAAAAAAAGGTAATTGAAGAAAAGGTTAGCATTCAAGAAACTCTGAGATTATATAAGTAGCAAACTCACCCGACTTCCCTCAATACAAGCACAACAAAGAAGAGAATCCGCAAAACCCAAGTCCAGTTATGTAATGTGGACCCAGACAGCATCCAGGCAGATTTCCGGATTACATGGCTCCGATTTTGGTTCTTTGTCTACGTCTTTTTCTCACTCCGTCTGTGGGTTGCCACTCTCGTACTTTCGTTCTACATTTAACCCTCCCGCGGTTGCGTCTTCTCCTGTTTTACTCTGGATAATGCCAGACAGTTTCATTCGGCTGAGAGTGAGTCACATGAAGTCAGAGTGATAACTAAGTTCAACAAATCTGACAGTTACTGTTGACGAGTACCTTCACATGGTGGCACTGTGCATCCAGAGTGGTGCTAAGCAGTTGCAGCGTCAACCCGGGAGCCAAACCTTCACGCATTTCCTTGCACCTAGCCGTGTGAAGGACCTTGATCCCACCCTGGAGAGGCGCTGTCTATCACAAGGGAGCGCCGGCTCCCTGCAGGAGGGCCCCATAGAAGCAGTTGCTTACCTGTGGTCGACGGGTCTGTTCAGCCAGACACGTTCGAGTTAACAAAGAATACCAACAATAACCACTGACACGGTTAACTAAAAAAACTGTATTTCTTCCAAAAAGGATATCTCCCTTAAGCTGAACAATATCGTCTAGCGGCGGCAAGAATGACTTAACAAGGATCATCACATCGAGGGATGAACAATGAATCACGTGGGGTCTAAGAATAACCACAAGATATTCCTGTTACTGTTATTCAACCAAGGACAAATGCCTTCAACATCCTCCCTGTCCTTACCGGCAAGTAAATTCTGCCGATTCCGTATTCTGTCGGTAAAGCTGTTTTCTATGTGTTTTTGTACTTTTATGGTAACGTTTCCATGGGTATTGTGTTTTGTGGATATGGCTGTGGTACGTGAGTGTGGTCGTGTTCGCTGGTTGTGGTTGTGTCCTGGGTCAGTGATATGTGGTTGTGGTTGTGTCCTGGGTCAGTGATATGTGGTTGTGGTTGTGTCCTGTGTCAGTGATATGTGGTTGTGGTTGTGTTCTTGGTCAGTGATATGTGGTTGTGGTTGTGTCTTGGGTCAGTGATATGTGGTTGTGGTTGTGTTCTGTGTCAATGATATGTGGTTGTGGTTGTGTCCTACGTCAGTGGTCGTGTCCAGTGTTTGTGGTCGTGTTGTGCTTCCGGTCTGTAGTTCCGTCCTTCTGGTTATGATCAGGTTTTGTGGTTACAGTCGTATCTGTGGACAGGGTCGTATTTTGTGTTTGTAATCTCTTCCTGTGGTCGAGGTCGTGTTCTTTGGCTATCGGTCTTGCTACACTATGATCAGATCTGCGTCCCGTTATGATTGTGTGTGTGTGTGTGTGTGTGTGTGTGTGTGTGTGTGTGTGTGTGTGTGTGTGTGTGTGTGTGTGTGTGTGTGTGTGTGTGTGTGTGTGTGTGTGTGTGTGTGTGTGTGTGTGTGTGTGTGTGTGTGTGTGTGTGTGTGTGTGTGTGTGTGTGTGTGTGTGTGTGCACGGGCGCCCTGAAGCTCGACACACACAACACATGATTTCCTTGCCTGTGGTTCTACTCTTTTCGTACTAAACTGTTCTAACTCCCTAACCATAAACATAATCCCATATAAATGAAGAAAATATTTACTTTTTTAGGCTCCTATGACTGACCAACTCTAAGCTAAATAATATCGTCTGACGTTAGTGTGACATTAATAGTGACAGAATCAGAGACTGCATCCGACAATGTATGAGTGAGGTAGAGGGGAGGGGAAAGGGAAGACCAAGGATGAAATGGGGGGGGTGAGGGTGGAGAGGTACATGAGATGAGAGAGGGGATGTGAGGTGGAGAGACGGCAGTATATATGATGGCAGAGGACAGCATGACATGGAGATTTCTCTTGTTACCACTCCCTAGGGAATTAAGTCGATGGTGACTGACAGATAGACAAGCAGTACAGTGACAGTATTAAGTCACTAATGTTCATATGACCCATTATCAACTGAAAAAAAAAAAATCGCTAAGCTTTAGCTGGAATAAAATGCTAACAATAAAACCACGGTAGGGATAATCTGACACTCTTTGGCTTAACCCTTTCAATACGGTGACCTATTTTTCTAGCTACGTCCAGACCATTTTACTCAACTTAAGAAAGCCATCTCGTACTGAAAGAGTTGACGAGGCCTCCATTTAACCCGTATAGCTTGAAATTCTTCCCTTGGCGCGAAAGAATCCTCTGCAATCAGGAAGAATACAATAAAAATGCGGCATCACAGTAAATAGCTTGACGTCGGTAATTTTCGCCATAAGTCGGCTCAAACAGCTCGGAAAAAGTGCAAAGAGGGACAGCAAACCCTCACTTCTCTAACTTGTCCGGGTTTTGAGCACCATCACTTCAGAAAATTTCGTCATGATCCAACAGTTAATAGAAGTACAGTATATCTAAACATCAAAGAAAATAGCGAGAAAACTCTACGGTGTATATACGCTAAGTGTCACGGCATCAAGCTCAAGTATTCTGGTCTAAGGAAAGCAGTACTGATTCATAATCTTAACTGTCATACGGGAAGGAACCAAATGCCCATTAGGAAGCAGGGTGACACAAGACATTTTTATTTTTTTTTTAACTAACTCTTTTCTGGCAACTTTCAAACTTTTGGGTAAATGAACGGTTACGTGAATATGACGTACAGGCTTATGCAGACAGATTAATAAGGAAAAATACCCTGAGGTTGTTCAACAATGTGCAGCGATTAGAAAGTGAGAGACTGGCTAAAAGACTGCATGAGAATGAGACACCTGGAGGGAGAGGTAGACGAACCCAACGTGGAGCGTAAAGGTAGATTACAAGGGGGACGGTGGTGTGTAGTGTCCGTAGAAGGGAATCCTTCTGTCAACGCCATTCACAAGACGCGGCCTCAGCCAAGAGACTGCCATATGTACAGACAGACTGACATACATACAAACATATGGACAAAAGGCTGAAAGACAAAACGACAGAAAAACAAACACACGGTACTAAGCTTATTACATTATTCTTCCCCTTCGGTGGTTTGTGTAAAAATGCAGAGACGACCATCCATTCTACCATCTCGCCAATCCTGCGCACGTTGTCTGGCTGTTATGAGGCGATCCACCCCTGACGGATGGCAATCTTATACAACAAGACTTATTCTGATTGGAGTTTATCACCCTGCATAATGCATTAGAAGGATGCCACAGATAATACGATGCGGGCACTCACATATACACATACTCTAGTGCGCACGCGTGTGTGTAAAGGATTGGATAGCTCAATGGGCTACTGTCCAAGGGGACGCGAGACTGATCTCATTCTGGGGCAGGGAACAACCTGAGGATTTGAATATTAAGGAGGCTGTAATGACCTTACACATGACCCACTGATATATCACAAAAAAAGCTAATATTATTACACCAGTCCTGCATGAAACAGGCTTAACAAGTCTTCAGCATCAATGGTGGGTTACTAGTGCTGAAATGGTAACATGCGAAGATACTCGTATGACACGTGAGAGGACAGCTTAGCCTAAAGGAAACTCACGGTTTTTTGTATGCTCAGAGCCTATAACACACACACACACACACACACACACACACACACACACACACACCCACACACACACACACCCACACCCACACACACACACAAGCAGTTAGTGGAGACTGCGGGGGTGTAAGTTAACCTTTAACCCCTTCAGCACAAGAACTTATTACCTTTTGTATGTTTCCTACAGCCAGATGATTGTACTCAACTTAGGAGAATCACCTTGAAGTTAACCCCTTCAGGCTGAGGATGCAATATTTACTTTATTCTTGCTACCTACAAATGATTACCCGGTATCCTTATGGCAGGCCTCTGGTGTTGAAAGGATTAATGATGACTATATTTGATCCTTTCGGTTGTAAAGTATCTCCTACGTTACCTACATCGCTCTGTATATAGAAAACCGTAGTAGTAATAGTAGTAGTGATAGTAAGTGTTGCTGCTGTAGCCTCAGGTTCATATGAAACGTGAACCCGGTGGACTGCAGGCTGAAGTTGCCCATCTCCTGCAGTCCGCCATTCTCCTTTCTGATTTAGGGAGGGAAATAAGGGATGAATGTATAACCAGGCAGAGGTGTCTCTCAGTTATATCGGTGCCACCACCACCATCAAAAGGCGTCCCTCTCCAGTACCAGCAAAATTAAGAAAGGCATGATATTATGGGTTTGGCAATTGTCTATCACGCCTTCATTACTTTGGGGCCTTACTTTTAAGTTAACTATTGGACAGCCAGACAATAAAATTCACCTTGAAGAGTCATGTAGTGGGCAAGGGGTAAAAACCGTCAATAATTTCTTTCAGTACGATAATGTCTATTTTTATTTTAATATTTCTTTCATTAGGATTATGTCTATTTTTATTTTAATATTTCAGTACGATTGTTTATTTTTATTTTAATCTCCCGAGGAGTTGGAATTTGTCACTTAAACCTTTCAGTACGATGAACACACACACACTCTCTCTCTCTCTCTCTCTCTCTCTCTCTCTCTCTCTCTCTCTCTCTCGCATGTTTTTACTACCGTTGGATGACTATTTAAAGCTGAAAAGCCTCTTTCATAGTGAGGGGATCTTGTCTGGCAAGTGTCTTAGTTGTTAACTGGGACATAAACAGCCATCTTTTCTTTTTCCTTTTTCCGTTTTTTTTCCTTCTGTTGAAAAATACGTTATCAGATAATTAGCTTTTCTCTCGGTGGTGGATGATTAAGGCTGTCAGGGTGGACGTGATACATTACGCTTCGGGTGAATTACACAACGCTGAGGCCATACAGGGTTGCTGGACACCATTAAAAACAAAAATAAAAAGTTGCGCAGGAGGGCCCCATGACACCCTAAATCATCAGTATACCTCGTGATGTCCCTGGAATATTAGTCTGTTATTATCTAAATGTGTACATGATAATGGTAATATTTAGGAAATGTCACGAGCAGGCGATATGTGGCATCCTTATCAAAGCATGTGTATCAGCTTATGACAGACGAATCGGTAACTTTGCAATATTCTTCGTCTGTTGTGTCAGATTGCTTTGCGCTAAGTGTGCACCCATATTTATTTGATCGACGGTACATGAAGTGATAGCGAGTTCACCAGTTACTCTAAGTATGCTTCACACTTAAGGCATGTCCCTCATTCCACACTCCCCACCACTGACGCATCACGTCAAAGAGCAAAGAAACATATCAAGCCTCTCTCTGCGTAGGAATATTAGCCAGAGGGATGAGAAATAGAGCGTGAAATATTTTGACCCCCACTGAGTGAGGTTATTCGCTTCACTTCGACTTTACATACCGTGGTTTGTTTCTGTTCACGCCAGGCGGTTTTTTCACTTTAGTACTGAAGAGGCTGATCATGGCCGTGTCTCATTCCATTATTTTATTTCATCTGAAACTGAATGACGTTATGGCAGTGAAGTGGTTGTGGCATCGAACCCCTCCACTACCATGACGTCTTTTTATTCCTAGTGCATTCTTGCTAATGGCAGACGATTTTACTCAGTTTAGGAGAGGTCTGTCGTAGCAAGAGTCGGAATCTATCTCCTTTATCACCCATTGTATTCCTGCTGCCATATGATGATTTCATTTAGCTTTGGAGATTGTCTTTCACAGTTTATAATTACTGATGCTACCAGACGATTTTATTCTGCACAGGAGAGACAAACAGCACAGCGGGGGATGGAAACTTCATTAACCTCCCCCCTGTACGATTTAGGTTATTTTTTGTTCATTCTTGCTATCTCCCGACGTGGTATTTAACCTCTTGAGTCAGACGTCATTCTTTTGGTGTTTATCGTCATCTCCAGACGACTTTATGCAGCTTTGGGGGAGACCTTTCGAAGCGAGGGTGGTTAGCTATCGCCATAACCATTTCACTACTACAGATCCTTCCTAACTTGCATTAAATGGTCTTCAGACAGGAAGAACAAAATATGAAAATATGTGATCGAGCTGAAGGGGTTAGGAATTGGGGAGGTGTTTCGTAGTAAAGTTTTCCTAGTAAAGACGTTTCAATCTGTCCCTTTTAGCCACTACTGCAGAATGGGAATTTTTACTTTTTTCTTCCTATTCCCGACGACTTTATTCAGCTCTGGGGAGGCGTTTCGAAGAGAAGGGATTAGTATTTATTTCCACGACCACTGTTGCTACCGTCCACCGATTTTGTTTGACAATAAGGAGTCCTGTGTGTGTGCACGCGCGCGAACGTTCACTATTACTACCGTCTACCGATTTTATTTGACAATAAGGAGTCCTCTCGTATTGAAAGGATTTATACCCCTTTCCAACAGTAATTTTTCCTCTGCACGGCTGCTACCATTAATCGCTTCAATATGATGATTTTTTAAAAGTTTATTCTACCTACTCCTAGATATATATTTTCTTTTTGACATCAGAAAAGATACTTCGTTGTGGATGTGAATCTAGAATTTTCTAAAACCCATCTGCGGAAAATAAGGCCAATCATTCGGTAAGGAACATGTGCACTCGTTCATCCCAGCGGGTGTGCATGCTGCTTCCCAAAAATATTAGCAAGTCAAACGTGAAAGTCAACATTATCACAGAAAACAGAATCCTGGCGAGGTCTGGACCGATGTTTGTGGAGGGTTATGTCTGACAGGCTTATCTAAAACACAGAGAGAGGAAATGGGAAAAAAGGAAGAGGAAAAATCAGATGCCAGTCCCATGTTACTGCCTTCAAGGTGTAGAGGCCAGAGGATAGGTTACCAAACTCCAGAATTTATGGGTAGATGACTAGTCTACCCCGATGGTGGTTGTATAGATAAGCACACACACACACACACACACACACACACACACACACACACACAGCATTTTGGACATTTGAATTTATGCGCGCATGGCAAATGACCGTCGCTGCGACAGGTCCCTGAAAACACCTGACTACCAAATTTGTGTAAGAATGAAGATTAATGTCGGGTATATGAAACGTAAGATATTACTGAAAAAACTATGTAACCAAGTTTGATCGGTATAATTTGTGAATACTGTATAAGCAAACAGAAAAAAAAAAATGATTGAAAACAATTGCAGTTTAGTTACCGAGACTCGAGACACGTTGGTTTATACTGTAAAATGCTGGTTGTACCGAGATCATCTGATTCCATTCCTTATTTTCGGTGATTGGTCTAATGCACCCATCTTTTTATTTAATCTGATAATCAAACAGCAATACACCAGTGTGCTTAACATTATCAGACACGAAAATTAGCTGACCTAATCATAACGCAATTGTATATATTCATGGCACAATAATCGGGCTGTATAAGTTAATGCAACGCACAATTTAGTAATTTCAGCCATGGCATAAAACACCACAACAATAATATCCTCATATTACAAATGATCATATAAAGAAAAATATAAGTCTTCACGAATTTATCATTAAACCCACTACACGGAATACTCTTATGTTCTCAGTGTAAAAATGATAAAGCATCTATAAACAATTGTTCTACCAAACATGCCGCTTTAAACGCCATCTTCACCCAAACCATCATCAACAATGCATACTCGCAAACCACTCATCCAGACAAGCCCTGCGTTCCCACGATGTGCTCAGTACCATGCACTGTTAAAACTAGATGATGACTGTACAAGCTCCACTCTGATATCGTCGTAGTCATCGGCATCAGGAAATTAAACAAAGCTGAACAAAAAAGCTGGAGGTGAAACAAAGGCGATTCTCATGGAATGAACACACTAGAGATTCATCCTTTTCTCCCCCATCCACAACACACACGTGCATGCATGCATGTACACACACACACACACACACACACACACACACAGAACACTTCATACCTTAGAACATTATTTACTGGCAGGCCAGCATTGCTGTCATCAAAAGACGACAGCAGCTACACATCCACCTGGATAACAGCAGGAACACGAGTATCCTTAGTAGAGTGCAATCGGTTGTGATATCTCTGACCCCCTCCTATTTTATTCTATTATTTCCTATACAGGGCAGTGGTATTATTGAAAAACCGGTTCTTTCAAAAGATGCTGTTCCTTCTGAATCAGCAGCAATCACTGTTCCAAAGAGTGTTGCTTTACTCGCCTCTTCAAGTAGAAATTACAACAAATTAAAGGTAAAGCCAACATAATAAATTAATATGGCCAATCGCCCTTTTCAGTTTGCTGGAAAAGAAGCAATAACTTTCAAAGTAACGCAAAGTGGAAAGGTGAGAGTCAACTTTGATCACCTTCATTATAAGATCCTGAGATTCAACACAGCGCTTGACACTTTCCGGTGTTAACTGTCGCCTCCTGTCTTAGGAAGAGAAAATGTACCAATGCACGTCTTCTACTTCCATCATATGAGGAAAGTATGATTATTGCTACCGTACCTAATGGAGGGCCGCCGAAGGCACAGCGGAAACCGTCTTCAATTACAGCGACATTCTCCATTGTAAATACTGAAAAATTTTTTAGAGTAGGCCGGTTCGTGTTGAGGCATGTATTTACTATAATCCTTTTAATTATTTTATTGATATTTTGTTGTTCATGCAACAGTCTTCAGCTAATCTTATTTGAGACTGTAATTTGTTGGTACATTTCTTCTTGGTAAGCAAACTTTTTATTTACAGTAAAGTTATTTACTAACAATATATCATACAAACAGCTGTTAAGTAGGGCCTACAAACAAACGACAGCCTACCATGGTTGTCAGTGTTTAGGATATCTAAAAATGGGAAAACTGGACGCTCTAACAGCAGCTTCCCTCAGGCGCAGCATCACCATCTGTACTGAGTTTTGTACCAGAAGAGCGTCTGTGAGTGCCATTTTACGAGCCCACCTCCTGTGTTATAATTCACCGCTGCTGCGACTGGAACCCACTGCCCATTATTTTCTCTCCTTCCTTCAGCGTAAGTAAACCTAACGCTGTTTTTTTTTTTTTTTTTTTTTTTTTTTTTTTTTTTTTTTTTTTTTTTTTGATAGTTGGTTACAACACCCCAGTCGGAAAGACGGCCATCCACAGGTTAGACCCTCAAGAAGTGACTAAAGGTTATTCGAGCATGTAATACCATCATGGGAAGAAAGCAGGTCATCTACCCTTTAAAAATACATTATACTGGACGAAGGCAGCCTGGTCCTGAGCCTCTACGCGGCAAAGGTGATAATCTGAGACTGGCTTTTCCTTTACTTTCCACTCTTGCCTCTGTATAATTTCTCACCACTCCACTCTCCTCCTGGTGGTTCTACGTGTATGTTGTGTCTGGCCCCCCAACTCTCTCACCCCTCTGTGCTGTTTCTCACTCCTTCCTCATCTCCCCTTCGGCCAGTGTATCTGTAATCGGTTCCGCACGTCCGCACGCCCTGATGACCACCCCTCCCTCCTCCAGGTCTCCTCCTCTTCCCTCTGCTCTACTTGCTTCCTCCCTCCTTTTCCCCTTCCCTCCTTACCCCCACTCTACTTCTCTACTCACCTTGCTTGTTTCCTCTCCACTTTCCCTTATGTATTATTACTTTTCTTTCCTCTTTTGTCATCACTGTTTATTTCAATACGTCTCTATTCTCCTACATTGACTGGGAGTTAAATTCATAAAATTTCTCATTCCAATTCCCAAAGATGTTTTTAGTTCCGTTAATAAATCCACATTTCTGGGGAGTTTCAAGATATCTTATGACATAAGATATACTGTAGTTGTCAAGTTCTCAACGACAGTACACTGGACGATGTGACGGAGAACAAGATTAACACTCAGGCTCCTACGACTTAATTTGCTAAATAAAATCGTCTGATGTTCGCTAGAACGTTACAAGAGTTATCGTGAACATGAGAAGGTTAAAAGGTTCTCAAAGATAATGCACTGAAAGATACACGTAAATGAGGAACATGACGACGAAGTTGAAAGAGGAAGGCGAAAAGAAAACCATGGCCAAGATAGAAAATGCATTGGGATCGGAGGGAACCGGAATGAAGAGAAAAAGAATATGAAACGGAATGGTGGGAACACTAGAAGTGGAAATTACAAACCGCGCAGAAAAAAAAAAAAAAAAAAAAAAAAAAAAAAGCAAATGACGGTCTGATGATTTCAATTCCGTTAAAACAGACATGACTAATTTCCCCAAGACTCACCACCACAATATTATTAAAACAAGCCTGTTCATAACATCATACCATTCGTGAGTGAGACAGTGCATTCAGTAACGACGATTGTCACTGGTGTTGAAATGGTGACAACGTAAATGTGTATAACACAAACGAGGACTTTTGGGCCTTAGGGAACAGCATGTCAAGTTTATCCGCTCAGTTGGAAGTTTTATTACCCTCCACATGAAGAAGTCAGAGAAGGTTATTGTTATCGCCCACCATTAGATGGCGGAGAGATAATGTTTTTGCCTGTGTGTGTGTGTGTGTGTGTGTGTGTGTGTGTGTGTGTGTGTGTGTGTGTGTGTGTGTGTGTGTGTGTGTGTGTGTGTGTGTGTGTGTGTGTGTGTGTGTGTGTTCCTATATCTCATGAACGGCTTGAGCTATCAACATGAAACCTTCAGGGTATCAAGATATGGCCAAAATCTTGGCCGAGTTCGAAAATGGACACTCGGGGTCAAGGTCAAGGCTATCAAAATGGCCGCCAAAGGGTAACTAGTTTTTATCGCCTGCCTTTAACACCATTATATCTCAAGAACGGCTTGAGCTATCAATGTGACACCTTCAGGGTATCAAGATATGGCCAAAATCTTGGACTTGGCCAACAACATATTCTGGCGGGCGATTAGCATTCGGCTCCCGAATGCTTTTCTTTCATTATCACTAGGATGAACAAGGTTGATGGCGTACAGATTTTTGTTTCCGGAGCAAATCTCAGAAATTATTTACCACTGTCATGAAATTTCACATAGTTATGTGTCATAGTGAACTGGTGCATTTTGACAGGTAGAATGTCGTTTTAAATATATATATATATATATATATAGTTTAATAATGAAAAAAAAAAAAATCTTAGAGATTTTAATGCGCCCTGTTGTCCCTGTGCTATACAAAAAGGGGGAGGGAGGGGGCCGCTGTGCGCTTGGTTAGGAGTGCAGGGAGGTGGGGGATATGTGGTTCATCAGATGGAGGGTTGCAACAGCACAGCAATGCCTGTTTTATCTCTCTCTCTCTCTCTCTCTCTCTCTCTCTCTCTCTCTCTCTATATATATATATATATATATATATATATATATATATATATATATATATATATACACACAAACTTCTGACTGGAAAACCAAAAACAGCTGGAGTGACTGACAGGATGGCCAGGTGACAAGAGATTCAGTTAACAGGATAGCAGATCGACACGAGGTGGGGCTGACAGGCGGTGCAGACATAAGTGTATGCGTGTCTCATGGGTAGGCCAGATAATTATGTCCTGTCAACTAACCTTAAATCTTAATACAATTAAACGGAAAAGTTTTGTCGCATCACAATAATTTCTGTGTAGATGCGTAAATGCATAATGTCATAAACCAGAAAGTTTTAACTGCATGCACTGGTAAAATAAATATCGGGAAAACCATTATTTTCCTAAGCAAAGAAGAGAAGCTCATACGAGAATTACCCACTGAATAGGGTTTACAGCCTTTTCTGCCCATTGTCCTCTATTCCATATATTCTCTGAACCATCACTTCACATGGCTAATATCTCCATAGCTGAAGGTTAACCTGAGAATCAATAGAATCTGTGCTTAACTCTAGGATTCCACAACAGTGGTGATACTGACATATACGAGTACTCGTAAAGAATACACAATCCATTTTTGTATGAATATAATACAACTGTGTGGCAAGAAGGACATTTGTTCACATGATCCCTGCATGTCCTAAAATAAATAAACAAATGTTGCGACTATACACACACACACACACACATATATCTATATATATATATATATATATATATATATATATATATATATATATAATGAGGGGTCGGAGCTGCGGGCTGGAACCCTCCACCTCTGTATGAGTTTAAGGATGTTGCAATTCTTCTGCGTTGGAAGAAAAACTGCCTTGTACCTACCACGGAGAAAAAAAAGAAAAAGAAAAAAAAAGCGTGATTTTATCCGATGATTCCTAAATATTCTATTTCATGTTCTTAAAGGAGTGACCGACCCGTACTCCAATTTTCATTACTCTTTGTGAATGTAGGAAAATAGGTCCCAGTGATGACGTTTTCCCCTTTCGTTACCCCACAGATAATACAAAATTACCCCACTTGGGATTATTTAACCCAGGTTGGGAACCCCTGTTATAGAAAAACTGAAAACATCAAGGTGCGCGCATAATGAGGAGACGAATTTGGAACACTGACATCATAATCATCCTAGCTATTCTTTTTCCACAGACAATAATAATAACAAAACTCTCCAATCTAAGTTTGCCATTGTCTAGCCGCCCTTCAAGGCCAGGTGTAGGAACCACGTCACATCCCCTCTTCGTGTCTCTTAAAAGTTCCCACTGGGATGACCGATCTAGGGCGATGTTACACGATCGTTTTTTTTTTTTTTTTTCTGTATTCTTCCCTTCTTTCTCATTTGTTTCCTTTTTTTTCTTTTTTTTAAATAACACTTCTAATGCAGCACTCTCCCGGTGACATTCTCTTTGCAGCTTTTAAAAAGAAATACTGTTACATGGGCACTAGCAATTGCGGTTACCAAGAACAATAAACATGAACACCGAAAAAGACGCTGCAAAGAAGAAGTCGACAGGAGAAAGTTTGCCAGAAAAACTGCTCGTGTGACAGCACCTTCAGTACAACATTGTAAGTGGCTTTGGAGATCTAGTAACACTTCTTCCTTAGCGATTTATTCTGCATAAAACATATAGATTTCCCTTGCATATTAATGATAACTACTTTATGTCGGTACTAAAAACAGTCACGTGATGGAGAATGCTTCAATGTAATAGGCATAAGAAATGGCTAGGAAAAATGTGCTACGAAGCCTACAATGCAACCCAGAGTACGGCCTTAAGGAGCAAATACGAACACGATATGAGTAGCAAAATGTCGCGTTCCTCTGCTCTGATGGGACTGGCAGAAATTGGCGGCACATCAGTTCGTCCCTCTGTTCTGATGCGCCTGACAGAAATATGTTACACAACTCCTCCCTCTGCTTTAGTGTGGTTGGCAAACTGGTGGCACAGCAGCTCGTTCCGTTGCTCTGGTGCATTTGGCACAAATGGGTAGGAGAGTAGCCCCTCCCTCTGTTCTGGTATCCTTGGCGGAAACAGGTAAAACAGAGACTTGTCCCTGTGCTCTGGTGCGGTTGACATAAACTGGTATGGTAGGACAACGACGCGTTCCTAAGCTCCGGTAGGGTTGACAAATTGGTAGGACAGCTGCGTGCCCCTGTTCTGGTGGAGTTAGTAAAAACTAGTAACGCAGCAGCGCGTCCCTCTGCTCTGGTGAGGTTAGCAGAACTCATTAGACCTTGGGTAGGACAGCAGTGCATCTCTGCTCTAGTGGGACTGGTAGAAACTGGTGGCCCAGCGTCACGTCCCTCTGTTCTGGTGTCGTTGGCAGCACCACACTGACCGCAACCCAGGCTGTAAATAACGCCACAGCCATGGGTTACGCGCTTTGCCAGAGTGAGAAAAAGGTAAAAGAAGCGTCAGTCCCTTCCTTCCGATATTTTTTTCTGTTGTTTCCAAACGATTTCATTCAACTTACATGAGACTTTTCCAAAATGGAGGGGTCATAAGTCGTCTTTGTTGTTAATCTTTCACTACGAAAACTCAATCGAAGCTCCACTAAATCATCTGGTTGTGGCATGATCAATAACGACACCACACTGAGGAGGGCAAAGACGGACTCCTGGTATACGTGCTTTCGCGGAGTAGGAAAACAGAAAATGAAATATGAAGGTGAAAGGAAATTGCCCCTCTGACACACACACACACACACACACACACACACACACACACACACACACATATATATATATATATATATATATATATATATATATATATATATATATAATGCTAACCAGTTCTAGTCAGCAGTGATTTGACAAAACGGCGTCGTTTTCTTTGCTGTTGCCTCCAGTCCTTTACTTATAATCATTACCACCCTTACTACCGACCAATCCTCACCCTCACCACCACCATCAACTTTCAGCAATCACCACTATCACTATCACCACCACTAACTTTCAACAATCATCACCCTCACCACTACCCACACCCTCACCGCCATCAACTTTCGGCAATCTTCACCTTCGCCACAAAAACTGACGCTAATGATACCGCCTCTGGCACGCCCACCCACTCCCTTTCGCTAATAACATCGTTTTCATCATCCAACATTCATCCCAGGCTGCAGCAGGGAAGTTTAATAATTTGAATTTCATTAAAAGATAATACGGATAATCCACAATACCTATCAACATGACATCATCCCGGCAAATTCTCTTAACATCAATTCTCTTGTACGTATTCAGTGTGGACGTTGGATAATAGTGCCGGTGTGGTGACATATGAAGTTGTGTAACCGCAGGTCTACTGGGTCTTCACAAATAGACACTCAGCTCGAATGTTTGTCCAAAAACTCAAACAGTTTTCATCCGATTCTGACAAAACTTGGTGAAAGAGTTAGCGCCCAGTTAAGGATAGAAAGACTCGATTTTGAAATAGGCCACAGGAGAAACCAGCTCAAAACAGTCTTGATCCAATTTGAACCAAGCTTGGTATATGGAAGGTGGGTCAGGCAAGGATGAACTGATTTAATTTTGAGGTCAATCATTATAACGTCAAGGTAACAAAGCAAAGTCAAATGTGCGGCATTTAGACTAACTGTAAGAGGAGGGCGTTGTGCTCTCTGTGTGCTTCTTCTTGTTTCTGTTTCATTGTTTAAAACATCACTTCTTTGCGGATATCCAAGACTCATGAAATACAGTTTAATAAAGGAAACAGGATACTGGCGTCTTTGTTACTTTCCTTTTGCTACCTGCGGAGAAATATCATCCAGCCTTCACTACTATCATCCATACATGAAGTCTCTCCTGTATCAAATAAAAAGGTCTTAAGGTAGCGAGATATAAATGTTATATCTGCGTGCGTTAAATTTGATATGATGACTAGTTTGTAATTCACAGAGATAATGCTGCTAAATGCCACAGACTACAACAGTGTGAGGGAAAAAAAAAAAAAAAAAAAAAAAAAAAAATCTAGGCTGTACAAACCGTTGCCTATTTGTCTGATTTATATGTATAGGTGTAATTTGTATATCACTGTTTCTGTGTACGGTGTGTGTGTGTGTGTGTGTGTGTGTGTGTGTGTGTGTGTGTGTGTGTGTGTGTGTGTGTGTGTGTGTGTGTGTGCTCGTGCGTGCGTGCGTGCGTTTGTATCGCCACTACCTAAACCAGATCCTTACTTAAAGCTGATACAGGTGACTCAGGAAGGATGACACCGCGACGCCCACCTCCGCCCCCGCACATTACTCACAGGATGCTGGCCTGAGCGGAGCAGCTAACTACGGGGCAATTATGTGAGAGGGTAAACCAGGACCCGCCCCGCCCCTCAGCATGACGGTGACTCACGGGGCGGGTGCAGCGGCCAGACGAGACAACAACAAAAGGAAACGTCAAACTAATCTTTGTCGGGAATGAGCAAGGACTGACAGACGAATGGGGCTTAACTGAATAATATAATGCCTATGTGAATCATGCATTAAGACTGTTTTAACAATAATGCAAATGCTCATATTGGGCCCCTACATCTACCAGGAATTAATTTCGCGTCTTCTCCAACAGCAACCTAACATCCTGCAGCTTGACCATCACCTACAAGCAGGATGGAAAGGAAAAAAAAAAAGCTGATTCGTGAAGGATACTGTACAAAGAGTTTTCATGATCAAAAAGCTGAAATGGGGATGTTTTAAGGGCATGGCCACAGAGAAAATGGACACACCATGGGCGGTGAAAAAACTATAAAATAAAGGACAAGACGATGGACTGATATGATACATAATCGATAGAAAGAGAGGAAAGAAATTAAACGAAGCAAAGGAACAATAAGATGAGATGGGTGACGATGCAAATGACAAGGGATGCACACTGCACTCAAATTAGCAGCCAACGGAATGATTCGATCCCTCAGGTGTTTTAGGAGCTCCCTGTTCACTTCAAATGTATAATTCGGGGGGTTCTTGCCGGCGAGGTGGAGTTAAGGATATCGGAGTTATGAATGGTCAAAACTGATACACCAACCATTTAACGGAGCATATCAGTTCATAATTTTTCTACTTGTGAATCCCTCTCCTCTTTGCTGGAATTCTATTTTAAATTATTATGCACACACACACACACACACACACACACACACACATACACACACACAAAACATTGTATACACACATACTGTACATACATGGATTTTATATATATATATATATATATATATATATATATATATATATATATATATATATATATATATGAGAGAGAGAGAGAGAGAGAGAGAGACAGACAGACAGACTAGAAGAGGAATACGGTTAAGGAGAGAGCATGTGAAGAGCAGGAATGGAAGAGGAATGAAAAAGACCATAAGAAATAAGTGCCATTCTTCCCCATACTTTTAGCAGCATAATTTCTTTTTACCTGTATATCCTCTTGATGTCTCTTCTCTTACATCCCTAGCTTGTAAATTCTCTCTCTCTCTCTCTCTCTCTCTCTCTCTCTTATATCCTTTCTTCCCTCTCAACTTTTTCCCCTCTCTGACACCCCCTTCTTTATGGTCTTCCGTCTGTGCCCTCACTTTTTTCCTTTTCTCACTCAACCCTCCATCCTCTTCCCTCTATCTTTACCGGATGTACTTCCTTCTTCACACCCCCTACCCACCTTTGTGTCAGCATCCTCCTTAGTCTCCGTTCTCTCTCTCTCCCTCTCTCCACCCCTTCATTTCGATACATCAGCAAACAATAATTACATTTAGGAGGGAATTTTCCAGCTCGAGAGGCTAGATACAAACTTCATTTACCCCATAAATGCAAGAGTTTTACCCAGAAATGAATGACTTTTTTTTTCTTGTAATAAATTCAAAGCGTAAAAGACGTCCCCTTACGTAAGAGGCCAAAGTGCTCAAAATATGGATGAGAAATTGATCCTTTTTCGGTCTTTCCCATTCCTCCTACCATCCTGATTTTCACATTCTCCTTTGTTATTCTTCTTTCCCTTCTAATTTCTCCACTTATGAAAATCATCTTGTCTTGCTATCTTTGCTAACCCTTTCACTCCTATGACTGCGATTATATATTCATTACTTCTCCCTTCCTTTACCTCACATCATCCCTTCTCATACTTCTTCCCCAGTAAGTTCTTTCCTCCCTCCCTCGAATTCATCCTGTATCGCTCTCTTCCTTAACCCTCTTACCCCCATGACTTCAATTAAGTATTCATCGTCCCTTCTTTCATGCCCTTCACATCCTCCCTCCCTGTATTTCTTCCCCTTCCAATTTCTTCATTCTCTTTCTAAAATCATCCCATCTTACCCTCCTCAATCTTTTCCCGATTTGTTTTTCCTCTCGCTATCTTTTAAATTATCCCGTATTTCTTTCCCGTAACACCTTTATTTTGTGGATACACTTTAGATTTTCTCTGGATAACGCCAGACAACTTTATTCACTTTATAAGAGTGTTCTTAGAAGTGAAGAAGTTGGAGGCCAGAACCGTTAACCTCTTTAGATCCTTGTGTTGTCGACAGCAATTAATCTAAAAACACCCTGCTTCTCAATTTTTCTTTTTATTATCTCGCAATTCTCCTACTCCATCTCTCTTTTAAATGAGACTTTTCGTTGAGTTCCGTCAGTCTTACAAATATTCCATCCCTTCAACCCTTCCCGTTTGAGAAGATCCCTTATCCACTTAAATAAGTTTAATCGCCCAATCATCTCTCAGTATAATCAGCAAAATATAAAAGATGTCATTATACTGAAAGTGTATGCGATTATTCTAACCTATTCAGATTAAGGAGGAGGGGGGGGGGCGCTCCCAAGTAAAATATAAGCGTCTGGTGGTAGAGAGAATAAAATACAACAGTTTCACCCTTTCATCCACACACTCCCGTGACCCATCAAAATTTGCTCTGATGAGGTTAAAATTCTTCCACTTCCCCACGCTCAAATACACCCACTCCCTTCACCCCATCCCTAACATCCTTCCCATCCACCCACTCTCTCTCCATCCAGTCCACTAACATCCTCCTCCTCCACATTTCACCCGCCCATCCTCCCATTCCTCCCGTTACCCTACAATCAGCGCCTCACCCTGCCCCACCCTTGGAGCCCCTACCGAGTGTATGGGGTGCTGCCTACCATGATGGATCGCCAGAATTCCACACAGAGCCTTTGGTAATTAATTCTTGGCCAGTGAGGGACCCCACACTAGGCCTAGGTTTACCCCACTTCTCTTCCATTCGACACCCTTTACCCTGTACCTGTAATCTTTCGTGTTCTTACCTTCCTTAACTCGGTAATCTTCCACACTCTACTCTTGCATACTCTTTTCTTCCACACTCTTGTCATCTGTAACCCTGTCCTCCATATCTTTGTCTTCCTTACTGTTAATTTCCACTCTTATCTGTACTTCTACATCCATATCCCCAGTAGCTTAATCTCCCACAGATACTAATATCTTTCAACTTCTTCCCATCCATACTCATAATTTCTATCCAAACTCATAATTTCTATGTTCCACATCCTAATATTCCACATCCCAATTTAATCCCTAAACTGCTATATACAAACATTGCATTTCCTTTTGACTGCTTGCTCATGATTTTATTTGTCAGGAAAACTCGTAATAGTGACAGGGATACAGTAAAACTCCCAAGCATGTGTGACTATTCTCAGTTGAAAAAACTCGCCCGTCGTTGACTGGAATGGAAAACTCGAGTTGCCTCCAACATGAGAGTGTTAATGATACCAATACTAACGCTTCGGCTTCTACGACTGCCCCTCAGCTGAATATAAATTACATGTCGTTGGCTGAAATAAAATTAGTGGAGTTAACTCAACCATGAGAGGGCTAATGTTACCACTTACTTAAGACTCAGGGTACTAATATCGTCTGGAATTACTGGAAGAGAATACTACAGTTGCCCCAGACATCAGTGGGTTAAGAGTGGCCATGCTTTCCCTGCAGGGCTAGTGCCGTGGCCACCATCTGCCTGACATTTCACACCGCCGCCAAACACAGTCATTAACCAAGCAATAAAAACACTAATACTGGAGACCACACGTGTACCGAGTTCTCCAGCAGAGATACGGGGTGATACTCGGCTGGTCTTAGAGGCAAGTATATCCCGAGGTATATGAAGAGTATCAGGCAATCGTAAGAAATCAGGGATATGTGAGATACAGGGATATAATCGACTGGTCCTAGAGGCAATTGCATCCCAGAGTATATGAATATTATCAATGTGTGAGATACTGGGATAGACTCGACTGGTCCTAGAGGCAAGTATATCCTAGAGTATATGAAGTGTATCAGTCATCGTTATATATCAGGGATGTGTGCCACAATATTAAACTTTTTCATACAGTTGGTGCTGTGCTGAGGGTGTTGACAAATAATATTTCTAGGTAGCAAAGGAATTAAATAGGTAATATTTCTCTTTTTTTACTATGGACTTTATGAAGAAAAAAATAGGAAAAAGGAAATAAAACTGAAACATATATACAGTATATCGAGGATTTACGATATCGAATTGTGCAAAGACTAATGTATATGTAGTAAGACGAGCATATAGCAGACTGACAGTAGCATCAGTATAAGAAATGTGAAGAGACAACCTGCCCCCTGTCCCATTTCGATATTAAAAGCTGTGAAGAAGAGGAAGTTGTCTGTCTGTTAGAAGAGTTTTACCAGCATATGGACATTGGGCTGAATGGTAGTATGCAACGCCTCTAGCCAGTCATGTAGTTTCGTAACCTGAAGAGGGCTCAAGTCGGGCTGAAACTGTTACATCTAATTAACACAGTTCTTATATGTAGGCAAAATTAGTCCATCTGATTTCTTCTTTTCGGCACTGTGAAATTAAGACACGATGTATTTATTCAAAATAGCTGTCTGGCGATGAGTCTCTACGGCCCGTCTTCTCGTAAGGCTAGGAAGCTTATTAAGACCTCTTCCTTATCGATTTATTTTGCATCTTACACCTTATCTTTTTCCTGTATATTGTCCCTTTGAATATCGACAAAGATTACATAAATAACATACAAGAGATTATTAAAACGACAACAGGAGAAATAAACTGGTAAGGAAGAGGTGTTAGGGAGCCTCCTTGGCCGATCAGAATATTAGCTTAAGTCGTGGAGGGGAGGGGAGGTAGGTTAACAGAAATTGCACACGACCTATACTTAACAACACATCACGTTACTCCTCATTCCAGAGTGAATCAAATAACGATTATTCAATATGTTAATGAAGAGCACCCGAGATCACGCCCCTTATTTTTGCGTTAATAAATATGTTAGTAACTTGTAAATTTACTCTTTCCAATTAACTTAGATATTTCCTCGATTTAATTAGCTTACCCGTATACTCTTGTTTCCTCTTTTGCTTGTAACATGTATTTCTTTCCACCTTGCTATTAACCAAGACAAATTTCCTCTGCAGATAACTCGAATATTCCCTCTTTGTCATTAACCTTTATTTCCTCTCTGCTAGAGATTTCTTCCATGCAAGTAACTCATACATTTTTCTCGTTGCTATTAACCTATATATATTTTCTTTTGTCAGTAACTCACATAGTCCCCCTGCTATTAACATTTATTTCCTCTTTGCTAGTTACTTACATATTCCAATTTTGCTATTTAACCCGTAGTTTCTCTTTACTAGTTATATATATACTCTTTATTATTAACCTGTTTTTCCCCCCTCCTAGTAACTCACATATTTCCTTCCTGCTAAATAATGGGTTAAAATCAAGAGCTCGCCAACTGGTCAGATAAGGCACGCAGCTTGACCCGAGGCACGGCACCCCGCCCGGCAGCCTTGGGGGAGGGGCGGACATTTAATCCTCTAATTACAGGTGGCGCCCAGGTAATGAATGCGTCCTACCTGCCGTGGAGGGAGGAGGTGAGGGAGGGAGGGGGAGGGTGGGGGTGGGGAAGGAAGAGTAAGGGAGGCGTGAAGGGAGAGAAGGGGAAGGGTGGGAGGTGGGGGTGGGGGAAAGGGATGGGGAGGAAGAGTAGGAGGAGGATGGGGATGAGGGGAGGGACAGTAGGGAAGGGGAGGGTTGGGGGGAAGAAAAACAGGGGTAGGAGAATGGGTGGAGCGACGAATGAGGGATACGATGTGGTGTAAGTGACGGAGGGGAGGGGGGTCCTAAGGAGGGTAAGAAATAGAGAGGATGAAGGAAAGAATAGGACTAGGAAGAGTGATAACTGAAGATAATGAAGGAAAGATTGGGACTAAAGAGGATGAGAAGATGAGGGAATGAAAGAAAGAATGGGATTAAGGAGCATGAGATGTCGAGAGAATAGAGGAAAGAATCAGACTAAGGAGGGGGAGAAGTAGAGGGAATGGAGGAAAGAATCAGACGAGAAGGAGAGAGAATGACGGAAAGATTGAACAGTTGAGGAGGATTCGAGGTGAAAACAGGATAAATGAGTGAATGGAAATGGAAATGAGTGAGAGTTAGGGAGATGAAAAAGTGGAGCAACAAATGAGGGATTTACTGTGAGCATTAAAGGGGTACTGCCAAGAGAGACACAGACAGACAGACAGACAGAAAAATAATAAGGGAGAAACTAGGTAAGGTTGAGACAAGCAGTGAAACATGTGTAATAAGAGGTATGATGCATTTTCACTGGTAACTGATACTTCATTTACTTATAAATAAAAATAAATAAATGAATTATATATATATATATATATATATATATATATATATATATATATATATATATATATATATATATAATCTGTTTCTTGACCCTGTTCACTCCCTTCATAATAGTACGATGATGATGATAATGATGATGAATGAAAACAAGATAGGATGAAGGATGCACGACTCGTGATGGTGTTGGAAAGAAAGCTGCGTGATGGAAGGAGAACATCGATAAGGAAGAAGATTTTGAGAGATAAAAATATTGCAGAAGTCTGGAAGATGTGGAACTGGTCATAAGAGGGGCGTCGATGGGAATGTGCGACGCGTATCAGGGAAAAGAGGGAAGAAGGCAAGAGGAAGGTAATTGAGTGAGGAGGAAAAGAAGGTATATACGTGAGACCGACGGATGGGGAGAAAAGGAAAGAAAGAGAAGGGAGAAGGAAGGACAGGGAGATGGAATGACAGGGATTGAAGGGAAAGGATGGGAGGGAAGGGGAGAAGAAGAAAAGGGAAGAGAGAAAACAATGTAAAATACGGGGAAGAGGAGGAAAAAACAGAGAGTGGAAAGAAAGAGTAGAGAGGGAAAGAAAGAAGGGAGGAGAGGTAAGAGAGAGTGGGAGGCATACAGGATGGGGAAAAGAAATGAAGATGGCAAGGGAGAGAAGGGGGGAGGGAAGAAAAGGATAAGAAAAAGGAGGATGGGAGGGATCATAAGAGAGGCACAGATGGGAGGAGAGGGTAGAGAGGGTGGGAGAAGGAAAGGAGGGAGAAGGGAAGTGAAGACCGCAAAGGTAGAGATGAAGGGACGGAAGAGAAGGAAGACAATATGGAAGGAAGTGAGGAGGGATTATACGCGAGACAGGGATGGGAGGAGAGGGTGGGAGATGAGGACAGAGTGAGTGAGAGGATAGGGTGGGAGATGAGGATAACGTGAATGGGAGGATAGGGTAGGGAGGGTTGGAGGAAGAGGGGAAGGGGAGGGGAAGTGAAGATGGTGGGAGACGAGGGAGGGTCTACCTTTACCCTTCACCTCACTCCGCCCCCTGTCAGCCCAACACCATGCACAGCGGCAAGATGAGTGGCCACAAAAATTAAGTTGATGAGAGTGGAGAAATGAGAATGCAAAAAGGTACGAATTAACAAAGAGGAACATATAAAACACTGATACAGCACTTAATATGTAAAAATAAAACTTGTATAAAATACTTATTAGCTCTTAACAAAAGCATGAGAAATAAGACCAGATGTTTAGAAAATATAAGAAGAGATGAAAAAAAAAAAAAAAGCGAGAGGGGTAAGAGAGGAGAAATAAGTGTGAAAAAAAGTAAGAATCTGCAGTAACGCATAACTCATAAATACTTAAAATGCTATTTGGTCGCTTAATAAATACGTAAGAAATAAGACGCCGAAACCAAAATGAATTCGGCAAAAATTACAGCGATAACAGTGGAGAAATACGAGTAAAAAGGAGTAAAAATTAGTAACGAAAAGTAAATCGTCAATGAACAACGAATGATACAAGGTGGCAAAAAAATAAAACCGGATGAAAAAAGTTAAAATGAGATATACAGATGAGTGGCCACAGAAATTAAAACGGTGAAGCCTCGAGAAGAATGAAAAGAAAAAAAATGTATATAAAATATTAACAGACTTTACACACAAGAAAGAAGACCAGATGATACAGAAAATGAGAAAAAAATGATGTCAGAGAAATACAGTATTAATAAAGCAAAGTAAATCACAAACTACCAATTGATTTAACACTGTAAAACGTAAGTAGGAAATAAGACCAGATGTTGTCGATAGTGGAAACGAGAGAAAAAATATGCAAGGCAGTGAAGAAAGTAAACAGAAAAATGAAAACAACGATATATACATGGAGACAGAGACCATAAATGTGGCGGGAAGACAGAGGAAAACGAATGTGCCCCAGAGGGTGGCGTGGATATTTACCCTTTCCCCAAGAGAGGTCTTCCCAAAGCGAAATATGCAGTAATACCGTTGTCTGCTGATAGCGACAGTATTAACATTATGGTAGCAAAAAGAAACACATACACTGGGTCGAAGAATATTAAATCCTTCACTACGAAATATCTTCCCTAAGCTGGATAATATTTCTGGTGCTAAAAAAAAAAAAAAAAAAAAAAAAAAAAAAAAAACAGGATAGCACCGAATTGAAGGTACCAGTGGAGGCAAAAACCATTATCTATGCTCAATACACCCCTCAGAATCTCGGAAATGCTTATTCATAAAAACATCATTTACTATATCCCTGTTTTCGACAAAAATTTCGATCCAGACACTTAACCACCAAACACCTTTACACAGTGACTTAAAGTAATACAGAAGGTTTCATTAACTTACCAACTTCCATTAAGAATCACCCAAGAAGCATCAGACATTAAAAAGATAAAACCTGACAGTACCATGACACTTATTTTATGACAATTATCTTCTGCATCAACTTATAAGGTCATTAGCGTGCCGAAAAATACACTGATCAACAGAACTTTAACATGAACATTCACCAATGGAAAGAACAGCTAGCTACCTAATATTCTTCCAGCACACAAGCGAAGTAACTCCTCCGAAGAAATAAAAGTCAGAATAATCCCCAGCGGTGTTTATGGCTCTCTCATTCTCATTATTCAGAATTTTATTTTATGATGTACCCACTCCTCCTCCGCCAGTGAGTCCTATCCTATCCTGTGACTTAGCAGTAGCTTCACAGTATTTCCTAACTCATCCTTTAGGTACCCGGCTCCAACGTTTCATACACTAATTTAAACAGTTTCTTTCACAAAAGAAAATGACTTTCACAACCAAAATCTACAATAATTCTCCTCTCCCCCAAACAGATATGAATCTCAAACACAATTCAGCTCACCCTCTTAAGCCAATCACTCCTCTTGTTGAGGCTTCCCAAAATTCCTGGACTTATTTTAGTTACACACATGATCTTTTTTTCAGCAGAAACACCAGTGCAATTGTTTCTTGTAAACTCGTTGCTCTGAAAGCACTGACGGGCAACATCTTCGGATCAAGGAAACACTCACTGAGAGCAGCTTACACACAGTTCATCCCGGCAACAGTAAATTATGCGAGGCAAAGTTGGGCACAGAAGAAAAGCCCGATTATAACAGCAGGATGTACAAGATAACTGAAAATATAAATCATTTTCACAAAGAAGCAAAATTACTTCCAGTCAAGAAACGCATAAATCCGAGAGAAACACAGTTTATTGTTTCAGCACAAACGCTAACCCAACCTTGTAATTATTATGCAACACCACACCCATGCACAAAAACACAAAAACGAAAACTTCTCTACATAAAACGCCAAAAAAAAAAAAAAAAAAAAAAAAAAAAAAAAAAAATCCCTCCTCCAGCACCTAACCCTTCACAACAAACACATGGACTTATAGACAATCACACAGCCATCAAAGCCATCCAGAACCTTCGTCTAAACAGCATCCTTCTTGAACTTCTGCCAGACACTTACAGACATTCATCCCACAGGTACCGCCTCCCAAGTGAGACACGAGTTCACCAAGGCAGACTACGATATGGCCACCAGCTTTCCTTACTTCAACAGTACAAAACACAATTCACAGACAGTCCACTCTAACTACTGCGGTGCATCCTGTCACACCACAACACACTTTCCTCGTGCACCTCACCCTCAACACGCACGTACTTTCCACATAACCTTAATAAGAGATCTTTGGGTACATCCCGGCTTATGTGGTTGGATTTCTGCAGTCAATCGGATTCACGTCCCAACAAGCCTAAAGTCACAGCATCAACAAGAACATCCCAACCACTCTGTTAAGTTGTAAAAATAGGGTTTGCATGATGACGATGATGATGATGATGGTGATGTAGATGATGATGATGATGATGATGATGATGATGATGATGATGATGTTGAAGCTGAGGCTGATGCTGATGTTCAGGTTGTTGTTGATGTTGTTGATGTTCAAGTTGATGATGATGATGATGATGATGATGATGACGATGATGATGGTAATGATGACGATGATGATGATGATGGTAATGATGACGATGATGATGATGATGAACACTGACACACAATAAATACAAAACCATGACAGACGGCAGAAAACATAAGGACAAGACGGCGAAAGAAAAAAAAAAATGACGACAGCTTACAAAGAAAAACCTTAACAACTCATGTAGGGTCAAAATAATAATAAAAAAAAATAATAATGGTGACATAACGAATAAACACAAAAAACACGACCAAAAGGAATAGAATACAAGGACGAGGTTAATGGACAAGACACGATAACCCAAAATGAAAACCTTGACCCCCCCCTCAACCCACACAGAAGGGACCACATTCATCTTCATTCAATTTTATCTTAATCACGATCCACGTAATTAAATCCTACGGGAAGCGTACGTGGGGGGCGGGACAGGAAGGGCAGGTGGGGAAGAGCAGCCTGTGTGGAGGGAGGGAGGTAGAGGAAGGGAGGTACAGGGAGGGAGGAAAGAAGAGGACGAGAAGGGGGAGGAGGAAATCATTACAGAAGGGGAGAGAGAGAGAGAGAGAGAGAGAGAAAGAGAGAGAGAGAGATGGGAGAGGGAGGGAGAGAGAGAGAGAGAGAGAGAGAGAGAGAGAGAGAGAGAGAGAGAGAGAGAGAGAGATGGGAGAGGGATAACGGGTGACGTATAGATGGTGAGGAGAACTGTGTGAAAAAGGGGCGCGGAGAGGGAGGAATAGAGGGGAAAGGGTGAAGGGGAAGGAGGAAACTATCAGAGTGAGGGATGGGAGAGAACCGGAAAGGGGGAGGGGGAAATGGTTAGAGTGGGAGGGATGGGATAGGGAGAACGGGGTGATGTAGGAGAAGGAATGAAGGACTGTGAGGAAAGGTGGAACACAGAAAGAAGGAAATAACGATGGAAGAGAGTTGGCGTTGGGCGGAAGGAGAGAGAATGAGTGAGTTAGGCTGTGGAGGAAGAACTCGTTTGAGGAAGCGAAGAAAATGTTGGGAAGAGGAGAAAGGCCATGTTGAGAGGGAGAAGGGCTGAACTACGATTGTGGACGGAATGACTCTGAGAGGAGGGGAGAATGAGGGGAAGGGGAAATAATACTTACAAAGGGGAAAGTAGTCATTGATGAGAAAGAGATGGATTGAGGTAAGAGAATGTAAGATTATGCCTGTGAGGGAGAGGAAAGAAAGAGGAAGGGATGAGGGGAAGACGCGAGAAGGAAATAAAACTAACGGGAAAATAGGTTGTTGTGGGGAGGAAGACGGACTAAGATAGACAGAGAATGAGATAAATAAGCTTGGGACGGAAGGGGAAAAAAAAAAAAAAAAAAAAAAAAATTGGGGGGGGGGGGTTAAGTGGACGAGGGAAGAAGAAAATAATAAAAACAGGAAGAAAAATGTATGTGTGGTTTAAACGAAGAGGGAATAAGGTAGTTTAACCTTGTCACCGCGAGGAAGTCTTTTATTTTCTTCCTGTTTTCTCCAGACAGTGTTATTTAGTTCAGGCGAGATTTCTCGAACTTAAGATATAGATACAGCCTTCATATGCCTCCTCAGTGGTATGAGTCCGTCATAAATTAAATACAACAGCCTGATGGTACAAAAAACTCGAGAATCATCGTCATCGTAGCCAAAATATGGAAAAAAAAGATATGGAGGAATTAAAACTAGATGCATGAAAGGAAGAAGTTGGGTGAGGATAACCGGGTGAGAAACGGAAGCGCTATGTTAAACTGAAGAAAGGATAACTGGGAATAGTATATGGGGGATAAAATTTACCTGCGCAGTTACCAGATATTGTTTTGTTTTGTTTACAGGTTCAATCTGTAGTGAAAGGGTGTGTAAGAAGGCTATATATAACCCATGCCGCTCCAAAAGTTCATTGTAAGATGAATAAAATCTTCTGTAGATAGGGCAGAAAATAAGAACTGAAAAGCAATACTGAAAAGTTTAAGAAAGATAAACTGGGAATTAGGTAGGGAGGAAGGGAGGGCAGGAAGAGAAGGAGGGGTGGTATGTTTACGTGGGCGAAGGAAATGGAGAGGGAGGGGCCAAAAAGTAATTAAGAGGGTAAAACAGAAAAGATATAGGTGAGGGAGAAAGGGAGGGGGTAAAGTGGAGAGTGGCTGAGGACGGGAGGAAAGCTGGACGGTAATACTGGGTTAAGTTATGAGGAGGATGGATAGAAAAGGCAAAGGTAGATGCGGTATATATATATATATATATATATATATATATATATATATATATATATATATATATATATATATATATATAGATAGATAGATAGATAGATAGATAGATAGATCGATCAATCGCTAGATAGACATAGAGATAGACAGATAGATAGATAGATCGAGGGAGGATGACAAATTTAGGGTTAACTTGAAAGTGAAATGTAGAAGACACAACAGGCCTGAAAGGAGTGTAACGGACGAAGCAGGTATACGAAGGAGGAAGAAGGAAGCTCAAGGTATGGGAGTGACAGGTGAGGGGAGAGATGATGGGCAAGAGGGGTAAGATGGGGAATAATTGAAGACAGAAATTAAGACGGAAATGGCAGAGTTACGAATGTATTGCAGAAGAAGAAAGTACGAGAAGGGGGAGGAAATAAACTGATTTGGGGGAATGAAGTGGTACATGGGATAGGAACAGCGAAGGTTAAGTTTGGAGTCAATGAGTGAGGTGAAGGAAACAAAGGGGAAATGAAGGGGTAAAGTGGAATACTTAGGTGAGAGGACAAACTGAAGGAGGAGAGGGATAGGAAAACGGGGTATAAAATAACACATTTGAAATGAAGAATTAGGAATGTGGAGGAAACCGGGGCGAGAATGACAGGACAAGATGGAGGAGAAAGAAATGACAGGGAAAGGGTAAAAATTGGGGGAAAGCAAAGGTGGGGCTGAACTGTATGAGAGCAGAGAATGACGGGCAAGTATGAGAGGATGTGTATTTGGGGGGACGGGAAAAAAATACGCAGGAAAGGGCAAAAGGTATGGGAAAAAAAGCTGCAAATAGGTGAAAAATGAGATGAGGAATTTGCGAAGGAGTAGCCGCAAAAAACAACTGACGGGTAAGGTGAAGGAAACGGCAAGGAAGTGAGGAAGAGCAGGAGTGTTAGATGCAGGACGGCCATAAGGACAGTCACAAAGAAATGAGGAGCAAATGGAGAGAATAGATGTTGGTTTACGTACGAAATGGAGCAATGTAGTTGGAGACAAAAGTTGCCATACTATTTCACCTCTTCTGCTTATGTTGGTTAGTGTTCTACATCTAAGAGTATCTTGGCATGTCTTCCCACCCTTAAAGTATGATATGCCAGAGAAGAAAGCGACTGTCATATTTCGTGCGTGAAGCAAACGAAGAGAAATACCAGGCAAACTTATATTCCTCACTGCACAAGCAGAGAGTACTCGACAAATTACAAGAACGTAAGAACATAGGAAGAGAACAGCACCGCAGAAGGCCAGCTGACCCGTGCTAGGAAGCCACTACAATGAAATAAGCTGAGATACAATGAATGAAGTTATGAATTTGGAGCGAATACAGATATGAATAACAAACTACTGGTGTCAAGCGGGTGGCAAGATATGAAAAAACGGGATAAACATGACCCACAGATAGGAAATTACGAAAGACAGGGAAAAAATAAGAATGAATGAAAGGAAGTTGTGAATGGAGGTCGAAGAGGGGTGATTACGCCATGCCGGGCCGGAGTGGAGGGCAAGGATTCTCACGGTCATCAGTGGTCGCATACATAAATTATTTTCTGAGCATGGGTCGTGTTTACGATTATACTGTTACCCTCATGCATACGCCTACAAAACACTTTACAAGCAAACTGAAATGGATGTTTAGTAGAAAGACTATTACTCATGAATAGGATGTCACATCATTCTACTGTTGTGGATGTTTTTACAGTAAGGAGTGGTTAGGATACTTTATAAATAGTCCCCCTTATCTTCCGGTGGTGGTATTAGCTGGTCTGATCCTCCTACAGCGAAGAGGAAGAAGGAATAAGTGACTGTTGGAGAGGAGGAAGTTACGCACGACTAGCCCTTTTTCGCCAAGCTCAAAATCTATGTTACGTTTAAGAATATTTCCAAATGTAAATTACGTTCGATACTTAATTTTTTGACTTATGAGATTCACGACTACTCATATGAGTTTGTAGGTGAAGGGCAAATAAGTATCATTCTTATAAAACTGCATGTGGATCAAATTCAGGCAGTTAAACATTTTTTTTTGTGTGTTCTTGAAATGGAATGTATCGTTTAATAAAAGGAGGTTGAACACACACACACACACACACACACACACACACACACACACACACACACACACACACACACACCAATATGACTTCGACGACTAAAAACAACCACAATATAAAGTATTCCCTTTTGATGGAAGGGAACATCTCACCATCAGCGTGGTACTCTCACGGTTAATTTGAGATGACGTCAAGTTCTCATCGGAGGGCTCCTCTTCCTGTACACTGCATTGTACGTGCAAGGTCATACTCAGTAGGCTAACAATATACTGATACTGTGCCAACAATACTGATTTCCGGTGTGCTGCTTCTCTCAGCCCAGACAAATTCGTGGATTATTATTATTATTATTATTATTATTATTACAAAACCAAAACTGGGTATTCAGAACTATTTTTGTATTCCAGTTCGACAGATTTATTTTCACTGGTGGATGCAGCAAGAGGCTCATCAATTAAAATCCCTTCCGGGTGGAAAATATCCTATCATCTGGTGGGCCAGTTAGGGACAATGATAATTAGAATGAAGATCTTTTCTTGTTTTTTTACCCGAATGACATATGACGTTTTATCGCAAAAAAAAAAAAAAAAAAAAAAAAAAGTGTGCCATATGACAATAACTTGATTTGATTTTGTAGTTCTGATGTCTTGTTTGATAATACAGTTGACATTCCTGGCACCGTCTTTTTTAGCACTTGGAAAGAGTGGAATGGTGGTGTTATCCTTTCACTAGAAGGGTATAATTAACCTCTTGTCAGCTACAGAACAGAGGAATACAGATTCTAACTGCGTGTTATTTTGCAATGTGTTCAACATTCAATCACGGTAACAGTGAAACTAACCAGCCCAAAAGCTTAAAAGAAAATCACACAGAGTAGCTCAACATCTGTATAAAACTAACTGATAACAATAACTTACCGATCAATACGTAATATTGCTGTACACTCACAAATCACTGTTAGACCTATGAGGTGTTGCAGTGGGGCGTGGTGCAGGGGCGCGGCTGACGACTTTAGAACACTGCAAAAGAGAGCGAAATGAGAATCAGATATGTGCTAGCAACATGCAATTCTGTATTTAGATTCAAAATACGCGAGTAGGGCACAATGTACTTTAAAGACAAACCCAGCCATTCCTATTCACAGCGGTTCATGGTTCACATCTCTATTGTGAAGCCATTTTATCCTATGCCTGTGAATCTCTGTCTGTCTGTCTGTCTGTCTGTCTCTCTCTCTCTCTCTCTCTCTCATGAATACACACATACGCATGAACACAGCCACACACACACACACATGTACAAAAAATCAGACTGGGAGAAAGATGAGTGAGGAAGAGCAAGATGAGAGAGGAAGATGCGAAGAGAAAGGAGTAAAAAATAACAGACAAGAAGAGCAGGAAAGGTGAGAAGAGGAGGAAAAGGGACGGAAGGAGAGGAGAGGGAGAAAGATGCGCAGAAAAAGGAGGGTAAGGGGAAAACAGGAAAAATGGAAGATGGTTGAGAGGGAGGGGAAACTCAAAGGAGAAGCAGAGAATGGAGTTGAAAAAAAAAAAAGACAAAAGAAACGGTGGTAGGAAGAAGGGCCGGGAGGAGGAGGAGGAGGAGGAGGAGGAGGAGGAGGAGGAGTGAATGGTTGAATGGTTAAGAGTTGAAAGAGGAGCATGGGGACAAAAAAAAAAAAAAAAAAAAAAAAAAAAAATGAAGTGGAAAGGAAAAATAGAAAATAAGAATAGGAAGAAGGAAGAAAAGGGAGAGAAAGGAAGAGGAGTACGGCAGAAAAGAAGGGGCAGAAAGGAAGGGGAATAAGTGGGGGGGGGGATAAGAAAAGAGGAGGGGGAATGGGAGGAAGGGGGTGGAGAAAGAGAAAAAAAAAATGAAAAGGGGGAAGGGAGAGAAACAGACAAAGAGGAGGAGCGAGAGGGTAGGGAGAAAGGGAGAGAAGAGGAAGAGGAAGAGGAAAGAAGGGAGGACAGAAAGGATTAGGAAGCGGGGAATCAGTGGAAGAAAAATACAGAAAATATGATGGGGAAGAGAAGCAAGAAGACGAGGAAAGTAGAGAAAAAGAAGAATGGGGAAGGGAGGGAGAAGAAAAGGAAGAATAGGGGACTGACGAGAACGAAAAGAAGAGAGATTAAAAAGTGAGAGAAAGAAGGGAACGGAGGGGGAAGAAGAGGAAGGGGAGAAAGAGGTAAGAAAATGGGCGAGAATATAAAGAGGAGGAAGAAGAAGAAGAAAATGGAGAGAAAGACTTAGGAGAGGGAGGAGAAGGGACAGATAGCGAGACTGAAAAAGGCGATGGAAGAGAAGGGATAAAAGACAGACAGCAAATGGAAAGGGGGGAATGGAAGGCAAGGGAAAAGATAGAGACAAAAGGGAACGAGGGAGATGCCGATGCTATCACCCCACAAACCCCCCTGTCCTCCACTTAAACAATGGCCACGCCGTAGTCAAGCAAAAGTTGGCCACGTATTCCACTGCATCTACTTCAATCTTGGGGCATATCCACCAATTTCCTCTTTGATGCATCATATCAGGGAGAATCATCCATGGGCATAAAACACACCAACTCTCACAGCTTATTAATATCAACCAACAGACCATAGTAACAAGCTGAGGAGGCAAAATATTAAGAGAAACACACCAAGCATTTCTCAGCATGGAATATTAGCCAGAAGAGAAAACTGTGAAGCAGAAGATGTGAAATATGAAGCGAATTTTTGTCCCTGACCGTTCCTCAGTGGGATGGTTGCAGTGAACACATTACACCCCTTAATTCTCCTTCACCTCTGATCCACGCACCATGGCCAAGACGTCTGGGAGGAATCTGCATGTGGGGACATTAGCAGGGGTAATAACAGTGCCCGCCGACCGCACTCTGCACGCAACAAGGGCATGGCTTGTTGCGTGCTGTGTCGGGTGTGCGTTTATGTGCGATTTATCTTGCGTGTGGTGTGCAGATGACGCGGTGTAATGGAATCGGAGCGCGTGTCTGTCTCGGGTGTATGTGGGATTTGCGTGTGGGAAGTGTGTGCTTGAGCGCCTAGAGGAATGTGCCTGTAATGAGGTTGTGTAAGTGTATTTGAGTGTGTATGGGTGTGTGTGGGGGGGGGGGTGCGTGTGAATGAGTGAGTAGTGGATGGTGAGTGAAATTGTGTGTGTGTGTGTGTGTGTGTGTGTGTGTGTGTGTGTGTGTGTGTGTGTGTGTGTGTGTGTGTGTGTGTGTGTGTGTGTGTGTGTGTGTGTGTGTGTGTGTGTGTGTGTGTGTGCGCGCGCGCGCGCAAATATCCTGTATGTCAGTGGTGTATCCGTCTGGTGTGCATGTGAGACATGCGTGTATCCAAGTGCCTCGGGGAAAACGAGTAAAATAAGGCCTGTGTATTGAATGAGTACTGTCTCGCTTGAATACACCCTGATGACCCAAGCGTAGAGAAATGCACAGTACTCATGTAAGAGGAGTGTGCTGCCAGGTACAGTCAGAGACGAAAGTTCGACTACCACTCCATTACGTCTACTTCACACTTGATGCATGTCTGTCTCTTTCCTCCCTGACGCATAATATCATACATTATCATCTATGGCTAGAGAAATATAGCTAATCTCCCTCACCAATTGAATAGCAGCCGGCAGAGGGAAGTGGGAAGCAGATGAGGTGAAATACTGGGTGAGCTTCAGTTCCCGCAAATACACACAAGGAGTGTTGACAATACAAGTCTGTAATTCTAAAGTATTAGCAATAACCGCACAAGATGCAGCTACGGTAAACAGTTTTTTATACTGTCTAGAAACCATGTCAAAAACATTAGATCTTACTAACTTAACAGCAAATGTTTATGTATTATTTCGGAATGTTTGAGCCCTGCATTGCAGCAACCAACGTTCAAGATAAAGTTACCACCAATACTCGTCTTACGCTGTCTTGAAACTGTCAGAAGCTGGTCAAATCTTGCTAATTAACCAGCAGCATAATAAAACCCTCTGTATGGCCATGTCTTCTTATATTTTATTTTTGCTACCATAAAACAATTTTATTCATTTTAGAGGATACTTTTCAACCAGAGGAATTTGCTACAGCCTTAACTAACCCTTTCGGTAAGATAGATTCTTCCTCAGGTGTAGAAAATAGTTTGCTCAATACCCAGATGAAAGAGGATATAGCTGAAGAGGTTGAGTGGACGGCAGGGGTTCGAATATCACTTCATTAGTTCGGATCCCCAGACGTGTAATAACACTGTTGGTCGCAAACATACAGTGGCGGACGTACAGTCGACATTAAAAGTCCTGGCGTCATCTAAAACTGTTCTCACTATGGATTTTGAAGATAAGTGTGGGTAATACGAAACAGTCGACACCAGTAACTTTTTTGAGCCACAGATTATTGTCATCAGTGTCCGTTGTTGTGGATTAACAAGACTAATTATCAAAGTTCACGGAGAAAGATGAATGACAGGCGACAGGATTTCTGATGCCGACTCTACATGCTTTTTCACTTCCTAACGATAAATAACGATGCTGGAGAGGGATGCTTTCCTGTAGTGGTACCGATATAAACAGGCGACTGAACTGCCTGGGTATACAAACGTCCCTCACCTCCTTCTCCCCAGGACGGAGGACAATGGGCTGCAGAAGGGGGCAGCTTCAGCCTACAGTCGACTGAGTTAACATTTGAGATGAACCAGGGATCACAACAATATTTATACATAACGCGAAGCCAGTGAGAAATGGCTTTTGAAAACAACGATGCGATTTTCATAACCTCATATACAGGATTAACCATTATACGACTCCACTTCCACTCCGCCGGGCGATTTCTCGTGTGCTGCGGAGACGGCTGACAGTGCTATCAGAGTCTACCGTGCATTATTTATTTCCTACTCCTGCTGCCACGCCCGCGCCCACACTTGCAAACTAAGCCTTCCCCACAACACGTAAGATACTGCCACGTGAGTTTCTAATGGAGCGCAATTTACGGGTCACCATGTACTTCTCAGAGTATTATGTAACAGTTTCATAAAAGGTCGATTAAAAAGTGGAACGATGTTTTTGTCCGCTACTGTACCCTATGGCTGGAACAGACAATACAAAAGAGAGTTATGTATACCATTCCAATTTAAGTAATGGCCTGGGCTTCAATGGGGTTCCTACATCATACTGATTAAGTGGGGAGTTGTGGGGTATGTTGGGTATGGCTGTGTGTGTGTGTGTGTGTGTGTGTGTGTGTGTGTGTGTGTGTGTGTGTGTGTGTGTGTGTGTGTGTGTGTGTGTGTGTGTGTGTGTGTGTGTGTGTGTGTGTGTGTGTGTGTGTGTGTGTGTGTGTGTGTGTGTGTGTGTGTGTGTGTGTGTGTGTGTGTGTGTGTGTGTGTGTGTGTGTGTGTGTGTGTGTGTGTGTGTGTGTGTGTGTGTGTGTGTGTGTGTCGCTTTTAGAGAATTTTTTTTAACCTTACAATTATAGTTTTCGATCATTTGCAACCTCCTGCAATAAATCCTTCACGTGGATCCTTACGAAAGTCTCCCGGGCAGTGGATATTCAAACAGCGGAGCAATCAAGAATCGTAAACAAAGATCCCGTCTGAGGGTTAATGGCCATCACTTCTCCAGGCTTTTGGTTACGAGAGAATTTATTGGCCTCACTGGACACCTGCTTTGATCTACTCATGTCCAGCCAATTTTGGGCAAATGAATGTATGTTTCCCAGTCTCCTAGTTACTGTGCAATATAAGCAAACAGCCAAGACTAGCACCTGCCTTCTAACTACTGGGCAATATATGAAAACCACCAAATAATACACTCAACCTAAAGACTAACCCAAAGACGAACTCCTTCAGGACGATGAAATCTTTACTGCATTCCTCTTAGTGCCAGATAACTATGTTGTATTTTGGATGGACTTTCACGGACCAAAAAAGGTAAAACAACAGACGCCTATATATGGCGACGTCGTCTAATTTCATTCGTGCTACCACAAGTCTTTCTTCTGCTTTGAATAGGCAGAAGGGTAAGGTATTTTTGCTGCTCTGAACTCTAAGCTACTGGGTAAACCAAATCTTCTCCTCTGTTCTAAAATCCAATTAATATAACTAAACAAACAAATAAGACCAATAAAAATAAACAGGTGAGGGTTGGGAAGTGAGGATGTGACGATTATATGCTGCTACAGAAAAGCTGAAGGCACTTAAATTCCATACTACTATACGAGTATTAGACACACCAAGCCTTATTATCCTTTCCAACACCCCAATTTGCAAAGATGAGTGAGAGAGAGTAAAAAAATGGACGCTTGAGTGAGGCTGTGAGTTAGTACCATGCTAACTAGCCTACGCCCACAAAGGAAGTCCACCCGGCGAGCTTCCACCCAGCCCCTCCTGATGAAGTTATTGTTCACGGCGTCGGTATTGCCCTGTGTCGCACCGCGCATACTGAGTGTCTTATTTACATTGAGATGATTACCGCCCTACATCACGATACAATCTCGGCGCCCGGCATGAGATTTACGTACTGACTTGCGATCGCCTTCCTCTCACAGGTGAACTATGATTTGTTATGTGCAGGAAGGACCTGGAGAATGCAGACTCACCAAATCCCACTTGTATGTGTGATACGCTTTTTGCAGGAAAGACAAGGACAGTGCAGAAACTAAAAGGCCCTGGGTGTTTAAGATTAATTCTCTTTCGTAAATATTTGTTTCTGCAGGAAAGACAAGGGAGTGCGGAACTTTCTCTTGACAAGGTCTTTCTGCAAAGCAAGTCACAGTTGGGAGACGAAAATTACCATGAGCTATGTTTATTTTTTGTCGCTCAGAAAAAGGAAAGCAGGGTGCAGAAACTTCCTCTTTCTTGTTCTTCCTGCAAACGAAAAATCTGAGTTACGGGACGAAACTGATTGTATGTCTGAGTCTGGACTCCGTACCGGAGGGGATGGAAGAGGGGAGTTAGTTTATCTCGCGAGACCCCTATCAGCACCCGATTTGCTTGCCAATTTATCAGCTCGCCAATGTCCGATGGTTATTGCAATCAGTGCTGCAGTTGGAATCTTCATACATCACGGTGCTGTGTACTCGGGATTACATTGTTATTCTATTATCGCACTGGAAGATGAATTTAACTCCAGCAAATTTATTTCCTTTAGTCATGTGACGTACATTATCGATATATTCTTGTTAAATCCACACTATTTAGCTTTGGGGAGATGTAGTGATGGAACAGATGAAGGTTATCTTTACCCTCTCCAATGTGAAGAATTTGTCCAGTGTTGCATACAATTGAAGGTACAAGAATAAAATGAAAAAAGTCATCGAATTGAAGGGGTTGAAACAAGCATACGTGAAACTGAGATCTTGCCTTCGAGACGATGCGGCTGTCACTTTGATGCATTTACAAATTATCAGGCAGCGAGGCACAGCGGGGAAACACTGGGGTGAAGTGAAGGGCACAAGTTCTTATTCATGAGTGGACCCCTTAACAATGCTCGTATGCTCACTGTATCAAAAGGTTTAGGATTCATTAATTGATAAACAAATGGTACAGGCAACTTGCTTAACTGAACATAGTGGTACAGTGCCCTCTCCTCTGACACTTGAAAATACTACATCTCGTCAGGTCAGTGGTCAGAGCGCAAGCAGTCAGGATGCAAGATTCGGCTAGTAGTTAACCTCGTCTACTTTTCACTTCCCTCGGCTACCTAATGTTCCTAAGCTGAGGTTGAGTGAGGCTTAGTGTCTTTACCTATGGATGATTCTCTTTGACATGATGCATCAGGTAGGAAAGTGACGGATATGCCACAAATGCAAACAGACGCAGTGGAACAGCAGGTGAACTTTTGTACCTAACTGTCTTGCAGAGCTGGAGTCTCTCTCTCTCTCTCTCTCTCTCTCTCTCTCTCTCCAGTTTTACTTCCCTTCTTCTCCTCAAGTACGGTATTATAAAAAAAAAATCTAACTTTGATCCTCGATTATTGAAATATTTCCTTTTCTTCCTAAGACGGATAGAAATCTATGAAGAAACCACTGTAAGTAATTATAACCGGAGTCGATTCATGGAACACTGTTGTGGGAGGGGGTCAATATCTGCTACATATAATATAGACTCACTTGCAGCACCAAGCAATGTTTTCAACACTGTAACATCAGCTACATATATCTGAGCCCCGTTTGCAACTCAAGGTAATATTTCCGACGTTCCAACATCTCACATATACAGCAGACCCCCTCGCAAAACTGTACGTGATATTTTGAACACTCTAAACACGGATCAACAAAGCTCACAAATATTCGCTGCCAAAAGAGGAATATAAAATCTTTCTATTGTGTCCGGTCGGTTATACACAGAACCGTTGTATCCCCAACCTCAAAGAATCAATTATTTCTGAAACCAAATATGATGCCCCCTGTCTGCCTTTCTCTCCGCCTTCCCTACACCTAAATACAAAATTCTCTTTTATCAAATATATACAAACTTGCTTTATTTCTAGTGACTATTCTTTTCAGCTCTGTATTTTCATGCATTTTAGACTTTCTCCAACTACCATTCTCAAACATCTCTCTCTCTCTCTCTCTCTCTCTTTTATATAGATACACACATAAACAAACACACACAATATATATATATATATATATTTATCTACTTCCCATACGTGGATATTGCTTGTTAACAGCACAGAGAGAGAGAGAGAGAGAGAGAGATGAGGAGAGGATGTGTGTGTGTGTGTGTGTGTGTGTGTGTGTGTGTGTGTGTGTGTGTGTGTGTGTGTGTGTGTGTGTGTGTAGAAAGAATGCGAGAAAGGAGGTGAGAGGAAGGCTGATGTGATTACAGGTAAGGGTAAGTAGGAGTGAAACTTAACGACAGGGACAAAAAGGTCATCAGGCCATCGGAAGAGGTGATGGGGTCACTAGGAAGGATGAAGGGACTATCGGGAGAGGTGAAGGGAAGGTAAGAGAGATGAGGAGGTGTCCAAGTTAAAACACTGCATGCTAGTGGCTGTTTTTTTACATACATATATACATACATACAGTACATACATACATACATACACACAAACATACATACACACAAACATACATACACACAAACACATACATACACACATACCTTCACGCATACATACCATAATACACTAGAATAACCATTACAACTAGCATAACAGGTCAGAAGGTTGTAATATCAAACATTTACACTGCGTGATTTTATACAATATTGAAACTGACAAACAACTGTGAACTTCTAGATTAAGACCATATTTGTGTGTGTGTGTGTGTGTGTGTGTGTGTGTGTGTGTGTGTGTGTGTGTGTGTGTGTGTGTGTGTGTGTGTGTGTGTGTGTGTGTGTGTGTGTGTGTGTGTGTGTGTGTGTGAGGCTTCGTACCATCTCGGCAACGGATTTTCTCTAGTTAACTTTACCATGTTCCTTTATGGGATCAATGTTATTCGCTTTTAGACAAGAGTTTATTTCAATAACATTTAGTTACGTACTGCTGTGCAATGTTAAGAATAAATCGCTGAGGAGGAGGTGTTACGAAGCCTACAGTACAACGCCATCTAGAATACAAGCCGTAACTTGCACGACTTACCCCACCTTGTCTCGTTTGATGCTCCTGGGCACGCCACACCGCACCCACGTGGTCCACTCTCGCCATACACACGCATTTCACACACTTTCTAATGCAGACTACGCAACTGTGCCACACTGAAATACATACAGCTTATCTCTATTCATTCTACAAACAAATGAGCAAATACGAAACAGTGAACACTTTATATCTTTGCAATCTGAAGGAAGCTGTTCAAATCACGAATAAAAATAAAACTTTCACATTGCCCTTACGCTATTCGATCGATATATCATGAAAGATGCACTATATTAGCAAATGTCCCAAGAAAATGACTTAATATATACTACAAAACAAGCCACAGTACTTCAGCAAGGCACAGTTACACGCAACGGTTGATGCCCTCTATGACAAGGCGAGGACTGGCCTGGTGGGGGTGGGGGAGACATAGAAGTAGGGGAGGATGGAGGTAAGGGAGGGAACATTGGAGGGAGGGGGATCTTTGACATGCGCAGAAGCCACATAACACCAACATCCCATCTTCTAGTTCCGAATCATGCGGGCTGTTAGATTACTATTGAGTGCATTAATGCCAAAGTAACAAACCTTATCAGATACTGAGTACAAGAGATGGTGGGTAGTAGATACAATAATGATACAGTAATTCTGTAAAAAGGGGATCTAGACACTTCCTCGCCGGTCAAGAGGCAGGTGTGTTCCGCGCGAGTGTATTAAAGCATCAAGTACAAACCTGGGACAATAATTATGAAATATCTACTGCGACAAAAACAAACCTAATCAGATTTGTGTAAAAACCTGTTGGCGGATACACTTATATAATTTTACGAAATAATTCATTGTTAGGTTCATTACAGTAAAAATCATACTGCAGCATTCTGAACGCGGTGGTGTCGGTGGTAGGGATGGAGGGTGGGAGACAAGGGGGGGTGAGGGGGGAAAGTGGGAGTTGGGGGTACGGGTAGAGGGAGGAGGAGGGGTAGGGAGAGGGGGCAGCTGGCAGACTGATACCTCATTCTCAATGATCCTTGCTATGTTTCGCTGTTAATCTCGTCTTATTTGTGAGTAGTCTAAATTAAAACTACTTATTCTATGCCTTTTTCTTTTTTTAATAGCAAGTAGTCTAAGAAAGAAGTGTGTTAGGGTCCTGATTCGTTTTAACCCTCAGTCAAAACACTTCGTTGCCAATAATGCTCACATTCCGCCGTGGTTCGAAACAGTGCTTCACATCCTCTACTAAGCTGTATCGGAGGGACGAATGCAATTTTCACCAATGATTTCCAATTTTCTTTAATAACAGAAATATTTATTTCCTTAGATTCATACATTCCGGTTGTTGTTTATTACGTTTCTGTGCTACATATGCAACCGCGCTAGGAATGAATGCATCGGATTTTATTTGTGAATCACTTACGGCTGTCCTACATTCTCAGGTTCAAGCGACTCTCTCTGCTGCATATAATTGCGTGACGTTAGCTGGAACAGAATATAATTGTTGTTTCTATCACCAAAGGGTTAATAATGACGGTATTAATATTCAGGCCCAAGGAACTTACTGTCATATCTATGAGATTGTCTGGCGTAGGCTGGAATAGAAAACTTATGTTGTTACGATCATGAGGCTTACAATACAATATCACAACCTCGCAGGAAGCACCACATTTTACCATATTGAGGCAGGCGACCGAAATAAGTAATTAAAAAAAAAAAAAATGCATTCTCATGAAATATGACTCAGTAACTACACTACATTGTATCTGTATGAGACAAATCTCATGCAAAAACAAATATTAACTGCATCGCAGTTAATCCATTCAGCCCGAGGATATTCTTTTCAAACCTGGGCGACAGCCCGGTTGGTTTAATGATTTGCTCGGTGTGTGTGTGTGTGTGTGTGTGTGTGTGTGTGTGTGTGTGTGTGTGTGTGTGTGTGACACGGTAACAAACAATTCTTATCCGATTTTACTAAAACCTAGTGGAAAGCTTGGGAGTCGACCGTTTTTTTTTTTTTTTTTTTTTTTTTTTTTTTTTAATGAACAAACAAGCCAAAAATCACACGGTAAGATCAACTCACCTTTGATACAATTCAGATGAAATGTGATGAAAGGGTTGAGGGTATGGTAAAGGCGAAGGGATTCGATTTTAAGAACACTATGCAGTAACAGGGCAAGGTCAGTGTTCGACCCATATGTCTATGTGTGTGTGAACAAATAACAATCATTTTTGATCTGATTTTAACCAAACTTCATGGAAAGGGTGAAGGTCAGCCAGGGATGAAGAGATTGAATTTTGAGAACAACAGGTCAAAAGTCTGGGTAACATGGTAAGGTTGAACAGTTCTGATCCAGTATGGACCAAATTTAATGGAAGGATTGTCAAGCATGTAAAGATGAAGCAATTCAAGTTGTACAACAATCACTCGAAGGTCAAGGTCACAGGATAAAGGCAAATTTCTGGCCCTTATATAAACTCTAGGGCGTGAGAATTGAGATCTCTTAGTGTTTTTTCTTCCTTATTTCTGTTACCACCAGACGATTGTATTATGTTCAAGAGAGTTACTGAGACATATATCTTTTCAGTCCATCATCCAGATCTTGCAACAAATACCGTCATCATCACCACTATCGTCATCATCAATATCATCATCATCATCATCATCCCAACTCAATTTCTCACCACTTAAAGACATAAGTAGACTCCAGAGATACGAAACGGAAAACACTAAAGCACGAGAAACGATCTACAGGGTAAGAGGTACAACATACTTATTCAAACTTTAGGCCCTTTCACTTATTACAGGGTATCATCATCATCATCATCCACATCATCATCATCATCATCATCATCATAATTTTAACTCCATGTCTCATTAACTGAAAGAGATGAGTAGGATTCAGAAGCAGGGGGAGGAGAACAATCATGGTGGAGATACAGGTAGTTACAACAAAGCACCCGGGTGTTTTGTGACGAATATCCATCCACTCATCACAAGCTAGCGACTACGGAAAACACACACACACACACACACACACACACACACACACACACACACACACATGAAAATGATACTACGGAACAAAGTGCAGAATAAATGGCCGAGAAAATGGTGCCACGAAATAATTTACAGAATAAATAGCTAAGAGAAAAGAGCTAAGAACACAACCCACTCTGCCACGCCCGGCCGCCGCTCTGGTATGGGGTCATCAACAGGGCCCGGATAAATGTCACAGGGGAGCCGAGGGAAGACGATTTATAGCATGAATCTGCCTGCTAATTGTCCAGTGGGGAGGGAGGGGGGGGGTTGAGTTGGGATTCTGAGGGAAACGGTGAAGTGGTGGTAGTGGTGGTGGTGGTGGTGAGGAGATGGAAGGAGAGGAAGATTTGGTGAGTAATAGTGACGATACGTAAGGTGAAGGCTATGAAAATGATGGTGTGGATTATGATGATGATGATAAGGATGAGGATTCTTGTAATGGTTTAGGATAATGATGCCGATAATGAAGACAGTAAATGATGAAGATAACGATGATGAGGATGATGGCACTGATGGTGACTGCAAAAATGACTGAGTAAATGATGAATATAACGGTGGTGGTGCTGGTGGTGGTGATGACGATGACGATGACGATGATGATGATGAAATAATAATAATAATAATAACAACAACAACAAATACGATAATGACGATGATCTACACCGGCAAGAGATAATAAATTCCGAGCAAACAAGATTGAAGATATGAAAGATAACAACCTAAAGACGAAGACGACGACGCTGAAGATGAGAGTTGGCGAAGCTGCACTTAACAATAAAACAAAAGGTCAGGCTCGTGGCCCACATTCCCCACTCGGCAGCAAATCTCAAACGGGTTCTTGGCCGCCTGACTCCTTAACTAAAACGTACAAATCCAGAGGCTGAAGTTCTAAATTCCCGGTACAGAGGAGGTCATAAGTCGCTTTTCATGTACTGGGCTTTGGAACCTTCTCAATCCGGCGACGTACCGTATATTTCGTTTTATACAAGTTTCCCCTAGACGATTTTATTGAACGATTTTATACAACTCTAATAACAGAGTGATTAACTATGGCTTTATGAAACCCCTACTGTTCGAAAAGTCTGTCCTCACGCTAATTAAATCGTCTGAAGGTAGCAAGAATAAAATAAAATATAAAACTCATCATCAAAAATGAAGGGCTTGAAATTATGCTCCATTCCTCTTGATTATCACTGATTATACTCTACCCAGTTTAACTTGACCTAAAATTGCCATCTCTCCCTCTTGAATGCTGGGCTGTAACAAGAGATTAGCACTGGAATATACTGAATGTCAGAAAGGAGCACTATGACAGAAGGTAGTAAACCGCAGTAGTCTTACCCTGCCGCTGAGCTACGGGTAATAAGCTGCAAAAGGACGATAAAGACGAACCACAGTTTATTAGATATTACTGGTTTTTGACAAGATTACCAGGGTGTAAAGGAATCACTGACCTCGACTGTACATTTATCGTATTATTTCGAAAGCTCAACCGCGTTAATCTGAGAGACCAGTTTTAAATTCATTACAATAATTTTAACTCCAGGAAAGAAAGAAAGAAAAAAAAGGCACCATGGCACTGAGTGGGTTCACAGAAACTGCCTCTAACGCCTTCACAATGACTTATCTCTCCTATATTCAGTAAAATCGTGCGGCCGAAGCGAAGGGAGAAAAAAATTAGAGTACTGTGGGGCTTACGGCGAATGAAATCTGAACCACCAGTAATACCGTAATGTGTTGTGACTAGCTCAGATTTTCTCTCAAGGCGCAACATTCCTCGTAAGTCTTCCGTAAGCTGCTTAGTTACTCTGGCTCCGATTTAATACATGGCACTCTGGTGAGGTGAGTTTTGTAAAGCTGACCCAAACATACTGGTAAAGCTTGGGGCTGAAATATCGAAGTACTACATTTGATCACTACTTTCTATAACGCTGAAATTTCTAACTACTTCTCAATACTTTTTTAAGCTTAAATGTTTCTCTGCATCATCAATATATCGTAACTTTATTTATTTATTTATTTAATTCTGAGGCCCTATGCATCCCCGAGGGTGCCACAGGAAAATGATTGATTGATTGATTTAATTCTTTGTTGTATCCATAAAAAAAGTTGGGCACTTTATATACGGGCGATACTTCTGTGATGTCAATTCAGTTATCGGTGTTTTGTCTTTATTTCTCATGCAAATTTGGTTGTTACCTAATACAATTACAATAAAAAATCTGAAATTATTGTTTGTTGAATACGCTGTTGCATCAAGTACAACACTGCAAAACAAATGATAAAATATAAGAAAACTGATGACAAAATATAACACAGCAAAACAGTTGGCAAAATATAATATACCACAATAGGTGACAAAACATAACATGGCAAAACAGGTGACACGATATTGGGTCTAAAACCGCTAAAGTAGAAAGGTAAAAATATCGTATGTACTCAGGTACCTCAAGGGACAGGAATAAAGATTTCGGTATAATAATCACTGTGAGGAGTTTCTCGGCTCAGGGCTGCTGCGAGAATATAAAAGGATAATTACTAACGAATAGAATGTGGTAGACAACGACGACAAATCACAAGGGAATTAAACAAGCGAGGTAGCTAAAAGACACAACAATAGAGCTGCACATGGATTGGATTGGCCTCACAATTGCACATTATCAAAGCTCACTTGTCCTGTCTGTCTTGCTTGAGGCCGCTGGATTTGAGAAAGAGGCCCCTACAGAAAAACAGAAAGATTTTGAAGGTGAAAAAAGCCTCCACAGAAAGATTTTCATGGTGAGTTTGTGTTCCTATTCAGTAACGATCGCTCCAGCCCGATGCATAACCACGCTGCTTACTTCCCGAAACTGCTCTTCCGACATGTTTTCGGTGTACCCTGCTCCTCCTTATACCCATCCACCATTCTCACAAGTTTTATCTGCATCTATCTGTCTATCCACTCAACCATCCACGTATCTATTTATCTATCTATCTTTCAATCTATCTATATTCGTCCATCCATCCATCCATCTACCTGTGTTTATCTCTCTATCTATCTGACTATCTATCTATTCATTCATCAGTCCATTCATTCATCCCTCCACCCACCCATCTATCCATCCATCCATCCATCCATCATCCCATCCATCTATATCTATCTGTAATTACCAATCTATGTACCTGTCTATCTATTTAAGTATCTATCTATCCTTTAATCTATCTATTTTTACTTGACGCCGCTTTCTGTGAGGACCCAAGAAACGATTTCGGGGTACGAGTGTTTTCTAACCTTTCTCAGTAACTACTTTTCCGCTCATTACACAGCATCCTCCCTCACATACTTCCCATCTTGTCTCAATCATGCACACATACACATACACAAATACTCGCATATAATTACACGCACAGACACACCTATGCACGCACAAGCAACTGAATACTCTAACGGATGACGTCACACAAATCTTGCAAGGGCTGTAGGCGATTTTAAAACACACACACACACACACACACACACACACACACACACACACACACACACACATACATACACACACACACACACACACACACACACACACACACACACACACACACACACACACAGAGTAACTTGCATAGGCCAGACGACGAAAAACAGGTACTCTTGTAAAAACTTTCTCTAAAACATCGCCTCGGTTAACGAAAGGTCACTGAATCTGATAATGAATTAGGTCTAAAGGAACGCTGCCTCTCCCAAGCCTAATCACGACTCCGTAACTAATTCTGCTCTTCAGTGTGGGTCAGGCTCTTTCGTAAGTCATTGAGAGTACGTATTATGTGCTAAGTGGGGAACGTTGTTTGTGTGGATTCGCTTTTTGTGTGTTGTGTTTTTTCTTGTATATTATTAAGCATGATTCTAAATTCCTTATCCCAGACGGCTGTAACCCCTTCAGTCCATTGTGTATTTTATTCTTGTTAACTCAATTTATTTTACTTTAAGTGAAACTTATATTTCTTGGCGCATTTCGAATTAAACTTTTGCTAACGACAAACTGTTTTAATAAGTTTGGAGGGGAATATGTCGTGACTTAATTCCATCTTTTATGTGTTCACCATAAAACGATATTAATCCTTCTACTGTTAGGATTTTTCTCAGCCGAACAATTCGCCTTGTGCTACCCTGAACAAACAGCGTAAGTACTGCCATAACAGAGAATAGGAAAAATGACAAGCGATAAGCTATACAAGGTTATGGGTGCAGTCCAAGGCTTCATTAATACGACAAAGCCTGATATTAGTGAAGTTGAGAGGAAGTGAGAGAATGTGAAAGAAAGGAGACGTATAGTAAGGCGGGAGATGCAGGCTATGAGGAGAGGAAGGGGGATAAGTATAAAGAAATAGTAAAACCTATCCAACAGCAAAATAATGTATGAAAAGTTACAGATGGAAAAGTTAGTGAACAATGGGACGAGGAAAAAAAAATTAAAGTAGTCAAAATATCACAATATATGACAAGTAATAAATGGTTGATATATGGAAAAAATGTAAGGAAGAGGGATGACAAACGAGGAGGATAAAAACAATAATTAAAAACGAAAGCTGACAATGTATGTATACTTACAGAATGAAGAACTGTGGGGAAAATGAGGAAGAAAAATAGGGAAAATATTTAATCAACCCACAATAATATATGACCATTTGTGAGTTAAAGAAGTGAGGATAATATAAATAAATGAGGCCAAAGAATAATCATGTATGAAAAGTTAGAGATGGACTTAATAAAAGAACAGTGAGATGAATGAACAAAAAGGTCTCAACTCTCATCGAAACTGAGCGAGTATAATCTTAAAGTAATGCACAAACTGAACATATGGCAAAGTTTTGGACATAACCTCTGCAACCACCAACACTCCAACTCACACTCTGCAGTTACCAACCCTTCAACTATCACTTTCACCCACGTAGACTTCATAGCTACCATTACAACTATCATCATTCCTATCATCACAACTACTACTACTGGAACAGCTATCACAATCATCAATATGGCTCTTCACAGTATCAGGGCAACCAGAACTTTCACCTTCATCAATGTAGAAATTAAAGATATACATCCCCCCTCCTCCCCCCGAAAAAAGTATTGTGTCGGAGGGCCTTGATGATAATATACCCCCCCCCCAAAAAAAAAAAAAAAAAAGTATTGCGTCGGAGGGCTCTGATGATATCCGAAATGACCACTCCAGTTAGCGATGCCCCTCAAATAATTAATAGTTTATATACATGATAACAGCAATGGTTAGGAAATGCCACAAGCAAAAGATATACTACGTCCTCATGAAAGCAGGTTTATGAACGTCAGGTGGAATCATCGCTTGTGGTATTAGATTGCCTGGCGCAAAGTGTGTACCCATACCTTTTGCAGCAAGTGTACTTCCAAAACTATCATCACTAAAACCATCACCACAACTACAGCTCATAACGTCAGAGGCATAACTACCATAGACATTTATGGCACTATCCGCAGAATCAGGCCTACAAGTATCTCCATACCTACACGTATAATAATGCACCATCATTTAAGTAGATAGTCATGGTACTACTGGCGCTGTACTATCATCACAATTATAATTTTTATCACCACAAATACTACCACAAACATCGTCACTGGACCAGGAATAATCATTAACGCATCTTCTCTCAGTTTCAGAATTACCAATATCTCCATCCGTATAATAATCACACCATTATTAAGGCAGACAGCAATGCTACCATAAGTACTATCATCCTTCCTCTCACCACCACCACTACGTTAGCAGAACTACAACGATCACCAGTATCACTTTATCCAATATTGGTACTCCTCGTATCTCTATAACTATCATAATACTCGCACCATCAATAAAGCAGACAGCATTGCAGCAACAGGTACTATTATCTTTCTCATCATCACCACAACTACCACCACTAATATCACAAGAACAACTACCACAATTACAAATCTCTCTCTCTACCTTATATTCTCAGCACTACCAGCAATCCTACCACTATCATATAGCTACCACAAGCACCACTATTATTTATACAGCCAATACCGACACAAATGCTACCTTCAACACCATTAACAATGCCACCACCACCCCACTCTGCTACCACAACTACCGCAACTACCACAATCGAGACGTGCCTTAATTACAAACTGGAGGCGTTAGGTAGAGGTTAGGCGCTCCTGCTGATGCTGGTTATAATGGAGGATAATCACCATGGAGAGTATGGCAAGCAAAGGAAGGAGGTGGGGTGAAAAAATAAGTAAGGGGAGGGAGTACACTAGGGAGATGGGGAAGGGGAGGAGACAGGAAGGGGAAAGGGAAGGAAAAGGTGAAGGGGAAGAAAAGAATACGATGAAGGGATGAAAGAAAAAAATGGAGACTGGAAGAGAGAGGAAAAGAGGATAAGAAAAGAAATAAAGAGGAACAGGGATAAGGAAAGGACGGTTTTAGAGAAAGGAAAAGAATGCGATGAATAGAAAGAGAATAAAGAAGGGGTGAAAGCTGAAGAAAAAGATTAAAGATGAAAAAAAAAAAAAAAAGAGGAGGGAGAAGGAACAGATGATTTTAGCGAAAAGCACGATAAAGTGAACTTAAGAAAATTATAGAGACGAGAGAGAGAGAGAGAGAGAGAGAGAGAGAGAGAGAGAGAGAGAGAGAGAGAGAGAGAGAGAGAAATAAGACTGGAAAAATATATTGAAAGTTATGGAAGAAATAATAAGGAGAAATGCAACACTGATTACAGGCGAAAAGTCAAAATAGTTTCCTGTAACATTAAACAATACACTAAGACGCACATTAGAAAATTATAATGGTCACAAAACTTTAACAAAACAGTTTCTTGAACGGAGAAAAGTAATCCTTCCATCTGAGTGACATCAATTTCATTTTATTCATGTTATCCCCAGACGGTTTTATTAACATTAAGATACAGCCAACTTTTGAGCTGAAAGAAACCGAACAGCCTTCATGAACCCCTCCACTACCACAGGGCTCTCCTAAACTGAATAAAATCGTCTGGTGAATCGTAGTGAAGGCTTTCAATTTTAATACCTTTGAATCTGGCGGTCTATTCTGGTTTATTCTTGCTGCTTCCTGACGATTTTTTTCAACTTAAGACACCACCTTTGTTTTGACAGTTAATGAAGGCTGTATGCAATCCCCCCCGCTTTAAAAACTCAGCATTAAATAAAATAGTTTGAAGAAATAAGTCATCGTACTGAAAGGGTTAAAAATTCGGACGCGCTTCGGGATCCCATTTCTGTTAACCCCTTTATTATGATGTATTACATTTTTCCTGTTACTACAACCTCTATACAACGAAGAAAGGATCTGCAGTCCTGAAGGGATTAGCTAAGTCTGTGTCTAACTTCCTCCGGTTCGGAAACCCTCACCTACTGTACGGTAAATATTATCATCTGAGGGTAGTAGTTACGAAATACTGCTACGTCATCGGATTGAAGCTGTAAAAAAAAAAAAAAATCCTCTGTTCCAGCTTAAAAAGCCACCAGTGGCTTTGTTGCTGCTGCTTAGCTCCAGACTGTCTGGCCACCCAGACCTGTCGATCACAGGTAAGTAACTGCTTCTATGGGGGCGTCCTACATGAACGGTACAGCAAGTACATTGTGCAGGGAACCGATGCCTCCTTGTCACAGCCATGGTGAGATGGCTCCCGGGCGGATGCCGCATAGTACCACCTTATGCAGGCTCCATTTAGCGGTGTCAAACACACTGGTCCAGCTACGTTAATACCCAGGTACTACTCGTGTAACCTTTAAGAGTGATGCTGGTGAGTGCACGAACCATTATGACCATTATTAGAGCGGCTACCATGAGATCCTTAATGAACCCCACGATTTGAAGTGCACCATATTGGTGATTCCTTTCGTTAAATTTAAAAAAAAAAAAAAAAAAAGTGGAAGCGATGTTATCTTCCGTAGTAGTAAAAGTGAGCACGCGAGTAGTCAGTCCCCTAATTACTGACGAACATAAATAACTCCTACGATACTAGCTTTGATCAGTCCGCAGTCCACAATACAAAGAGTATTCAACAACGATAAAAAGAAGCCAAGGACGTTCTTTCTTCATCACTGATTAGAAACTAAATACACAAATAAAAACTGAGGGCTTGGACACAGCTATGTAGTTTCAGTTCTCAAAATACCTTCTTTCCCTTCATGGGTTCTGGGGAGAGATGCCGCTAAATAAACCTTCCTATTCACACTCCCTCTTTCCGATTCTTCCTCACACACTACCACTTTCCGCTGCTTCCGTGAGGCGGCTTGTGAATGGTAATGAAGCCGTTATAAACACAACTGTCTTAACCGGCGGCCACTTTCGCCTCATCTATGTCAGCTAAACAAGAAGGAGCACCGGGGGAAACACAAGCCTCAAACACCGTCCCCGTTGATGCCGTGTAAGCACAGATGGAAGAGGCCGATTATCCACAGTCAGTACACAGAAGAACAATCTAAGCCCACGAAAGAAATCCATCTTTTTAACCTCTGCACCAGGAGGAGTCTTTCCTAAGCTGAATACGCTCATCTAGCAATATTATAATCATCATCCTTCTTGGATATAGCAAGAATATAAAGGGCGTCGCTGTAACGGAGTTACCCCTTCCGTACAATGTTTCATTTTATATTTATCGCTAGACCAATGCAACAATTAACCCACTGTAGGATAAGTGGCCTCACAGATACTTCAGTTGAGGGTAAACTTGATCCCATAAATGATCAGAGTGGGCTGAATAATACCCACGCGTAGTGAAAGTAACATTCTCCATTAAACTGCATAGTCAGAAATAACACTCCAAAGGCTCTTCCATGATGCAACTCCAAACCCTCTTCCTTTATGTAAAAACTTCATTAAAGGATCATACTAGAGAAACTGCAGTTGCTGGGTGCTTCAAGACGCAAGATGTTTGAAGAGTATCCAGTTGGTCCTAGGCGTCACGTCACAGGCCGGTAAGCAGGACGCCATGGGGGGCATCTCTCTCTCTCTCTCTCTCTCTCTCTCTCTCTCTCTCTCTCACACACACACACACACACACACACACACACACACACACACACACATTTACACTCACAAAAATTTACCTCCCAATTATATTTTAAGAACAGCATCGTCAACGTCGCTTCTTCCGCTAATGCCTTGGACACCCCTATACCCACTGACACGTCCTTTCCTCCCACAGATTCATTCCTTCATGCTCTACTCTGCGCCCACTCGTTCCATCCCTTCACGCCTCCTGTATTCCCTGTTCTTGCGCTTCATTTAGTCTCTCAGCCTTCGTGCCTCGTCTCATCATATTCTCTTTATCCAGGCTCTTTCCACTCACACACAACCTTCACTCACTCTATACTTTGTCACTTTCACCCTAAACCCTTCAGGACGATGACGTGTATTCTTATTTCCCAGGATGGTTTTACTAAGCTTACAAAACACCTCTCCAAGTGAAACGACTAGAAACTATCTCTGTTATCCGTTCACTGAGATGAAGTCTTTTTACTTGATACTTGCTACCGGCAACGATTTATTCAGCTTGTCGCCATTTCAGGAGGCTCTCGAACACCTCTTCCTTAACAGTTTATATCTACATATGGGATGTTACTATTCTCAATCTACGATATTAACACAAATAAGACATAAAACAACAAGCAATAAATAACACATGGAAAAATCAAGGTGTAAAATGCAAGAAAAATCGCTATGGAAAACGTGGCAGAAAACCTCTTCTACTCATAAGGGAAGGACACGGTCTTTGCACCCTGGCCATTAATAACCCGAGGTACCTGGCGTCACATAATGGGCCTCAGCACCTACAAATACAGGGAATAATCTAAGTGGCTTTGGATATTTTGTAGCACCTCCTTCTCAGCTATTTATTCCGGACAATACATGTAAACATCGCTACGTATGCTACTGATGGAAACTATGTGGATACTGGAACGATATAAGCATAACAGAAGATAATGCTACGGTGTAATATGCAAACTAAGTCACTAAAGATGAGATGCTGCGAAGCTTCCAATGTCATCTAGAACTACGATCAGAGTGGCTCATCATCTGCATATTCAGAATCAATACCTTTACTATCTTGTGTCCCTCGTTTTTACGTGTCGTCGCCTCGTGGAAAATTACTACGTCTCCACCCTCGGAAATTGGGGTCGTATCGCAAGTGGCTTCGAGATCTCGTTACACCTCTTCCTTGGCGACTTATTCTGCAGTTTATTTGACACACTAAACTTCAGTATCCTCTCAAATGTAACTGATGCAAACAGAAACGATATTAACACGATATAAATAACACAAAAGAGGGTGTTAAGGTTCACTGTGCAAAATAAATCGCTAGGGAAGAGGTGTTACGAACGTCTCTTATGCCGTTCAGACTAATTGGCCGTCAACGACACCTCAACGCCCGCCAGGTAAAGAATCGTGGCGGAACGACAGATGCTGCCAGATAGGAAGAAAACAAGTACTAAAAACGGAGGCAGAAGGAGATTAGTATGTGACACGAACCAATTTGTGAAGGTGTGTGATTTGGGTGCGTGATGGGGTGATTAGAGAGAGTAAAGGACTTGGTTATAAATGAAGTGTTAGAGAGAGAGAGAGAGAGAGAGAGAGAGAGAGAGAGAGAGAGAGAGAGAGAGAGAGAGAGAGAGAGAGAGATAGAGAGAGAGAGAGAGAGAGAGAGAGAGAGAGAGAGAGAGAGAATTATCATCTGTATACAACCCTTCAGGCTTTCTGTATATCTGTCTTGAACAGCAATTATAACTTCTGCATTTAAAATTTGATTTAGCAATTATGTGTCTGGTTATTCTTAGATTAATCAGACAAATGCAACGTCATGTTTTAAAACTTATTTGCAAATGGGATTGGGATGAACCTGATGTGCGTCGAGTTAAATATAATTCCGCCATTGCTCTGACGTGTGCTATCTCTTTTTCTTACTTTCTCAGATATGTACAGTCTTCTGGTATTAGGCTAAAAAATATACCCAAATCCATCAACATCTGCCAAAGTTTGTTCGAGAAAGGTTATATCATCATCAAAGGCAAATATCTGAACTCTAGTAAACACTATGAAGGACTGTTCTCGAGTACAATATAATTTCATCTGTATCTCAAATCTCACCTTTCTGTTTTTTACTGTCACTCTTTTCCAAGGGCATTTTAGCATCAATGTCCCACCCAAACGCTCACTGTCATACCATCACGTCACACCCTCACCACTAAATCTGCAAAATAAACTTCAGGCAAAGAAACAGGAACACGGGCAGGACTAATGCTTTGCTCATTCTGAAAGATGTATGACGGAAGATCAAACTGTTCGCCGATAGCAAGAAGAAAATATCAAATTGCGACCACAAAGGGGAGAGATGAACGATATAGTATATAATGTATTGATTACGGAGAATTTCTATCAAATAAGTACGTTCAGAATGGTCTTGAGACAGTCAAATGAAAATATATATAAGCAGGTCCATAACAACGAATGAGTTTCTATTCTTGCTATCTCCAGACGACTTTATTCAACATAGCAGAGCCACCTGGAAGTGAAAGAGTTAATGAAGGATGCATCTAGCCCCTCCAGTTCAGAAAGTCTGTTCTATGCACAATGAAATCGTCTGGAAACAGCAACAATCAAATGCAAAAGCCAGCAGACGAACGTAGCTAGTACAAGAGGTGAAATAATTGGCGATTTTCCCCCCGACTGCTCAATAACTGATATGAACGAAAACGTCGAAGTAAGTAGGGTATGATGGCTATTAAACATGTCGAGAAATCTGTCCTGGTAATAAAAGGAAAGATTCTTAGTTGTTAAGTGAGGGCAGAACATCACCGACATCATCATCATCACCATCAACACTGTCGTCGTCACCATGTTCAAGATGATCATCGATCTAACTCTACTACCCACTTAGAAATGAGGTGGGTAAGTGCAGAATTGAAAAATAAAAATAAACCCATACCGGTACATTACCTACCAAGCAAACCTCATACGGCCCGATACAGATACAGGTTATCTATAAGATATAAAGAAGTCAAAAGTTAATGATGAACTTACTAAAAAAAAAAAAAAAGTAATGAAAACCAACAGACCATATACGCTGCGACCCAAATTAAAATGATGACAGGACGCAGATGCAGTCAGCGGGAAGCACAGGTAACTCATATCAAATACACCTTGTTAGTTTTGGCTTCTTGACCACTTCGATAAGATAATTTTTTCCCCCTTAATTCTTATCTCTTGGCGATCTTATTCAGTCTATATATATATATGTTCGAACCGTAGTAATAGATTTAGTCCTACTTAAGCTCAACAGTATCTTTCTCAGTTATAATAATCAGGTACCAGCTGGCAAGATTAAAAAATATATATAAAAAAAAAAGGATAAAATTGATGTGTAGGGCTGAATAGTTTAGCCTTTCGTTTTGATGACGCATTTGATGTTATATTCTGGCTACCACCAGACATTTTACTCAGCTTAGGGGAGTGCCCTGGTAGTAGAGGGTCCTAACCGTTCCAGAAAAAAAAAAAAAGGCTTAGGGGAGTACCTTAGTGGTGGAGAGTTTCATCTATCTATCCTCCTATCTATCTATCTATCTATCTATCCACCTATCTATCTATCTATCTATGGGTGTCTTCTTTCATAACAACAATCCATGGCACTGTGGAACCAAGACATATAGATCCTTCACTGGCCTCTTCGTAACTACATACTGTACTCTTTTTAATCTAACTTAGCCAGAAATTATTATCTCTCCCTCCTGAATGCTAAGTATTAACAACAGACTAACAACATGATATAATGCTAGTCGCAAAGAAGTGCTACGGGAAAGAGCATAGACCCACAGCATTTTTTGTTTTGCCACCAAGCTACGTGAAATAAGCTGGAAGAGGACATAAAATCATCACCAAGTTAATGTGAAAGAAATATTTAAGTTCTCTCTGAGGTGCATGAAATTGTGTTGTGATGGAAGGAGTAATCTAAAGCGTTATGTCATCGTAGTGGAAAAAGTAACCCCTTCACTACGGCGGCGTCTTATTTTATCGAATTAGAATAAAGTAAATATGGCTTCTTCGGGTTGAACGGGTTAGCAAGCGTCACTTCGAGTCAGTCTTTTTTTATTTTATTATTGCAAATCTCAATGACTTTTGTTTTAGGACAGGGGAGACTTTTCGATCAGGAGAGTCAGACAGCATTAATTAACTCTTTCGCTACAAGGAATACCCTCTTGTTGATCAAAATCGTCTGGCGGCAACAAAAATAGCATAAAAAAAAGTCGTTTACTGACTGAAGGAGCGAACAGCATCCGTCACCAGCGTGCCATAGTAGATAATGAATGGTGAAGCTCCCAAGAGGCCTCGTAAAATCTAAATATAAATGTACCTTCGCTGACCGATCCGATTATTACACGTGATTTTATGGGCACTCTAAGCGTGTGGTAATTGAGGGGCCACTAATTTACCGAGTGCCCGTGTCTATATACGCCTACTGAAATTGATGAGCAGTGCCGATATGATTTTCAGATTCGATTTTGTTTTTTAACATCCATTTTTTAAATGTGGTTTTATGGGAACTTTAAGTGTGTGGAAAGTTAGAGGCATCTAATTTACTGAGGTCCCGAGTCTATAATCCTACCGAAGTTGATGAGTAGAGGCGGTCCGATTTTTGCATCCGATTTCTTCTCTTCTCTTCTCTCTCTCTCTCTCTCTCTCTCTCTCTCTCTCTCTCTCTCTCCATTCGATATTTATATGTCGTTTTAATGGCCCTGTGAGCAAGCGTGTGGTAATTGAGAGGCCATTTATTTACCAAGGTGCTAAAGCCTGTGCACGCCTAGCTAGAATTGATGAGCCAAGCCAATCAGATGGAAATCCATCGTAAGCCTGTATTCTCGTTAGCATGGAAAATTTCGCAGCATTTCTTCCTTAGTGATTTATCTTTCTTATTACACTTACTTTGTATATTAAGTATACCTTTATAATATTGATGTAGTTTGCATTGTTACATAGAGAGAATATTATGGTATAATGGGCGAAATACATCGCTTTAGATAAGGTGTTACGAATGCTTCTAAGTAAACAAGAATATGACCAATGGTCAGAGATGTAAGTTTAACGGTTCTGAACAACCATGAAGAAAAGTATGTGGACAAACTTCTGCCAACATTGCGTATTGGTTTGCGTATTTCTCATTCCATCCCTAACAACAGAGTACCCATCTTTCTCATATGCTGTTGCTGTACGCCTCATATTATTATAACAGTAAAATAGTTCATGTAACGCCTTTCATTGCCACAACCGGCAGATAAGCTTCGGCGAACATTTGCTCAAGACTAGCCTACTTACAAGGTAGATATACGTAAAGAGATTTCTTTTTGGCGACTTCGTAGCTTGGTATTTATATTCTTTTTCATTAAGCGATGAATCGAAATTTCTCATTTCAGCAATATTCCAGCAATACTAACACATTTCCTAGTTATTTTTTTTCTTAGAAATTTGGGTGTTCAGCGACATTCCAATAACTTTTGAGAGAAAATGTAGCGACCTTTATATTTTGTATGACAGCTCTGGTTCAAGGGTTGTAGTTTCGTAGGTACAGGAGTCTTCAATAAAAATTTAATACTGACTATTGCTTTACTTATTCATTTTGCGGGTCTTCTGAGGGCAGATCCTCACTTACGTATCTTATTCTGGCTGATGATTCTACTCAGCCGAAGGACACCATTGCCCTCTAAGGGATACAACCTAGCTCTATTTATCTCTTAGTGCGCGCCCACACGTGCCCTCAAACACGTGTTGACGACGCAGCTGGCAACTTGTTTGGATACATGTATGCGGCAATATTTGGGCAGATGTATGCAAACATGTTTCAGTGCAGCATCGAGTTTACTGGCTGCAAAAGTGATAAGTGTGTCCATAGGAGGCAGCTGAGACTTCATCATGATGTTGCCACCTTGGCCTGGAAGCCGCTGTTTCGAGCATGTTTGCAGCTTGTTCTTTATTGTCTTGTTCACATGTTGCCAGCACTTGTTCTAGCACACGTGTGGACCCGTCCTTAGAGGGCAACGTCTCACATAGCTTTCATATTATGGTTAACACCAGACGATTTTGATCATACGACGGAAACACTGCCCTTCATCAGTCAACATGGACTGGGTTCGCACATGTGACATAAGAGAAACTAACATGCCATTTACAAAAAATAAGCCACATAAGATGAGGTGATATAATCTTTATCTTTAAACTGGCCCAGATATCCGTCGTTTTGCAGCTTATCTCACGTTATCCAGTGGCGGAAAATGACAATTCTGTGGCTCTACATCCTCTTCATAGCATCTCGTCGCTACAAGCACCATATTCTAGTGTTCATCTATTGTGACTATTCCGCATTCAAAATGCAGATGACGATTTAGGTGAAGTTTGGCCAAAAATAAAGATAACAGAATGAACCTCCTTAATCCTCAAGAATACCCCCCCCCCAAGGGTGTGGGTGAGGCAGTGGTGCCCCTTCCTTCCCCCATACCTCCCTCCCAAAGGATCGATGCCCCCCGCTGACCCGAAATTAATACAATCAAACCTACATTAATTTTATGTGAGGCAGACTCTTGATATCTTAACCAAGGGAGGAGATTTTTTTTTTTTCTTTACCTGGGGGGTTTAAGCTCGTTAATTAGGAGGAGAGGCTCGGCATGTGTGGTGAGAGAGGAGAGGAAAGAAGTGAGAAAAGGAGAGGCAGAAAGGCGAACAGAAAAGAAATGGGAGCAGTAAGGACGAGAAGAAAAGAGAAGAGGAAAAGAGGAAAGAAAGGGACGAAAAGTACAAGACGAACAGAGGAAGGAAACAGAATGGAAGAGACGAGACCGAGACCGAGACTGACACACAGGAGACACAGAGACATAGACAGAGAAAAATTTTTCTCGATTTACTCTAAACAGAAAAAAAAGGGAGAGAAAGGGAAGAAAAGTACAAGACGAATAGAGGATGGAATGAGAAGATGAGACTAGACAGGGGCAGAGACAGAGATATAGACAGAGAGAGATTTCTATCGATTTCCTCTAAATAATCGCAATGAGGACTGCACTTATTTGTTTTCTGCTTCTCTTTATTTACAGTCTCTTCCATTCTATACGTTCTAATTTCCACTTAATTCAATCTTTTTGTTCTTCTCTCATTCTGAACATTCACTATATACCAATGCCCATTCAAACACAAACACCCCCCACCCACCCCACACCGACACTCACGTTCACAGTCAAGCCCACACCTTCACATACTTAGTAAGGTGAACAGATCAACACTCTAACTAATACTTTCAAAAATACAAACATACGCAAGCACACACACACACACACACCCGGACAGCACACCTGCACTCACGTATACACTCACATGTACATACAGTACATACACAATAAATGTACATATGTAGACAGGAGAGCTTGAGCCAACTACAAATCCTTTATACTACATGCAGATACTTGCAGTTAGGTTAACACACACACACACACACACACACACACACACACACACACACAAAACTCTCTCTCTCTCTCTTTCTCACCACCCCTGTCCTCACCTGTCTCGCCCTAACCCGTTGTCTCATTAGTCGACTTGAGAACACGGGTAAGGAGAGGGCGAGATGTACAAGGGGAGTTGAAGGGAACGGAGGATAGGAAGGAGGAGAAGGGGGATGAGAGGGATGGGGAAGGCAGGGGGGGGAGAGGTAAGAGAGGGAAGAGAGGAGAGGAGAGGGGGAGAGAGCTGGGTCACAGGGGGAGTGGGGTTGAAGGTGGAAAAAGGTGAAAGAGAGCGAGGGGTACGCGAGAGGGGGGAGAAGAGGGATATGTGAGATGGGGAGAAGTGAGTCAGAGCTGGGGGGGGAGGGTATATGGAAAAGAGAAGGGGAGAGAGTTGGGGGAGAAGGGAATGTTAGGGTGGGTTAGTGTGGGCCGTCAGCAAGAGGGATGGGAGAAAGGTACACAAGAATATTCCTGTGTTATCGTGTTCCTATGGTATCGTTCGTTTTCTTCCTCCGCTTTTCTCTCGTAACTTTCTTCTCGAGTTCAAAGTTTTCAGTTTTATTCAACATTTTCGTTTGCTTCGTATTCGTTGTCTTCCCGTGTTATCTTTTTCTTCTTTGTTATTCGTCCTCTTCCTGTCTTTTTCGAGATCGTTTTCTTATTATTCCTTTTCTTTTCATGCACATCTTTGTTTTGCTCTTGCCTGTCCTCTTCCTGCGCTCTGAACTGTTCTCCTCTTAACTGCCATCTTCCGGCGTTGTTCCCTGATTTTTTCTCTGAATCGCTGTCATCTCGTGCTTCTCATTTTCTTCTCTCTTTTGAGTCACTGCTTCGTGTTCTTCATTTTTCCTTGTCCTTTTATGCGTTGTCGTCTCGTGTTCATCATTTTTTTCCCACGTTCATTTATGTGTTGGAGTCTTGTATTCGTTTTTGGTTTTTCTCTTATGTGCAGCAATCCCATGTTCCAAATATCTTCTTCATCTATAATGTATGGTCGTGGATGTACGAATATTTAATGTCTTCGTTTTCTTCTTGCACGCAAGAGAATAAGACGAAAATAACACATAAACCAGGCATAATGGCTCAACCTCTCGGAACGAGGACGCCACTTACGGTATATATATATATTTTTTTTTATCCTCCCTCCCTCCCTCCCTCTCTCCCTCCCTCCCTCTCTCTCTCTCTCTCTCTCTCTCTCTCTCTCTCTCTCTCTCTTTCTCTCTCTCTCTCTCTCTCTCTCGTATATATCACTACTAGCTCTTTCCCCCTGATCCTCGGCCTCTCTCCTCTTCCCTTCCTAGCCACCACACCTTCATACAACCCCAAAATTCAATCTCTCATTTCGCATTCGCAAAGCATGGCCGAATCACATCACAGTACTTCTCTCATTCCTTCAAATCGCTTCTCTCATTCCCTCATAGTACTTCCTATTTCCTCGAAGTACCTCTTCCTGTAAAACAATTAACTCAAAGCCCTTGACCACCCCGTTTGGGATACATGGCGTCTGGCAATGAATGAAAAAAAAAAAACTCTTCCAGTCCTTCGACGTACTCCTCTCATCCCTCAAAGTTCTTCATTTATTCCCTCAAAAACCTTCTCCCATTCCTTTTAATTACTTTTCTCATTCCCGCACTTCTTTCATTTCCTCGATGTGCTTTCCCATTCCCTCAAATCACTTTTCTCATTCCCTCAAATCACTTTTCTCATTCCCTCAAATCACTTCTCTCATTCCCTCAAATCACTTCTCTCATTTCCTCAAATCACTTCTCTCATTCCCTCAAATCACTTCTCTCATTCCCTCAAAGTACCACTCTCATTCCCTCAAAGTTAACGAAGACTTTCTAACCTAGTCAGTGCGAGAGGATTCTATTGATCAGACTTAAATCATATAAAAGACTTCACCATACTGACATAACTAAAGCGTACGATCTACCACCAAGTCTGCATGAACGACCAACACCAAGAACTGGATTCACTAACATTCTCTTTAAATTTTCGTAAATCTTTCGTTGCATTTAAGTAAACCTGACATATCAGCAAGGCCAGAAATTGCTCTACCGACTTGCCCCGAAGTTTAGATTCTCTCTCAAGGTAATATGTTCGCCCTAAGACATTCCTAAACTGATTAGTGAACCCGACCCTACAAGCGCTACCAAATTGGGCTCAACACAGAAGCTCCTGTTGTCCGATATAAATCACTTCGTTCTTCTTCTTTTTTTTTTTTTTTTACTAATATCTGGTCCACCCTTTCGACCGCCCACGCGCGCGCACGCACGCAACACACACACACACACACACACACACACACACACACACACACACACACACACACACACACACACACACACACACACACTCTAAGCCCAGCAGACCATAATACGATCCAATCGATCTATTGACTCAGGTAACAATGGGTACAAATGCACCCAGGTGAGCGACGTACTCTCTCCCGGGAACAGGTGTACAATATACCGGGTAACAGGAGTACACGGAAGCTAACAGACGTACCTCCAAGCCGCCTCTGTACCTCTGACACGAGTACTCCAGGCAAAAAGCTATCAGACAGCGAAATTAATAGACCATTAATAAGATTTACCGGGAGGGAGAGAATGAAGGGGAATAGCTAAAAGGAAGTACCGTGCATTCAGGCCTGTCTTTTATTATTTATGGTTATAGGGAGGGCTGGGGAGAAGGGAGGTACTTGTTGTAGAGCGTCGAGACTGGGAATTATACTACTTAGCGCTGCAGTATGGATTAAGGGTTACTATTATGGGGAGCCGACAGAGTGCGAAGGAATGCTACTGTATTTCCAGGTGATGAGATGGGAAGAGATAAGCAGTGAAACAGGAACAAAAGATTAGGTGTTGATGAGTGGAAAGTTTGAACAGTAACAATGAGTCTGACACGGTGAGACTTAAAAAATAATGATGCAGAACAGGCAAGATAGAAAAAAAAACACACACACACACAGGAACAGAGTAGATATCGACAAGATGGAACTATACGATAATAACAATACGAAGCTTAAAATATGCTAAGTGAAAGCATCTGTCCATTCTATAACGAGTTTGCTTTTGAGTTCACAAGTCATAAGCCTGACTGTTCGCGCACATACCAATGCTGTGACCTGCTCGGGAGGTTTTGCTGAACTCAGACGCACGCATAATTGTATGTAGGCATTATTTTACAATGAAAACTTACTTGCTCATTCAAAATGTAAGGTAAGCATAGTCGTTGGAAAATACACACCACTTGTAATGAAAACCGAAGACTCGAAAATGAACAAAGAAAATTAGCATGTTTTAAATGAAGAGGATCTTCATATTTTTGTGATTGTTGAGCAGTAGTACTTATTTTGGTGTCCACATCCCTTCAGTTCTTAGAATATCTCGAACCCCTTGTCAGAAATCAGTTCTTTGGTACTTCCTAAATAACGGTTTTGACTGCAAAGTGACACTACAACCAAGTTTGCACAACGAGACAGTAGTGACACACAGTAGTTCAATTGACTAAACATACAACCTACAATGGAGACATACTCAATAGCTAAAACTTTTAATTTAGCAACTTTGTGATCGAAATGGCTGCCACGTTTCACACTCCCAGCACTGACACTTCGCACCCTAGGTTACAGACCACTGCTCTAAAGTGTGTTGCTTCTTTCCGCTCATTCTCTGGCCACATTATATCACCATTCTCACATACTTTTAGTTGAACATGATTAAAACTTTACACGCATGAATGAGATGTTCTCGTGTTAGTTAACGGTATTACCTTCAATAATTTCCCTTCTCCCTGAAAACTCCTCCATTTCTTTCTAAAATAATACTAGAAAGAAACTTGGAGAAAATGTACTACACTTACTGCGTTTGTCGTGAGATTTGCAGAAATGATATGGACTAACTATATGAAAAATAAATAAAGGACTGTGGCAGATTTTTTCACAGCAAAATTAAATCAAAGCACAATGAAGGCCTATACAAGTCACAGTTTGTATGCACCAACCAGAGTTTACAAGAACAAACAAACAAAGGTTGGGATCGCGGACTTTCAACCACATTTACGACCGCTGATGGATTTCTAACTAAATATGGGAGGGCACCATCAATGAATTACAGAAGGCATCATTTAGATTGTCACCATATTAGGCGTCCAGGCGAGCAGAAGTGTGTGTGTGTGTGTGTGTGTGTGTGTGTGTGTGTGTGTGTGTGTGTGTGTGTGTGTGTGTGTGTGTGTGTGTGTGTGTGTGTGTGTGTGTGTGTGTGTGTGTGTGTGTGTGTGTGTGTGTGTGTGTGTGTGTGTGTGTGTGTGTGTGTGTGTGTGTGTGTGTGTGTGTGTGTGTGTGTGTGTGTGTGTGTGTGTGTGTGTGTGTGTGTGTGTGTGTGTGTGTGTGTGTGTGTGTGTGTGTGTGTGTGCAAGCGCTGGCTCGTGCGCATGTGTTGTGTATGTGTGTGTACGTGCGTGAGGATGCCCATGTGTTGTGCGCAGTCGCGCACGCGTGCTTTTTTTCTTCTGTTCTTGTACGTATTTCCATGTTTGTGCTAGTGCACACACAGACAGACAGGCAAGCAGACAGACATACAATGAATGCAACGCAACACATTTGCAGACTCTCTCTCTCTCTCTCTCTCTCTCTCTCTCACACACACACACACACACACACACACACACACACACACACACACTGGCAATTAGCTACCCTCTTTCTCTCACACTTACACAAACGCACAGACACAAACATAAGTACAAATATTTTCAAACGGCCCCCCCCTTTCTCACAGACACTGACATAATGTACAACTCGTCACATAAAAATCCCATTGAGGTGTCGTGCCTGAAACTAGGGTATGTTACCACGCTCTATTCAGGAAGTTCGATATGCAGATGTGATCAAGTTTCATATGAAGAATACTCTGAATCAACGGAGCATCTGATTTTTTATGATTTCTAATTTCACATGGCCTAAAACTGACATCTCTCCATCTTGATTGCTGAAATTAACACAAGAACACAGCCCCTAGTCACGGGGAAGTGGTATGGAAAGGATGTAGAGCCGAGGTCTTGTCTTACTCTGTCACTATGTGAAATAAAGCTGCAAATGGGCGTAAGTCTGGGCCAAGTTACAGTAAGATCATCATAATGGTAAATACTCGTACATCTGTAGGTTAAGTAGTGACGTTTATATAAATGGGAAGGATGATGATAAGGATGATGAATCGGTGGTGTGTTTGATAATGATGATGAAGCGGTGGTGTGTGTCTGATAATGATGGTGATGATGATGGCTATAATATCATGAGGTGATGAGGCATATATATTAGCAGCAGTGATGGCAATTACGTATATGAGAGAGACGGTGAAGAAGGGTGAGGTAATGATGGCAGTAATACAGTTGATGATGATGGTGGAGGCAGCACCACAGACCACCACAGCAACCACACCATCAACAGTGGAAACAGCAGGGCATTTTTTTTACCTATAATTATCGTACAGGAATAGTACTCGTCTAAATTTTGTGTTTTATATGTGAGATTATAGAAGATGAACCCTTTCAGCGTTTCATAATCGACCAAGCTTTCGAGTAGCGTAGCATAATTCATACGCTAACCTATGTTCCCATCTTGTTGGTTCATACCGCTGACACATCCAGACTGATGCACACGAGCATAGCCAATACAACACTTTGACTTTTACATGCACTGCTCTAACTACAGACACGCTCTCCTGCCTCGTAATTGGCCACCATGAGAAAGTGTAAGTTCTACCTATCTTTCTTCCTCCAAAGACAAGCTCCGGTCCTGCAATGAACCTCTACAGAACTACTGATGCAATACTGAATACGTATGAGAGAAGTGAGACATATATTATATATATACAGAGGTTGCAGATATGGAAAATGTATGCCTAAAGGTGATAAATATGGCCTACATAGTGCCAAAGACAGGAGGTGATACAAATAGGAATATACAAATTGCACAGTTGAAGACACCCAACACAATTTACTTTTAGACGATATCATGACCCAAAATGACGAATATCTCCTAAACTACTTCACTTTACCTAACCTAAACTAACGCAACAAAACGAAACCAAACCAATCCACACCTAACACAAAACAGCAATCCATCCTAACCAAACATCTAACCTTACCAAACCAAACCCAGCAGAACTCAACCAAACCAACTCACAACTAACCAAAGACAACCCAGCCCAACACCACCTACCTTTGGAGTACATAATAAACCACATGAGTAATACACAGACACATACACCTCCCCATCACCCTTATACAACATCGCCTTGTATGCCAGAGCGTGGCCGGGGAGCATACACGGTGAATTATTTATTGTACGTATCAATAACCCGGTGATGTATGGGTCGGGACGGATAATTAACTATACGCGTCAGCGGGGTAGGATTTATGCAGGGGGTCGTGATGGGGTGGTGAGATGAGGGTGGGGAGAAGAGAAGAGAAGAGAAGAGAAAAGAGGGGAAAGAAGAGGAAAAATATGAAGAGAAGAGGAGGGATGAGAAGAGAAGTGCAGAACTGTAGCAGAAGATGAAGGGATGAGAAGAGAAAAGGAAGAGAGAAGCAGAATTAATCCAAACCAACACCACTAAGAACGTGAAGAGAAGAAATGAGAGAGAGAGAGAGAGAGAGAGAGAGAGAGAGAGAGAGAGAGAGAGAGAGAGAGAGAGAGAGAGACTCGTATAATGAGGATGGGAAGATTTATCTGTCAAATTATCTAGCTGTCCATATATATTCATTAACAGAGAGAGAGAGAGAGAGAGAGAGAGAGAGAGAGAGAGAGAGAGAGAGAGAGAGAGAGAGAGATTCAAAAGCAGCGGCATACAGGGAGAAAAAAACGACCGGAATAAAAGTACACAGAGAGTAAAAAAAAAAACTGTATGGAAACTATATGATAGAAGGCATTGGGGAAGAGAAAGACAATAATGGGGGAAAGGAAACATTAAATAAAATATCAATAAAATAAGATGTGAAAAAGAGGGGAAATCTGATAAATACTGACAAGGATAAAAGTAAACAGACAATGAGAAGTGACAGGAACAGAGGAAGAAGAAAAGGAAGGAGAAGAGACACAATAAAAAGTAGAAAGAAAAGGGTAGTAGAAAGGAGAGAAATTATGGAGCGGGAAAGTAATCAGAAAAAATAAGGAGGATGGAAGACAGAAAATTAAATGATAAAAGAAGGTTGAGCGGACCAGAAAAGGAAGGAAATCGAAGAAATTTTTTAAACAGGGAGAAAAGAAAAATATAATGAAAGAGATAGGGGAAGAAGAAATAACATACCATGAGGAAGAATAGAGAAGACAGATAAAGAGGGGGAAGAAAAAATGGGGGATGGATGACAGAGAGGAAGAAAGGGCAAATAGGATGCAACAGCGACCAAATATTAGAATGGTGAGAAGGACGAAAACGATGGCTATAATTAACACCTGTCAACTACACAGGGGCCATTAGGACAGATAATTGGCCCTTGCTAAGTCTAAATCTTCCTCTAGAATGCAACACAACAGTCATTTATACATCCAGGTTCCTAACTGTATTGCTAGAGAGAGAGAGAGAGAGAGAGAGAGAGAGAGAGAGAGAGAGAGAGAGAGAGAGAGAGAGAGAGAGAGAGAGAGAGAGAGAGGAGAAAATAAAGCAAAGAGGAATGGAAGAAGGTAGTAAGCGGATGTGCTAAAAAAAAAAATCAGAAAGAAAAAGGAAGGGAAGGAGGGGAAAAGGAAGGAGAGAAGGGAAAGGAGAGACAAAGGCGGGGGTATAAGAAGGTTACAAAGGAAAGCAAAATGACAAGAGAACTGTTGGTCCATTCGGGAACATTTTTTTTTTTTAGTGTCAATTATGATCATGATATTCGTTTTAAAGTTGAAGATAAAAAAGAATAATTTGGGAAAAGTTTCATAGGATGGAATGAATGGGAAATACATTCTACACTAGAGGGGAAGAAAAAGATAGAAGATAAAACAGATGGGGAAGCAAAAAGAAATGAAACAGAAGAAAAGGAAAGAGGGGATAAAGGAGGAAAGAAAAAGTGGTTAGGGGGAGACGAAGATGAGAGGAAAAGAAACGAAAAGAAGAGTGATAAGAAGGAAGCTGAGAAAACAGGGGATAGAAGAAAGAACGAAATGAGGTATGGCAAAGGAAAAACAAGGGAAAAAGAAGAGGAAAGGGGACGAAAAGGAAAATAAAGAAAGTGGAGAGGCGTGAAGCGGCAGGATTTGAGAAAGACTAAATGACGGAAGTGGGAAGAGGGGAGGAAGAAGGCAAGAGAAGGAGCTAGGGTGTGAAAGAAAGGAGGAAAATGGAAGAGGGAAGGGAGAAAGAAAGGAAGACATGGATTATGGGAAGACCAAAAAAGGGAAGAGGGGTAGAGAAAAACCTGAGAGAAGAAGAAAGGGAGAGGAGAAGAGCGAGGAAGAAAGAATGGAGAAGAGGAAAGGGAGGAAGAAAAGATAATAACTACGGAAAGAAAGAAAAAAATAGCAAGTGGAAGAGGAAAAGATGAAATGGAGATAAAGGCTAAGGGTAACAAAAAGACTGGAAGAAAAGAGGGAGAAACTTGGCTAGGATAAGAAAGTATGGAAGAAAGGGAGTAAGGTAGAGAGAAGGCTACGGCATCCCTGAGCACCATCACCATCACCAGTTCGCGTGCTGTCCATTTAAGGGGTCCTGCCTGGGTTGTGCTCTTCGACCCGTATTCTCGTCAGCTAAGATGCCTCCATACCACCTTATTCCAACCAGCTCTTTTCTCCTTATGGCACGTGGATATTCCTCTTTATGATATTTAAGTAAACTATGTCAATACTAAAAGAGGTATAGATAAACTAAAAGGGAATATTAAGGTGTATAAACCCAGTAAATCCCGAAGGAAGAGCAGGTAGAAAGCGTCCTGACTCCAAGAGAATACCGGGCTACATGTTAGGGACTGCCGATGGATGACCTCTCCCCGTGCCCCTCAAGACTACCCACCGTGATCCTCAGGCCGCAGGAGATTAACGGAGGGGCTAAATAACCACCAGGTACCGAACAAGACATCACTGACGGACAGGCTAAATGAATCGAAGCCACGCTGAGCTAACAAGAGAGAGGACGAGAAGGAGGAGGAGGAGGAGAAGAGGTTAGGTAGCTGCTGCATTATACCTTCTTCACGGCTACACACCTCAGTATTTTTAGCCTCTGACCCAACGTGTACCCGTGGCTATTGTGCATGGTTGTGTTGGGAATCGTAGTTAGCGACGGTATTTATGGTTTTCCTGCTTTCTCTTCCCCCGTCCCGCCAGCATGCGCCCAAACAGTTTCACATTCTTCACTGCTTAAAGATGGAGAGGTAAGGTATGGATCCTATGGCCTGTGAAGTAAAGCCAATAATTCCTTAGGACAGTATTATAAGCAATTTACGAGTCTTCAGTAAATCCTCTTCCTTAGCGATATACATTGTTTTATCCAGTATATTTTTATCAATGTATGTTTTTATTTATATTACCTAGTATATTTTATCTATGTTCTTATTAGGTACTGTGGCAAACTGTGTCGGCACTAGAAATACATTAATAACATTGACAAGAATATCAAGGTACAATAAATATAATAAATCGCTAAATAAGAAATCACGAAGTCTCCAGGGCCACTTAGAATACCACCCAAAGACTTCAATAACGAATGGATGTATGTATGACCCGTTTCACTGGACACTGCTTACATTTTTTTTTTTTTTTTTTTTTGCGTTACCCTATTCTTGTGTCTGGAATCCCACCATGTACAACTATCACTGGGAACAGAGCTAGCATAATGGTGAGGCGCACGGTATAGGACTGCAATCTGGTGTGGATGGCTCATAATAATCATAGTTAGTTGCAGTATTAATGGCTGTGTTGTCCAAACAACGTTATCATCTTCTCTATACCTGCCACCAAAGGACCAAGAGGTCTGTTGCCGTTTGCTCTCCTTTGTATCTTTGTATTTATAAGCCAATGACGCAAAGTGCAAGAGTTCACAGTTATGACTGGATCTGAACGTTAAAACTGGCTTCGGTAATTAATCTACAGACCCCAAGAATGTGTTTTACTTTTCATTCTTGCTACCACCTGGCGATTTTAATTCAGTTTGGAAGGATGTCTAATAGTGAAAGAGTTAATTAAAGGTGTACCTAACTTTCCCAGTTCGAAAAGTCGTCCATCAGCTGAATAAACTCGTCTGGCAATAGCATAAAATGAAAATACGTCCCCAGGCTTAAGGAGCTGTCTTCTCGATTTCCCTTCCACCATTAGCTGTCCTGTCCTCTCATCTTTCCACTCTTATGCATACCCCAGCATGTGATTCTGTTGCTTTTCCACCATTAGCTATCATGTTTTTCTTGCTTCCACCCTTTTGCATACCTCAACCTGTCCTTTTTTTTTTTTTTTTTTCCCATTAGCTATCATATTTTATTCTCTTCTCTTTCCCATACCCCTGCATGTGATCACCTTGTATTTTCACCATTAACTACCTGTCTTCCTCTACTTCTTCCCTTTTCCATACCCCAGCATGTAATTTTGCTGTCTGGAGCTAAAGACTACTAACTACACCTTCCAACTTGCTAGTATTTCTTCTCGTCGTCGTAGTGGAAGGCTTAATGATTCTCTCTCTCTCTCTCTCTCTCTCTCTCTCTCTCTCTCTCTCTCCCTTCCACCATTACTTATTCTGTCTTTTCATGCTTCCTCCCCATGCGTGTAATTTTGTTGTCTGGTACTGATAGGCTTCTAAAATATACCTCCCACTTTGCTACTACCCGTATCTCTTCTCGTCATGCATCCAATCTTAGCTCAGCCGAGGGTCACCAAGGTCAGCATGACACACGCGATACTCTCATGTTCATCATCATCATCATCATCACCATCATTATCAGCCATTAGTATCATTGCCATCATTATCATCATCGTTGTCGTCGTCATGGTCGTTATCATTATCATCAATTTCATCACTACCATCACTGCGAGCATCATCATCATCATCATCATCATCATCATCGCCTCTGTCATCGTAAGCATCAATACCATCATAATCATAATCATCATCATCATCATCATCACATTATCATCAACCCTATAATATAAGCCTCTCCCAGCAACTTTCTCCACCCTGGCCTATAGTTTATTAGCCAGCTCCATCCCAACCCTCCATATTTACGGATTCCCTCAGAACTACTAACGGGTAAAACCAGCTCGATAGAAAGGCGAATTTTGTTAATCCAGTCCTTTCACAGATGTACTACGATGGCCAGGAATATAAGGCCAAGAAAATAATGCACAGTTATGAAGCATGAAAAAAAGAATAAAAGTGTAATCGATTGAACATGATGCTGTAACATCATCATCATCATTATCACTGCTATTATCACCATCTCCGTCATCGCAACCATTGTCTTGATCATCATCGTCAATATCACTGTCATCATCATCATCGTCACTATCATCGTCATTATCACTATCATCACCTACTCCCACTTTCAAGAGCTGTTCAAGAGGTGGATATAATCTTTAACTCAATGTAAAAAAAAAAAAAAAAAAAAAAACATACAATAAGCAATTTACGTTTACACAGAATCTGAACAAACAAAAGGAAAAATAAAGTCAAGATGAATGCAAAATAAAAGATACATTTCAATTAACAACAAATCATGAATAACAGATTACTGGATTACTAGCATATCACTCCGGTAAGATGCACCTCACATGCAAGTCATTATATTAGCTGAGCAGAATACGGACTTGATATTCATGCACCATAATTAAGGACGGATTTTAGAGCAAACTGTTGGGAAAACGTTTTGAAAAGTAAAATAATAACAAAAATCCTAGCAGTGCATTATACTAACATGGCATTTCCGAAAACAGTACAACACAGGATGAAGACTGGATCATACCGAGAGAGAGAGAGAGAGAGAGAGAGAGAGAGAGAGAGAGAGAGAGAGAGAGAGAGAGAGAGAGAGAGAGAGGATTTTACTATTAAGTCTCTCCAGGATACAGAACAACACCCTCAGGCTCCTGTAAGTCAGTCTCAGGTGAATGAAGTAGACTGATATTAGCTTGAACACCTTACTAAAGCTGTCTCGATCATAAAGGGGGTTAGTGGTAGTAGTTTCGGCACTCATATTCCTACAACTCACTCTCAGCTGAATAAAATCGTCTGGCGGTGGCTGGAATAACTAGTGAAGAAGCGGCCAAGAGAGGGTCAAAACTGAATGAGTGAGAGCCATATGTACCGGTGGCATGAGAGGCTTCGTAACTCCTCCTTCCTAGCGGCTCATTTTGCATTTTACATTTCAACACTCTCTTGCAGGCTACCTATATCGCCTTAATATCGATAGTGTTTCCATAAATAACGTACAAGTGGATACAGAGTTGTAATGTGCAGAATTAATCGCTATGGAAAAGGTACTACGAAATCCATAGCCACAAGAGAGTACAGGGGTTCAAAATAACCACATATGACTCCACAAAGCAAGTCATGGTGTCACAAAAAAAAAAAAAAAAAAAAAAAAAAAAAAAACGCCAGAGAGCTTGCAATATACCAGACATGAATCAACGTGGGTACGTAACTCACAGGCGGGGGAGAGAGGCGGGATGAACAATGTACTAACGAAGAGGGTGTACAAATTATCATGGGGCCGTACAAACTACCAAGGGAGTACACAGATTACCCAAGGATCTGTTAGCACGCCTACCATTTACGCTTAACGAGGCAGTGTTTACAAGGAGAAGGGCGAAAGATGAAAATGAGGAGGTGGTTATCATTGTTTGTACTGATCATTCTATTGCAGGATGCCTTTACTCTTGGAACTAATCACCTCTATGCCTCCCTGTCCTACGTTATCAGGCTGTCCTCCCTCCAACGCACACCCCTCTCGTCTAAAAACCTCTCCATTCCATCCCTCCACCTCGTCTTCGGTCTCTCTCTCCCTTCTCTTCCTCTATTTACTCACATACACTTTCCTTAGTCAATCTCTCTATTCTTTACAGATGCGGACAATTACGTCGTCCATTTTTAGTCCAGCCAGTGGCGTATCGGGGACTGTTGGAAGGAGAAGGTTTCCACTTGGTAAATATCCTTTTACCATCGATGATACACGAGATGGGAGGGGTAGCAAGAAATTAATATATAGCACTGTGATTTTACAGAGATATTCTAAGTGCTGTGATTATATAGTGAGTTTCTCGGGAAAAAAATCAGTATTTAGAAGGATTTGTCAAAAAGTATATACGAATACAACAATCTGTGTTTTATTTCTGTTGAGGAGAAGGAGATGGGATTTCACGGCAATCATTCTCTTCCCACCGCGGATGCGTCACTGAGCTGAAGAATTATGAAACATTTTACATAATACCACCTTGGTGGCTATGTTGTTAGCATCGCTGAATGAGAAGCTGCCGGCCCGTTAGTGTCAAGGTTTGAATCCTGGTGCAAGCAGTTAGCGTCACTTGACTCAGGCGTCCATCCATCCTTTGTGGGTTGGTTGGTAAAGTGAAAGAGACCTCGGGTAACTTATACAGTGATGCAGTGGCCTTGTATCCTAGGATATTAGGCAAAAAGCCTGCCATATGCTCAGAGGCCTACGTTACGGGGATAAGCACCACGGGTAAGCACCTCATGGCGTCTGCCCCCACCTTTACTTACCCTTTACATAATAGTCTAGAGTCCAGATGCTTGACTGGCTCCCAAGATTGTATTGCTGGTTTCTTAAGTAACTGTTCGCGTTTGTTGTTCACTGAACAGTAGGAAATTCGTATTTATGTTTATAATTAAGCAGGATGTCCGTCACATAAAAGTACTCCCACGTGTTTGTGCGAATTCACTAACAACTCGTCTTCCCAAGACACACCACTTCCATTCCTTCATACAACTTGTGATTTTCCTCATATTACTACAAAAATACCGTTAGGCTCCTAATTCCGGAGTGCATCCAAGGTTACTAAATTGCCTCCAAGCCTCTTTATCATCACACATTTTCACTACCTGCCACCGTTCGACGCCGCTCTCCCTCTCTTACTAATAACCTTAATAATATAAGAAAAAAGTCTAATTAGCTCATCCGCTACAGTCTGCAGTGTTATAGCTCTTCCACTTTATTTTGGCCCTGACTTCCGTCCTTTTGCATTTTACTTCTCGTAGATTAGTGGCAGAGAAAGACAATGATACAACTCAACATGCTTTCCGTAACACTTCTTCGTGACTAACATCATATTCTTGTGTTAATTCACCGTTACAACTGAACATTTGAGATGGAGACATGTCAATCTGAGGCCAAGTTAAAAGAAAAGAGCAGTGAAGTCCCTACAACTAGGCATGCAAGACTGAGAGATGGAAATTTTATATCATGTTTAATTGTATAGAGTGGTGAAATCAAACATCTGGAGTGAGAGGAGGGTAAAGCGGAAGAGTACTCAAGCCCACAGGTGTTCCTTTCTTGTCTGTCACCTATTTTTTTACATTTAGGACAACACCGAAATTGAGCTGAGAAACTGACTTACTACGCAATGGCTAGCTGCTTGCAAAAAAGAAGAAAAAAAAAAAAGCCTCCAAAAATAATCTTTTATATTTAGTCTCTACATCATCATCATCGCTATCATCATACAATCTTTTATATTTAGTATCTACATCATCATCATCGCTATCATCATATTACACCTTAATTACATTTTGTTACTTGGTGGGGCGGAATGAATAAGAGTGTCGATGCAGGAACTTCGAGGATTTCTGACACGACCATCTAGAAGTAACTCCGGGTTGAGGCGTCTGGCAGCAGACAGACAAACTGGGACATATCAGTAATAAAGTGCTACCATAAGGAAAGCTGCCCATAGACACTGCTTCAAAGAGTTGCAGATGGTTATGAAAGATATGGAAAGATATAAAAAGATTAAGTGGTTTAGTACATGAAGAGGGGAGGGTTGGCCGGCGGGAGGGAGTGTAATAACCAGTGACTGAGAAACGTGCAGGAAATGTTACCGAAACCATCCTATACAGACTCTGGGACAAGGCGCAAGGCTGCAGCTTAGAAACACTAGCAAACGAGGGCCCCCAACCCCACCACTAGAAGACGTATATATGAACTATTCTAATCCTTTACTGTTTATAAGAATGCAATACTGCTTGCTTATACTGTTATCTTCAGTCATACAGCCACCAAGCACTTCATAATTAGATAAAAGTGCATTGCAAACTATTAAAAAAAAAAAAAAAAAAAAAAAAAAAAAAAAAGCGACATTCTGAATAACGATCTGTTATAATTAACTGCTGTGGAGACTTGCTTATCGTAAAAACTGGATAAGAACTTTTATAAATAAAGCGCCTGACCACCACTGCATCTCCCACCAACTACGAATATCTGTCCCTACAGCGTCATCGTTTACTAACTAAACCGCCCAATCTTACCATACTTCTCCTTTATCACATGGGCTAAAATACAATCAGTTTCCATAATCACGGTCAGTCCTCCTTACCAGACCATTAGCCATAATTTTCACCTCCCTATAAAACTCTACTAAGGATCTCGGCTCTCCAATGAATTCATCAACATCGGATATTTGTGTTAAGAGAGCGTGGCAGACGAAATGTGGGCCGTAATAATGGAGAATGGCCCTTGTTCCAGGTATAGGGAGGGTCCAACACGCGATGCCCCGTCAGGATGGTCTTGGATTATGTGAAGGGCGAGGAAGCAGGTAAGGATGATGTCTGGGGATTATGTTAATTATGGCTTATTGACTACATAAATCACTGGCCACGAAAGCGAGGAGAGGAGGAGCACCCGCATACTTTACTACGCCTCCACCACAGCCACTACACTACTACCGTCTCCACCACTAACACCACACTACTCCCAGCTCCATCCCACCTCCATCGCCAATGCCATCTCCATCACTGCACTACTGTCGTCTCCATCACCCTCGCCAACACCACACTACTGCTATCTCTGTTACAACACCACCATCCACCACCACACTTTCATTACATCACCGCCACCACTGCCATCTCCATCGCATCACCGACACCACTGCCATTTCCATCACATCACCACCATCACCACCACCATTACCGCCACACTACCGTAATTTCTATCACACTGCCGCCACTACAACCACATTACTACCATCTCCATGACACCACAACCACTGCTACCACCACCACACTGCTATCATCGCCATCACACAAACATTACTGACATCATCACGAAACTACTCATATATTTATCTATCAATCGATCTATATGTGTAAATACACACACACACACACACACACACACACACACACACACACACACACACACACACACACACACAAGAATTCAATCTTACGAGTACATAGAATTCCGAGGAAAAAAACTCAACAAGGCGAAGGAGAAGTGATAGTCAGACATGAGTGTAGCGGTCTCCATGGTTATGTAAGGCAGCGATTAGGAGGTGAAGGCGGTGTGTTGAGGGTACAGGATGGGGAGAGGGGAAATGAGGAACAGGGTGGAAGGCTGAATGGCGATGGTGGGCAGAGCAAATGGTAAGGAGGAGGAGAAATTGGGGAGAAGAAAAAAAAAATGGGGAGAGACGGAGGGAAGGTGGAGCACAGGGGGGTGAAGGCAGAGCGAAAGACAAGGATGTGGACATGGTAGGCAGAAGACAGTACAGGAAGAGACGACAGAGGAAGAGGAAAGATGAAGAAGTGGGGTAGAAAGCAGAGAGAAAGGTAGGGAGGATGAAATACAGGGGAGAAGACAGTACAGCAGGAGAAGAAAACAGAACAGGCAAGTGAGTATAAGATAATATGAAGGGATGGGCGACTAGGCAAGAGGCAAGTTGCTAAAATGAGAAGAGAGAAGGGCTGAAAGAAGCTAAATGAGCACAGAAAAATGCCTGGGTGATGGGGAAACTGCACTGGGACGACAGGGAAAGGGATGGAAGGAAAAGGAAAAGAAATGAGATAGAGAAGGGATAATTGGCAGGGAAGGGTGCAAAGAAGACTGCGCTAAACTAATGGAATGAAACATGGAGGAAATTAAAGCAGGGATCAAAGGCTGACAATATGAAGACAAATAAGGTGAAAAGAAGGGGAAGAAAATTAAAAATTAGCAGAATGAGTGGATGAAAATAAGAAAAGAAAGAAGGACAGATGCGAAACGAACAAAAGAGATGTCATTTATAAGACGGTGAGAGGTTGATGCGAGCATAACAGCGAGGAAAAAAAAAAAAAAGCAGGGGATGAGAGAAGAGAGAGAATAATCAATATGCATGGGAGAGGAAAGAGGATGAGAGAAGTGGGAATGTGATGTAAGCAAAAGACGGATGAGGCAGAGGCAGGAGGCAGGACAAGCGATGAGGAAAGAAAGTGAGTGTAGATAAATGACAAGAAAGTGAACTAACAAAACAGAAGAACGAACGAAACGAAGAAAAATAAAATGAAGATAAGACAAAAAAATACATGAATAAAAGCCTGAAAAGATAAGATGCAGAAACATAATAAAAGAGGGAAATAAGAGAAAAACAAATGATGAGCTAGAGAGTGAGAATTGAAGAAGAAGAATGAAGAAAATTAAAGAGGAAGAAAATTGGAGGGAGGATGAAAAATGGGGTTTAAAATAAAAGAAAGAAAAACAAGAAAAAAGAGAACAGGGGATAGGGCGGAACGTGCAAGGTAACACGAGCATAGGTTACGATCAACCAATACGATGTTAAATGATGAGCAAGGTAGAAAAATGGGTGAGGTGAGGGAGGGAATGGGGAGAAGGGAGGGGAGGGAAGGGAGAGGCGAAACCTATGTGAAGACCAGGAACAAAAGACGCGATGATAAAGAGCACAAGAAAAGGCAATAACAGAGAGAGAGAGAAAAAAAAAGAGTGAAGATGTAATAAAGAAAACATCGACGATAATAATGACACACGATTACCACTTGCCTTTTGCACATTTTAGAAGCCATGGGTAAACTAAAGATACATAAAAATTCACGTACTTGATCAGAAGGCTTGAAAGTAGACGTGGACTGCGTCTGGTTGTTATATCCCAATAAAGGCTGATGTACTGTTGCTATCAGGAGCCAAGGCAGAAAGTGATAAGCACACAAGTAAGTAGTAGTAGTAGTAGTAGTTGTAGTAGTAGTTGTAGTAGTAGTAGTAGTAGTAGTAGTAGAAGCAGTAGTTAGAAGTTTGTAGTTAGAAGTTAGAAGTTAGTGTTTATAAGTTAGCGGCAGCGGCAGCAGTAGCAGTAGTAGTAGTAGTATTCAGAGGAGTAGTAGTAGTCTTTTGTTGCTGCTGCTGTTGCTGCTGTAACCCCAAGTTCATTTGAAACGTGAACCAGTGGACTGCAGGATGGAGTTGTCCTCATCCTGAAATCCAACATACTCCTTTTGGAGGACAGGAAGGGAATTGTGGGACGTTTGTAAATCCGGAAAATGAAGTAGCCCAGTTATATCGGAACAACCGCTTGAAGGCGTCCTTCTCCAGCACCACAAAAAAAAAAAAAAAAAAAAAAAAAAAAAAAAAGGAAAGAATGTGAGGGATGTGGAGGAACAAATCAATACAGACTAGAGACAAACGACGCAACGATCCATGGATAGCAAAGTGGAGGTTAATCGCGTGGAGTGAGACGATCCCATCACCAGATACCGCCCAAGAGGTGCTATTATCGCCAGCTGGGTGTTGACGAGCAGGGGTACATGGGGTAAGGACACGGCCGTCTGCTGCCCCTCCTGCCTGCCTGCAGACGCTCTTGTGTTTAAGTGGGAGGAAGAATAAATGTACAAGTGAGAGGCTGGGTGGGAAGGAGACATAGGACAGCATGAATCCAAATTTTTCTCGATCTAACTGATGCTCTCCTTACAATCGACCAGCCCTACGTATACCTGATGGTGACATGGGTATGAGAACATGGGTAAGGACAAAGAAATCTGCAGCCCCTCTTCTCATCTCGCTACTGACGCTCTTACACTGCACCTGTTCACGTCACCTCGTCAGCGCTTTCATTCCTACACTACCACCTCCCATGTGTTACTTTCAACGCTAATATCGTTTCTGTTGTCACTTCCACGCTACTACCATACCTATATTGTTTCAACGCTACTACCTTTCTTGTGCTACTTCCACGATATTACCACCCGTGTGTTACTTCAATGCTACTATCTTTCCTGTGTCTACTTCCACTCTACAACTAACGGTGTGTTACTTCAACGTTACTACCCTTTCTGTGTCCCTTCAGCACTACTACCATCCTTGTGTCACTTTCACCACTACTGCCGTCTTTGTGTCATTTCCACGCTGTCACTTCCATGCTGCTGCCAAGTCTGTGTACCCTTGCCGTGTCCGTGGCTGACACTTCCACCCTGCTGATAACCTTTAGTCCCTGCCACCGTGTTTAGGACTCAGCCGATGGTGTCATCCGCCTCTGTACACTCCTAACATTATTATGATAGCCATGTCACAGATGCATCCATATTATTATTATTATTCTATCTATCTATCTATAGCCGGACGCCATAACCCGTAAGCTGTGGCCGTTTGTCTCTGAGTTAGTGATTTTACGGGGAGGGGCACTAACCCTCCACCAACCCACTTGTTGGCATACCGTGGTGAACATGTGTGTGTTGGTTATATGGCTACCACACAGCGTTGTAAATGGTTTCCTGGCTTACAGTAAACCATTAGGCTTCTCAATGTAAAGCCACCTGAAAGGGAAAGAAGTGTAATAAAACGTGAAAGGAAAAATGGGGGAAATAGGAAGAAAGGAGGGTAGACACAGAAAAAGAGTGATATAGGCAAGGGAAGTAGTAGGCAGCACTACATCAAGTGAGTGGATGATGGCTGCCACCACTTATCATTATTATTATTATTATTATTATTATTTATTAACTCAGACCTACTGCTATTTTAACTTCCTTTTGCTATCAGGATTATTATTATACTTAACTATATATATAACCTATAAAATCAGGTCTTAGGCACTGAAATAATCTCCTCTGTTGTGGCATATATCGAAAACTAATGTCGGAAGAATTGGTACAAAAAAGTACAGCCTTTAAGGTTTAGGTCTTTAGTAAGTACACATAAAAACTTCTACCTCACAGTTTTTATTAGCAATTTTCACAGTTACGACACCTCCCCACAGAAACAATGTATTGCTGAGAAAATACTTGACCGTTCGTACCCCAACTTAGTTACATCTCCTTTGTTGTCACAAAACATTGAAATATGACGCTTGTCACAAAGAAGTGCTATGGTTAAGCTGTAGAGCCGTAGCATCTTTTTTTTTTTTTTTTTTGAGGGGGGAGGTCACTCAGCTACGTGAAATCAGAAGTAAAAGGACGAAAGCTTGGGCCAAGTTATAGTGAAAACGAAATAGTACATATGAAACTAACCATCGGAGATTTATGCTACAGAGGAAGTTTGGTTCTGCAACTTGTTAGGTATACCTGGCTGAAGGTAATACGCGATAAGGTGTTGCTGTCCCGATGCTGCTGCTGTTTCCATGCTGCTGCTGCCTTAAAGCTTCCGCTGTCTCGATACTCCTGCTCTCTCGATGTTGCTCCTGTCTCGATGCTGTTGTTGCTGTCTTGATGATGCTGTTGCTGCTGCTGTCTTGATGATGCTGTTGCTGTCCCGATGCTGCTGCTGTCTCAATGACGTTGTGCTGTCTCGATGATGCTGTGTCTGTCGTCTTAATGTTGTTCCTGTCTCGGCGATGGTGTATCTGTCTTGATGATGCTATTGCTGTCTGCCTGATGCTAAATCTGCCTCCTCAAGCTAGTATCTTCCCCTGGACAAGGCTATTTATTTATTTCTCTTTGTTGTAGACACATGAGGCCATATCTATAAACTTTCCTTAGCTTAATCTGCTATTATGATTGCCTGTGTAAAAGTTTGCCTTCCTCCATAAGCCTTTTTTAGTGCGATCCCTATTGGACACTTGTTTATCCTCTAAGTTGGTTAAGATTCTTTTTAATATGATCCCTCTTGGACCCTAATTTATCCTGGAAATAGGTTGTGATCTATATAAATACAAATTAGTACAACTTCTAGACGCATGAATAAGCTTCCCAACGCTGGTTTTGACCTCTCACTGTACGTATTTCACTGTGAGCTTTTCTATACCCCATAACACCCACTGACACCAACCCCTGATGTTAAGTCGTCTGCAAAAGTTCTTCACTCTCTGACGACGACATTATTGTTTTTACTCAGTTCTAGTTACACCGTCTACAATAGTGCTTAATTCTCTATTGTCTGCTACATGGTGCTGCTTAATTCTCTTTTGACTGCCACAGTGTGCAGCTAAATTCTCTGTTGTTTGCCATATCATACTGCTTAATCCTCCTTTGTTTGCTTCAATGTACTGTTAATTCCCTTTTACACCTCGTTCATATACACATTAATTTGCCTGAGTGGGGGTGAAAAACAGAAAAGAGCTTAAGTTCTTTTTTTCTCCAATGTTTATATTATATATGTAATGTTCTCATATCTTCACTGTCTCTCAAGAATGGGCTCCGTGTAATCCGAAATGTTAGAGAAAAAAAGAACTTAGGCTCTTCCCTTTTTTTGCTTCCCACCTATTCTAATCAATTTCCTTTTGTCTGCCATATTATGCTGCTTAATTCTTTTTTACTTGCCATTCTGTACTGCTTATTTCTCTTGTGTTTGCCATGCTCATCTGTGGGTTTTATTACTCTCTCCATGTCACTGTTTTTATCAAGGACAATGGTAGTTACTCGCGGCGGTGGTTTTGGTTCGCTGGATGTTGTGCTTGTCCGGGTGTCATCTGGGGTCAGCTGCCTGCCTCACCCCTCCACAAAGCTCCCTGACACCATAAGCTGATACCGTTGACTTGACACCACCCCCTGATACTTCCAATATGACACCACCCCCTGATACTGCCTCCAACAATACACCCCCACAACACCCACTGACACCAACCCCTGATGTACTGTATATTCCTGACACTCTACCCTGATACTCTCGACTTGACACCATCCCTTGATACGATCGGTCTGACAATTTCCCTGTCGTCACCCCCTGATACTACCTACTGACTTGACACACCCTGACACCATCCCCTGATACTATCGACTTGACACCATCCCCTGACACCATACCCTGGTACTACAGATATGACATAGCGTCCTGACACCGTATTCTTGACACCACTCCGCAACGACTGACTTGACACTATCCCCTTATATTCCCGACCTGATACCATCCCCTAATATGACGACCTGTCACCACCCCCTGACACTACCGACTTGACACAACCTCCTGACATCCCTTCCTCCCACGATCTCAGCCATCCCCACATTTCACCTTCAACATTCCTCCCCTTCTCACCTCCTTCACCCCTCCTAACGTTCCCAACAGTTCCTTGTAGTCCCAGTAGCCCCAACAAGCATCCCAGTCAGGCCCGTGTAGTCCCAGTAGCCCCAACACGCATCCCAGTCCGACCTGTGTAGTCCCAGAATGCCCCAAAAGGAGATAGTGTCCATGGTGCCACCTAACTCCCCAGCTTTCTTAGTGTGGGGAGGGTTGGGAGAACAGAGCAAAGGTGGAGAGAAGGGAGGGAGAGAGGGGTGAAAAGAAGAGATGGGGAGTTGGGTGGAAGAAGGAGGAAGTCGGAGGGGGGAGGGAGAGGGATTTACGAGGTTAGAGGGGTGGAAGGGAGAGAGGAGTTATTGGAAGGAGAGGGGAGGGAGTAGGGAAGGGGTGAGAGGGAGTTAAAGAGTGAAGGGAAGAGATGGGGCGTTGGAAGGAGAATTGATGAAAGGGAGGGGGAAAGGAAGGGGAGAGAGGGAGCTCGAGGAGTGAAGGGGAGAGATGAGGAATGAGGAAAGGGAGGGGGGAGGGAAGGGGAGAGAGGGAGTTAGAGGAGTGAAGGGGAAAGATGAGGCGTTGGAAGGTGGAAGGAGGCAAGGGAGGGAGGGGAGAAAGGGTTAGTCCAGTGGTTAATTTCTAGCTAGAATAGTGGTTTTCAGTCTTGCAAATTCATAGTGCAAGGACACGGACATGCACGGGACACGTCAATTTAGCGGCTTACTTCAACGCTTGTTACAAAGACACGAAAAGGATTTGTGTATTCTGAGTTAATTCGTTACCAGTGGAACCAAAGAAAGTGAATAAATAAAAATGTAATGACATTATTACAATAAAAGGGAAAAAAAATGACAATATGAGTATAAAGTCTATCAAGCCATGTCAGAGTAAGTAATAAAACTGACACTGATTTTTTATCTACGGCACCAAATTTTTACCTACGCCAAGGAGGTTATGTTTTTGCCGGTGTTGGTTTGCTTGTTCGTCTCTTTGTTTGTCTGTCTGTTAGCAACTTTACTCAAAGAGTTATGAACGGATTTCGATGAAATTTTGTGGAAGAGTAGGCCATGGGCCAAGGAAGAAATGATTAAATTTGGGGCCTGATCCGGATCCGGAGTATTCCACACCGTATCTAAAAAGTTCTAAATGAATTTCAATGAAATTTTGTGGAAAGGTGGGCCATGGACCAAGAAAGAATTAACTAAATTTTGGGGCAGATCCGGATCTGGATTCTATATCCACGGATCCGATCCGGATCCTCTTTAATGGCAATGGCACTAGCAGAAGTATTCGCTCTATGAGTGCTTTCTGGTCTTGAAACTTTGATAATTATCGCAATAGCCGGTTGTGCTTCCCCTTAAATTTTGCCTTGGCACCCTTGGAAGTCGTGGCCCCAGTCTGCGAACCACTGCGTTAGTTTCAATATCGGTTTCTTCAGGAATGACCCGAATACTAATACAACTGACCTGCGATGACCTGGAGTTAATGATTGCGTTCACCCACTTTCCAATGAACAAAGTTAATGTAATCGTTTTCTTGACCTCGACAGACGTCATAATTTAGTAGAGTACTATCCTCATAACCTTTGATACGTTGAGGGCTTCCAGCAAGGAAAATGTAATGATTTTCCTCTTTTCTCTCTTCTTATTTTTTTCCTGTCACCAATTAATATTATTTAACTTAAATGAGACCCACAGAACTGAATGAGAGAATACAGTCGCCATTTATTCTTCTAGAACTATATTTAACCGTTTCAGGGCATGATAAGCTGTGATTAACTCCTTCAAGACGTGATAATCTGTTAATATTTTAATTCCCAATGCGAACAAACGATTCTGTTCAACTAAAGAGTGTCTATCCGTCACCTTCGGCTTAAAACTTCCAGAAAGAATCTATTACTTTTTCACGTGGGACTTTGCAAACGTCCAGGTAAGCCAAGGAACAAGGGGTGGCTATTGTTTGAGGCGGGCCCCAGCAAGGACCTCACCCTGGCCAGTCCTCCACCACACCGTGTTATCTGGCAGGGGCGTCCCACTCCTTATTCCACGGTATCACGAAAGGAGATGGGGCCGGGTGTGTGTCTTGGTCTCTGTTTCTCACACTCAGACTCTCTCTCTCTCCTTCTCTGTCACACACACACACACACACACACACACACACACACACACACACACACATACACACACACACGCACACACACGCACACACACACACACGCACACACACGCACACACACACACACACACGCACACACACACACACACACACACACAAAACAAATAAACTCAAATGGACAGACAGACAGACGGACACCAGCAATCAACACAAATATGGAAACTAACTTACTAATATCTCTCTCTCTCTCTCTCTCTCTCTCTCTCTCTCTCTCTCTCATAAAAAGTGGCATGCACGCGTAGATAATTCGCGCTATCTCTAACCCCTCTCTCCCTCTCATAGCCCGGATGAAATAATGCCTCACTATTAAGGCCGAAGGTGAGTGTATTTGACGAAGGATAGGCCATACTTCAGGATTTGCAGGCCACTCACCGAATCATTTACAAACAGCAGTATGCATGGTAAGAAAGCTACCTAGATTCACCCCCTCTCTGCTAAGGACCCAATTAGAGTATTTTCTTCAGAGTAACTCCTGAAGACTGTGCAAATATGAAAAGTCCAAGTAGTAAGACGCTGTAAAATATGGCGACTAACTCTTTTCGCTGCTATGAACGCAATATACTATTTTCACTTTAACTAGGTCCAAAACTGCCACATCTCCGTCTTAAAGGCTGAATTATAACAACAGATTAATACTAGAATATGATATCGATCACAAAGATGTGCTACGGGAAGGTGTAGAGCTGCATCATTTTCTTTCCTTTGCCACTGAGCTACGGGAAAAAATCTGCAAACGGACGAAAATCTGGACCGGATTCGAAATAAAGACAGCACAGAGCATTTTACTGATCAGACGATTTCATCTGCAGTCACAGGGTTAAAGAGATACAGCACTTCAGACGCACCATCTATCCTGTCTCCTAAGCCAGTCTTTAATCATGGAGGTAGGACGGGGACGAAAGAAGATTCCAGCGACCTTATGATTTCATTCATCTGAGAGAAATCCAAGCTGTCAGAGGATACAAAGCAATCGATTAACCGATTTTGTTGCTATAAACCTATGAGTCAGAGGGTTAAGGCGATACGATCCTTTACATACACACATGCTCCCTACAGACACACAGGCTCCCTATTCCCAATGCCTGGGTTGTATCATTGGGCACCAGAAGACGGGGACAGCAGAAGACTTCAGCGACCAGACGGTTTCATTCAGCCGAGACAAATCCTTGAGGTCAGAGGGTTAAAGCGATATGCCCCTTTGGAAACGCACAAGCCCCTTATTCCCCAAGTCTCCCTTGTATCATGGGACACCAGAGGACGGGGACAGCAGATGACCCCAGCATGAAAGGGTCAAGGAGTGCGGGGCAGGAGCGGCTGACAAGGTGAAGTGAGGCTGATACGAGGTCCGGAGTTATGGATTTGATAGCGTATAATGAGCGACGCGTATATAGCTACTCTGAGGACCCGACCTGCACCCAAAAGAGGAGGTCATGACGCTAATGAAGACAATGATACTTTAAAGAGGGTGGTGGTGCGGCAGGGAAGCGGGAAGGAGAGCACAGGCACAGGCAAGTTCCTCCACAAACACGAAGCAGAGACTACTGCGAAAAGAAGTGCGAGAAAACGAAATAATCCTGAACTCCACAATCTCCCTGGGGAAAAAGTTTTAAAACATTACTTGTGTTTCAAATGTAAATACGTACTGAAAAATGTTATGCAATACACTCCCCTCTTCAGCGGTTATACTATTTAAAGGACTTTTGTTGGGGCGTGTAGCACTTTTCGACTGGATGCCCTTCCTGACATCAAAGCTAGGACTCACAGTCGACAGCAAACACCCAGTCCTACCAGACCACCGCAGCTACCTTTAATTACACTAGGAACGTTGCTCGGCTAGGAAACTGACGTAACACAGTACTCTGCTCAATGTAACTATCCTTACTTTTGTTCTAATTACTCGAAAAATTTGAGTGGCGGTCAGACAGAGACAGATATGGGAGAAAGATGAGGCAAGGATGATGGGAAAATATCTGCCCTCTCTTCCTCCTGGGCTCCTCTCCTCCTTTCCCAAACCACCCATATCACACTCACTCCAACGTGTGTACCTCCACCAGCGAAGAGAGACAATTCTGAGACGGGATGTGATACTTGATTTCCGTAAATATTTACTAAATCCAAGACAATAACAAAAATATTGTCACTGCACCTAAACTCAAATAAAAACCTCTCTACTTACATAATCCGTCATACCCCCGCCCTCCATGACATTCAACAATATCCCACATTCTTCTCCACAGTAACCCTATTTCACTCATTATTATCTCTGAGTTTTTTCACGCCTATTATCCACAATTTTCCTCATGCACACAGTCTCCCCACACTAGCCCAGAGATCCCCCATGCAATCCGACTTCCCCCGTACTGTCCAATGTTTTATATTGTCACAATTTTTGTCTATGATATCCCAAAGTTCCGTTTCATATTATCAAAGTCCTCTAAAAACACTCTTCTGATCCCCGTTCCTCCGCTTCTTACATCCTTCACAGCATCTACTATTTCACACACATTTTAATCCCCTCATACTATCCCAGATCTCCCATACCACTATCACATTTCCCCCAAAACTATCACAATTTTCCCCCAAATCACCCCATAATTACTCCATTTTATCACCATTAGCCTCCAACATTACCCCAGTTCTCCTTCATTATATCCCAAAGTCCCCTTAGTATTTATAGTCATCTACCAATTTCTACCTGAACAATCTGATATGGAAACTACAAAAGAAAAATTTCGCTAAAGGAAATCATTAGACCAAAAATATATATGTATTGTACTTGCACAATTTTCTGTCACTGTCACATAAATAAGAACAACAAGTATATTCACCAGTCGAGCGAAAATATCAGAGTAAAGCAACAGTGGGTGTGTGGAAATCATCGGTTGAAATAAAGCAGGCCCTCTCTCTAAATAGGCTATCTCACATTCAGCCCCCCATCTCTCTCTCTCTCTTTCTGTGTGTGTGTGTGTGTGTGTGTGTGTGTGTGTTTATGGAGTATGCTTCAATGCCTCGCTGATCATACAAGGAAACGCAAATAAACAAAATTTACACACACACACACACACACACACACACACACACACACACACACACACACACAAACTAAGGCATACAGTGTACACAGACAGGATCATATACATAAACACGCTTCACTAACTTGATGCTTACACACACACACACACGAGAGAGAGAGAGAGAGAGAGAGAGAGAGAGAGAGAGAGAGAGAGAGAGAGAGAGAGAGAGAGAGAATGCGTGTACTGAGTGAACGAAATTTGGGAAGTTAAATTATTTCCGAGAGGAATCAAACCCTAGCTTCACGGAATGGCAGCCTGGAACACTGCCAATCGGGCTAGAAAAAGAACTCATATTGCCCGCCATGCTACCTGGCCTTTTATACGAGTGTATCTGACATTACACTTTGGGGAAAACGGATACCATAGTTCACACGACAGACCCACGCAGAGGCTCACACGCAGAGGCACACACGCATAGCCGAAGGCCGCCTGACTCCCTAAAGAGTTGGGCCGGGTCGAGTCAGTCACATTTATTAATATTCCGTAATACCTGTAAGTACTGGCGCATTTCTCACAGTACTTGTTTGATCTAGACTTCTGTAATGTACTTTTGCATAATCTTATGAATGCAAATATGACGCTAGTTATGATTATGTGCAAGGTAACAGACATTCAACCACGAAATATTAGGAAATTACCTTACTTGTAGACTTATATGTACAATATAGTTCAGTAGTAGCCTCAAAACACTAACGAGATCACAACACGAACTCGGCACCTCCGATCACAATTATCATAAATATGAAGCGGGATATTCACATACAAGAACTGAAGAGGGTGTTCCTTGATGCTCAGAGAACGGATACTTTAACCATGACTCCATTACCTTGACGCTTGACCGATATGCATCAAAATCGAACCATTTTTTCCCATACCCGCACAGTGTAAAGTATGTGTTAAGTTTGAACCACATCAGATATCTATGAAATACTTTCCACACTCTGAATTTTGACCCTGACCCGGGACCTGGACCTTTTGACTGATTTAAGTAAAACTGAATCACTTCTTTTCAGATCCATACCCAATGTGAGCAACGGTTTGATCCAAATTGGATCAGGTATTCGTCAGCATGTTAACACAGATATATACACAGATCCATAGCACGGACTCTCAAAATAGCTATGCCTTCTGCATCGCTACTTATTAACTTCACAACTGTGATCATGCTCCCAGAGCAACAGTTTCTGTGATTGACGAGAAAATGGGTGTAATGTTACCTGCATCGACCCGACTAAAAAGATTTAATGGAAGTGCATAAAAAACTAAGGAATGTTAAAATAGTGAGTTACACTGAGTTGTAACATGACTGTTCTTCTGGTGTAGAGACAACCTAAGAGGAAAATGAGCACACAAAGAAAGACACACTACCAGGAACATAAACACACACATACGTCTTACTGAGTCCTGTCTCATACAAGCAACCTGGCCTCTTTAAGGGTGGCCGGGTGAAAGGCGATTGTACGGCGCAACTGACATACACTCCTTGATATGCCCTAACAGTGTACCCACCCTTTCTCTGCGCCTCCCATTTGGAGCTTCAGTCGGGATGATGACGTCTGTTTTATTTCTATTTCGCCACCACGACATAATTTAACTCAGCTTTGAAAATAGGGAAACAATCATTCCAACGTACGACCCCTTCCACCATGCTACCGAAGAGGCGTGAGAGACTGACTTAAGTAACTCCCTTAGTGCAATGACAAGATGAAGGTGGATGCCTTCCTGCGGTGGCACTGATATAACCGGGGTGCTCTACTGCCCAGTTATACAAATGCCCCTCAGTTTCCTCCCTAGCCCCAGGAAGGAGGATGGAGGAAAAAAAAAAAAAAAAAAAAGCAAATTCAGCCTGCTGTCCACAAGGTTCACGTCCAGATAAGCCTGTGTCCACAATAACAACAATTGACATATTTTGTGTGTTACTCATTCCATGATGTTATTTAATTCCGGAGGGATTTTTCGAACTAAAGAGGTCAGATATATCCTGGATTAACCTCTTCACCGTCATAGATTTTTCTGGCTAATAAAATAGTTTGGTGGTTAAAAAAAAAAAAAAAACGTTATCGGAGTGAGGGAATTAAATGTAAATAACAAAACTGGAGGCCGTGTCAGCTAAAGAAATGGTTACTTGTACTTAAATGCAAATGCACTGATGGGAAAAAGCATCCGCGGGAGATGTTTTACTTCTAATTAAATGCAAATTAAATGAATAGTCAGCCCTGTCTGCAAGAGAAATGGCCCAAATAATTAACTGCTGATAAAAAGATTGGAAGCATTGTCGCCAAGAGAAATGGGACTCATAAGTTATATAAAATCGCTTACGGAAAACAATAATAAAATACTAAAACGCTCTCATGGACTAGAAGCGATTATAGCCTGAAAAATGGCACCTATAATTATATCACACTTAAATAATATAGCAGAAAAATACAGACTACCAGCGAAAACGAGATTTTTTCTTGATCTCTATTGCCTTTGTTACTTAGCTGCGGATTCAGGCGCTGACTATAAAGTGTAATCCGCTATCTTACGTCCATGAAAAGACTGAATGAGAGTGTGCGTGGGAAAGTGACTGACAGTGTGTGTGAGCAAGTGAGTGAGAGTGGGAGTGTGAATGCGAAAGAATGTGTAAGCGTGTGCAGGACCACAGAACCCTTACTGTTCTCTAGACCTTGAGCGAGAGAGTGAGTGAGTGAGAATGCTAGTGCACGAGTAGGTGAGAAAGTGTGAATACGCAAAGTGAGTGAGAGAGAGTGTGCGAAATGACAGAGATACGGTAAGAACGAGAAACGAAAAAAGCAAGAAAAAAAAAGTTACCACTCTACAGATTTCTAATGGTATCTAGCCAGCACAGCGTCAGTAGAGCTCCACATCAGCGGGTTATGAGGATCTAGATAATTATAACCCACTACTACACACGAGAAGGTTAGCACAGTTTTTAGCCTTTACTTTAGTTATGCACTTTTAATTTTATTCTTACTATCCCCTGATGATTTTATTCAGCGTTGGATAGATTTTTCGAACTGGAAGAGATAGATTTTAACCCCTTCAGTACTAGACCTCTTCTATATCGGAAAAATTGTCTGATAACTGAACTAACAGAACAAAAAACGACATCACCCGGATACAAAGGGTTAGTAGCTGTATTTACAACCCCATCCTCATGTGAAAGTGTATCCGGTGGACTGTAGGCTGAAGATGCCCTCCACTTACAGTTCACTATCCTCTTTTCAGCGGGATAGGGAATGAGCTGAAGAATGCTTGTCTAACCGGGCAGTGGAGCCGACTAGCTATATCAGAGCCACCCTGTGAAGGCGTTCCTCTTCAGCACCAATTCAAAGGGCTAACACTCAAGTCTATCCTATATTTAATGTGTGACTTTGAGTTGAGGATGAAAAGGTAAAGTTAGAGGATACAGTGTGGAATCTGATTATATCCTATATTTTTCAGTCTCCAAAAGCGACCCCCAGGCACAAACGCCAAAGTATTATGGAGGTAAGGTTCTGGTCTGGGAATATACACATGAATAATTACGTGCTAGTACTCAGATGGAGGTACAGCATTAGGCTAGTTTAAATTTAAGAGGAGTATATGATATATAATATGCTATGAGACTTAGTGCTGAGACCAAAAAAAATGTTGTCATTGTGAATCTCTCAAAGTCTTCGAAAACGCTGATCGGGCCCCTCTCTCTCTCTCTCTCTCTCTCCACACACACACACACACACACACACACATATATATATATATATATATATATATATATATATATATATATATATACAGAGAAAGAAAATGAGGTCACCAACAGAGAACACTGAAAAATAAAGGGTGATAACACAAGAGTTCCTAGTTCTCTCTCCACCCCACCATTAACTAACTCGCCCCCCACCCACTCCACCCTCCCAGTATCTTAGCTCGCAGAGAACCACACAACCCTGGTTCATATACATACACATTTTTATACTTTCTTTAGCTTATGTATAGGATTCTCTGTTTATATATATTTTTTCTCATTCATGCAGCCACCAAACACCTCAAACCAAACGAGATCAAATATTCATGTGGTAAAAACGTGCAAAGAACGCTATTCCTGACGATAATTAAAATGCTATGGAGTTTCGTTTATTGTGGGAGGTGGGAAGGATCTTTTGTGAATACGAGGCCAGGGTTCCCTCGACCTCGTAAACTGAGATATGGAAGAATAAATTGCGGTGTGGGGACGTTTTACTGCCCATTATAATTCTCCGCGCACTTGAATGCTTGATAATGGAATAAGGCTGAGCGGCGGCGATGGGGGAGAGAGAGGAATGATTAGGAGGAGGAGGAGGAGGAGGAGGAGGAGGAGGAGTTAATCACTTCAATACAACCACGTCTTTTTCATTTTTTCTCCTTCCACTAAAACAACTTCATTCCTCTCAGCAATGGTATTTTTCGTTGTTATGTCGAAGGTAAAGGTATTTTCCATTAACTAGTGCATTATGAGTCTTTCCGGAGCAAGAGAAGTTTTATGAAGGTAGTGAGAATAAAATGAAAACTAAAATGTCATTGTCCTGAAGAGGTTTAAAGGATCTATTTATGCCTTCAATACATGAGATTTCCCTAAACTAAATAAGAACCTTCAATCACATGTCATTTTTCATTTGGCCTTTGCACTCTCCATACGCTTTTATTTCCTTTTCTAACTGAGGGGATTTTATATACCGTAGCTTTCGTTAACCCTTCATTTCAAGGCGTCTCCGATAAGCTGAACAAAATTATCAAGTGGTAGGAGGAATTTTGAAAAAGTACGTCCTCGCAGCGAAAGGGGTGAATTAATTTGGGGTAGCCAAAAAAAAAAAAAAAAAAAAAAAACCTAAAGGACGTCATTGGCCTACAGGGTTTAACCTTTTCTGCACATATGTTTCTTCTTTTTAATTTTCTCTTCCTCTCACACTCGGCACAAACTCTCTCCAATTATACACTCTTAGAAAAATGTCGCCTTTTTATCTCTCCCATGGTTAGGATAGACTTACGAGCGCGCACACGCGCACACACACACACACACACACACACACACACACACACACACACACACACACACAGTGTGTGTGTGTGTGTGTGCAATTCGCCTATATACGAGAAAAATACAAAACTTTCCAGCTCCTGTGTTTCTCCTGCCCACTCACTTCTGCATGGCAGGGTGATTCCACAGTTACTACCGACTGCACGAATCTTCACCTCAGTCCAATACTGCATCTACTTTGCAAACCCTCCAAAAATTCCGTTCAGCTACGGTTTTCAGTAATCATATATATATATATATATATATATATATATATATATATATATATATATATATATATATATATATATATATATATAGCTTCATTTTATCGGTATTTCACAGCAGATGGTCAGAGGTCTTGCTATTTCTTGAACTTTGACGGAATTTGGTGTCACTTTTTATTTTTTGCCATTTGTTCTCTATCTTCAGTTAATGATAACCTCCCCGCCATTTTTTTCTATGAACAATGAATTTTCAGCAGCAATTATCCTGAAGAAGGATATAAGTCAAATACATAACCAAATTACTTTTTCGCTATTTGTGTCTGATTGTGAATGACTGGTTACCTATTTCTAACCCATTTTAAAAAATCAGTGACCATTAAATTCTTCAGTAATAACTGTGGTAAAGTAACCCTGGTCTGTCTGGCTGAGCAGACCCATCAACCGAATGCATGCAACCGTCTCTATAGGACCATCCCCTCCTGTGAACAGATGGTCCCTTGCGGTGTACTGCGTCTCTCCACAGTGAGACGCTGAGGAGTGTGGAGGTTTGGTTCCTGTATGGACACCATATTTGTCTCTCCACTCTGTTAGTAGGGGCTCAAAAGTTGGCTCCACATCACCCCGTTACATGGTTACATGTTACCATCCAGTGTTGCAATGGTTTCCTGGGGTAAAGGAAACCATTAGATTTGTCACTCAATGTAGAATCGCCCAAGAAAGTGGTAGGAAGCACTACATCAAGTGAGTGGATGCTGGTCGCCCACCACTCCCCATTTCTTCCGTAGCAACTATTCAAATGATGGAAAGTGAGATTATATTCGTATCATTATTTATTAGCCATTTGTGTGCGATCATCATTTACTGATCACCTTTTACTTTCTTGCCAAATTTTTTTTTTCTGCGTCACTGAACAATAAATTCCTCAGTGGTAGAGATCCCAGAAATGGAAATAAGCCAGATGATTTTCTCCTACTTGACGTTTTCACCTTTGAGCCACGTTCATCCGTCACTGTCCGTTTTTCGTCTCATTCGTTCCTTTAAGTCTCGCTTATTATCCGGTAATCCATCCTCTTCACATATTCCAATCTCTTCCCGAACACCTCTTATGTCTGCCACGCCCGTCCGTTACGTCCATGCCACCCTGTGTGTATCCTCCAAGTTTTTAGTCTTCCAGTATTTTAGCTGTATTTGTTGTAATCTAGTATCCTGATAAAATACAGCAAGTCTCACTGTATCTTCTAAAACTTTAAGCCTCCTAAATCTCGTATTTCACATTCATTTCTTGCATCCTAGTATCCTATTTCCACCGCGAGTTTCCCTAGTATCATGCAAAACTTTCCATTCTCCCCCAAATCCACTCTTATTTCTTGCACCCCAGTATCTATTTTTTTTTTTTTTTTTTTTTAAGTGCAAGTGTCCTAGTATCCTCCAAAACTTCTAGCCTCCCACTATTTCATTTTCTTTTTCCAGTCTCCAAACCTTAAGCTTTCTAATATTCCCTCTTCGTCTGCAGCATCCTAGCATCTCTCCCTCCTCCCTTTTATTTAATTAAAAATCTCCTAGCATCCTCCAACACTTACAGCTTCCCAATATTTTATTCTTATTTCCAGCTTCCTAGCATAGTTTTTTCTTAGTCTCCATAGTAAATATTTCATCCCTTTCATTTGCAGTATGCCCATGTTCCATTTTTTATTTCCTGGCCCTCAGCATTTCATTATTTTCTGCTTCCAACCTCTCAACAGCCCATTATTTTCCAGGCCTCCAACACTTCATTTCCCGGTTCCAGCCTCCCCACAGTGTTCCATTCTTATTAAGCTTACCAACATTTCATAAGCTTCAGCCCCTAAATATTCCTTTTTTGTTAATTTCCAGGCCTATTTCTACATCCATCTATTTCATTTTCTCGATTATCAGATTTCTAACACTTCATCCCTGTTTCTCACACGCTTTTATGATTCTTCCTAAGCAATGTCTATTTTTTCATCTCCATCATCATTCCTTCATCGTTTCCATTGGCATAACGCATCCAGAACTGACGTTTCCCTTTTCTCCTCTCCATATTTATCCCACCATCATCACCTCAGTTTTCAGCTGTCTTCCATCTTACTCAGGCTTTCCATGACCCATCCTACAATGTCTGCATATCAGCGTCACTCCTTTATCATTCCAATGGCCACAGTCCATCTTGGAAGCACTCTTCAGTTCCCTCCATTTCATCTCTTACCCTCATACTCTCAGTTTTCACCTTCCTCCCATCCCATCTTTGCCTTCCATCCTCCATTCTACAATAATTTTATGCGCCGCTCTCTCTCTCTCCACGTCCCTTCATCCTCTATATTCTTTCTATTTTTCCTTTCTCTTGTCTAAACTTCATCCTTAACCACTCAGCTAACAGTCATCTCCTTTTCCATCCCTGCTTTCATATGTCTCTCATTTTTCTTCTCAATCTGTGTACCCTTGTTCTATCCATTGCAACATCCCATCATTAGCTAAAACTCCCTTTTTCTCCACTGTATATCTGCCCTATCTTCATGCTTTTATTTACAGCTGCCTTCTTGCTACTGGTGCACCATCCAACAATGTCCAACTTTTCTTCTCGACTGCATCCTCATCCTTTACATATCCACATTCCGTCTTAGCTATCTCCCTTATCTCCATTTTGCATCTTTCGTTTACCTTCGAGACATCTCCCCTCCCATCTCTAAATTCCGTGTATCTTTTATGCTCTTGCCACTCGCTTCCTTCCTTTTCCCTGTTTCATCTCATTCTATATGCAGTTCCCATTTTCTCATTTTTATATCCTATCTTCTTCCACTCAGTTATTAGTCGTCTCCCCTCCAAGCCTTAACTTCCATGTCTCTAGTTTTCACTCTGTGGCCACTTCTTTCCTTCCTCGCTCTAGCCTCACCTCATCCTTGTTCGCATTCTTACATTTTACATCTTACTGTCATCCTCTCAATTTACATACACGCGTACATACTCTAAATTTCTTGTTGTCCCCCCTCCCATCCCTGCTTTTAGTGTGTCTCTTTTCCTCTCGCTTTCTTCCTTCCTTCCCCGAGTCCCACTTCCCCCTTAGCCGCAGTTCTCTTTTTCTCAGCTTTACATTACCTTCATCCCTTCAAGTTACATACATACATACATACATCCCCCTCAATTTCTAGTCGTACAGTGTCTCTCTTCTACTTGCCGCCCACGCCTTTCCATCTCTCCCTCAGTCTCACCCCGCCCTCACACACCCCGTCATTTCCATTAGCCACGCTCATTCTCACCCCTCGACTTTCCCCCCCTGACGTCCCAATCAGAGCCGCGGCCCCCATAACACTACGTCTCAGGGGTCATCTCTGAGCCGGGCTGGTTGTCATTTTCGCGCATCCGTCTGCGTAAAGGATTGTCACTCGGTCAATTTCACCAGTCCCGAGCGTGTAGAAGGCGCTGAAGTAGGGAGGAAGGGCAGGTTTTTCTAGGGCTTTGTTTCATATGCTAGCCAGACTTCCACGCGACTTTCACAGTTTTTATTTTGTGTCTTGAAACTGCTTTTGTGATTATCTCGCATTACTGGGTCGCACTACATTCATATTCCTCCCCTTCCAAAAATTCTTCTACGAACTTTCGCATCTCAATTATAATTAGTCTGCTTGTTAAGATTTTTCTTTTATTCTTTTCCTTTCCAGTGTGCAGTGGATTTGCAAAAGAAGATGGCACGTCTGAAACGGCATGAGAGAAGAATATATTTACTGTGCATTCTCTCGAATTTGAATCAGCTCATGACAGTTCCTTAGCAGAGGATGAATTAATGAAAGCTGCGTCTAACACGTCGTTCAAAAAATTTCGTTGAATGAAAATCGCCTGGAGAAAGATAAACGGCAAAAAAATCTTCCTGACAAAAATTGGGGCCCTAACAAATGAAACTCTAGAGTGACGTATGTTATGGTTTTATAATGGCTGCTGGTATACTCGTACGTTATGGTTGTACGAGTTTGTTATGAGCGTTGCTTATAGTTGTATGTAATGGCTGCATGTTATGGTTTTCTGTTATGGTTGTATGTTATGACTGTATGTTGACTGAATACTGCGGTTGTATGCTATAGTTGGCCGTATGTTGTGGATGTGAATATTATTATCATCGTATATACAGTTGCGGACAAAAATCTTTCTCTACTTTTTATTCAGATAATTATGATAAACCTCCTTTATTTTCTGAAAAGCTTACTGGGTTCCAAGGATCACATCGATGGGTTTGAAAAGCCACAGTTCACCACATCATTATTCATCGTGAGAAAGAGAATCAGTACTTCTCTCCGCAACTGTACCTTCATATTGAGCCGGGAGGCGAGTTGGTATTTGGGCAGGCTAGAGGGAATTTTGTGTGTGTGTGTGTGTGTGTGTGTGTGTGTGTGTGTGTGTGTGTGTGTGTGTGTGTGTGTGTGTGTGTGTGTGTGTGTGTGTGTGTGTGTGTGTGTGCGCGCGCGCGCGCGCGCGCGGTCCGAATTACTGACCTGCAACGTGTGGAGCATCAGCATCAACTTCATCTACCTTAGCACAGAGTTTTCGAAATGGAGGGGTCTGATACAGCCTTCTATAGCTTTTTCTCTACAATGGGAGATATCTTAAAACTGGTTAAAATAGTTTTGCAGTAGCATTAACAAAATAAAAAGTTACGTCCCCTGGCTGAAAAGATTATGTATATTCCATTTCTGTTTTTAGTAATTTTTTTTTTAATTACTAAAACCAGAGGGGTGCGGACCACCAATTTTTCCATATTTTTTTTTTCATTACCATCTCTCTCTCTCTCTCTCTCTCTCTCTCAGTGATTTCACTTCTCATTCTTTTTGCATAAAATTTATGGCAAGCAGGAATTCCATTTTTTTTTTCTCTCTCTCTCTTTCCCGATTTACGCTTCCTCCCCTTCTCTCCCTTGAGCAGTGTGGGGTCAAGCAGATGGTCAGGTATGGCTATATTTGGCCTGAGTTGCGATTCACCCACAGATAATACCCGGCTTAGAACTTTATTACCGGTACGACACGAGCGCCCTCGCATTGCTTGGACTTTCGTCTGGTATGAGGTAATGATGCTGTAACAAACCCATCACCTTCGAAAAGTTTCCTCCAGGCGCAATAATATCGTCTGAAGGCAGCAAGGATAAAATGAAAATGTCGTTCTCTGGCTTGGGAGAAGTTGGGGAGAGTTGCGATTCACTCTGAAGTTATAAGTGAGCTAGAATTTTATATCAGTACGACACAGCGCCTTCACATTGACAGCGCCTAACTTGCACTCTGATGATGTGTGCTTTTTTTCTACCAATCTCGCTTTCATGAGGTTATTTTATTCTTTCTAGCACTGAGCTCTAATACCGTTACCTTTTTTTCTTTGTGTGTGTGTGGTATCATCGGGAGATAATATTTATCAGAGGAAACGACTGATTCTGAACGATTAAACAAGGGATGTATCTTTCAGTTCGAAAACTCTCCTCCAATCTTAATGAAATTGTTTGAGGTAGTAAGGATAGAACATATGTCAGCCTACGTCCTCTGGCTTGGAAAAAGTTGCGATTAACTAGCATAATAACAGTGCGATACAGGCATCCTCAGCTATATTCGTACTCCGTCCACTTTTGCTTAGGCTAAAATTGCCATCGCTCCCATCTTGAATACTGAGCTAAATCAAGATATTAACACTGGGATTTGATGCTTGTAATGAAAAAGTGCTCTGGAAAGGATGTAGTCTTAGGGTTGTCCTGTTCTGCCGCTGAGCTACTGGAAATTAGTCGTAAACGAAAATATCTCCGCCAAGTTGCAGAGGATGGAGTATTATGCAAACACTGAGCAATGTTACCTTCCTGTATCAGGTGAAGGAGTTTCGACTGCTGTTATCCGATGATTTTTATTAAACTAAGAAGGCTATCTCGGAGTGACGTGGTTAATGAAAGCTATACAGGAACTGTTGTCTAATCTCCATCGTTCGAAAAGTCTCTCGAATGGTCAATGGAACTGTGTGATGGTAACAATAACAAAAAGAAAATGGCGTCTTATGGTTTGGGAAGAGTTGCAATTCACTAAGTGATAAAACGTGAGTTAGAACTGTATTACCAATACGCCAATCACACGTTCTGACCCTGTAAATGCCTGGCTTAGAAAATGGTAGTCTCTTCAAGCCGATGACGTAAAGGGATGAATGTGTAGTATGATGGCTTTACCAGTACCAGTCACCATTCTTCTGTGCCACTCTATTTTCAACTTCCTCTTTGCATTTACTTCTCTTTTCTACAGTTACTAAAGAAGAGGCGATACGAAAATTACGAAGCCAAACGAAAACAGGGACCTGAGACAAACACTTCCTCAGCCACGCTCTTTCCCGCCGGCCTACAGTCCCGCCTGCTAATTGACAGCCTTGTGTGGGGACTGGTAATGAGATCTTGCTGTTTAGTGACGTATTCTAGGTGACAATGGAGTCCTTGTAGCACCTCTCCCTTAGCGGTTAATTTAGCGTATTACACCTTAATTTTTTGCACGTTATTTGTATAATTTGAAGATCGAGATATTCTGCAACAAAAACATAAGAAAACTTATTGTGGTGTAACGTACAGAATAAGTCGTTACTGAGGTGTTACGAAACCTCAAAAGCCACAAAGAATACGGGTATTAATATCAAAGAAGTACTGCACACTGCCACCACGTTCCACCTGCCCCTGCCCACCTTGCAGTGCTTGTGTATTATCTGCCCACGCAGCTGTGTCAACGGAATGGTCAGGTATCGTGGACTGCCTGAGACATACAAAGTACTGGGGGAAGGGGAGGGAAAGAATAATAATAATAACCTTTAGCCTGAGAAATACGATTTTTTTGTTCTATTCTAGTTAGTTTCAAGCATTTATATTAGTCTAAGGCCAAGCAGTGAAAAAAGTTTAATATACTCTACTGTTAACTGCGACATGCCAGGTCCCAATTTCAGTTTTATTGATGAACAGACTGAGAATGTTTCTGATGCGCCTCACATCACAAAAGTTAAATACATTCGGGCTACGAGCACGCACACACACACACACACACACACACACACACACACACACACACACACACACACACGAGCACCTTTCACTAACACGGAATGTTGGTGAGACTGGTGTTTGCTAATTTCTCTCCTATATAAGAACACCCACAGCATTAAACTCCGCTATAAGTGCTCGTACCTGCCTATGGGGTAACAGGTCGAGCTTCACACTTATTAAAACTGACTGAGAATATCACACACAAGCAGAGCTGCCCATTTAGACCAATTAAAACCAGGTGAGGTTCTTTTTTCTGTTACGTGGAAATATCAATCTGTCTAAAATAGATCTATCGTATTGAAAAATCTACCAAAAGCTAATTCAAATCGTCAGAGGATGGCCAAAAAATATATATAAATAGTTAATTCCGAGCTCCATGGCTTAAGGCAATGGAATACTGCAAGGTACACAAAACTCCAGAAGTGACTAGAAAATTGCAAAAATATATAAAACATAGATATAAATAAATTACAAAAACCTACAGAACATAGCTAGATCCCTCAGCAAATTAGAGCTAGGCAGGTATTTCAGAAGCAATAAAATGGCACCTGTACACTCAAGAACTACATTCCCTAGCGTTACGCATCAATTTTAAGGAGAATTAAGATGCTAGATTGCAGGTTCAGTTTGTAAATGGATTAAGTGGGCACGAGAAAGAAGGGATTAAACGGGCACGAAAAAGCACGGAATGAATAAAGGGCGTAACAAAGGGAATATATGCAGACAATACCCACAATTACCGACAAAGCACAGTTACCTCCAGCACCCCACTAGACACGAAATAAAAACGGAAGCTCAAAGGATCGTCCTCTAGTGTGGCAGGAGGCTCCTTAAGACACTTGCCTGAGAAGTTATTATCATTATCATTATTATTATTATTATTATTATTATTATTATCATCATCATCATCATCATCATCATTATACGATAGTAATCTCTCGTATGTAACGTGGCAATCTGTAATGGTAATTAAAACCGCATAAAAAATGAAAGAGGACAAATAAGGTACAATACGCTTTCCAAGTCGAAGAAAATACGGTAAAACGACAGACACCAACAAGCATTATACTCATAAGGGATTTTAACTAACTACCAAGATACACAAGTTTAGGTAGCGGTCTATCATTATCAGGAATCATTTTGCTCAACGCATTTTGCGCTACTGTATCCACTCTAGTTTGGCTATGAACTGTTTGGTAACTGTATGAGTGAAGATAAAAGGCTAATCAAGCAGCCTGATTCACAAACTGAGCCCAAGAAAGACTGTAAATAGGCTGCCAGACCGTGGATTCATAAACACCCAAGCTAACAACTTCCCTTCATCATTTGTATCTGCAGGAAGAACACGAAACACAAGAAGATTCTGCACTCCTTTTCCTTTGTCCTTCCTGCGAGAACAAACCTCAGTCGCGGTAGAAAATTAGTCGTAAGATCGCTTGTGAATCCAGACCCAGACACTGACTCCTCTTGCAGCGAGTGTGTGTGTGTGTGTGTGTGTGTGTGGAGGTTCACTTTGTATTCCAGCAGCAGCCGCCCCACACCACTTTATCAGACCAGCCGCCTTTTGAGATCACCGCTCCTGTGTGCAATATGAAGCCGGACAACACTCGCCAGTTTGGCCTTGGATCCACCTGCTGCTGACCTTGGCTGCCTGCTGAACCCTCCAGTGGCCGAAACAGATTTAATATTCCGTTCCGGTGTTTTAATTCAGCCGAAGGTGAGTCCTAGGAGTCTGAGGGTGTTGACTGTGTCACCTGCTGCTGTAATGTATTTTCCTTGTACTCCTGTGACTTAGGTTCAGAACAGCATTAAGTTTAGCGTTAGGGCTGGACCACCTCGCTGGGCCCGTAAGGTCTGTGTGGTCTGTGTATCTCTGTTACCCTATATATCCATTAACTATAGTCGAGACAAACGATATTCCATTTGGGTAACACTAGACGATTTTAACTAAGTTAGACCTAGGAGCCAGAATGTGTTAATTGTTTGCTAAGACTGGGATGCTGGGTTAGAATATATAATTTTGACCACCATGACCGTCATGTGATAAGGTCATAAATCTTTAAACATATACTCACACCTCAGCCAGCTATTTGCCTTTAGAACCAAAATGTCGGATGCCCTATTTACTGTACAGTCAAGAGCAATTGCTTGTTTAATGTACCACTGTGTCTACTTCGCACAAACGGCAGGTCCGTCACTTTCCTCCCTGAAGCAACATATCAGATGCTGTAGTATCATCTTTGGGCAAAGAAACAAACCAAAACCTGTATCACCATAAGAATATCAACCAGCAGAGAAAAGTGATAACCAGAAGAGCATCATCTCTGGGCACAGAAACGTACTAATCTCTTTCATCACAGGATATTAACCAGCGGAGGTAAGTGACACGTAGAAGAGCATCATCAATGGGACGAGAAACACTGAGCCTCTCTCAACTTACGAATATTAGCCAGTAAGGGAATGTGAGATAGAAGAGGTGAAAGATTAGGTGGACTTTTGCCCCCAACTGTACCAAGGTCTTGCACTGGACACACCATAAACACTTCACCCTAAGTCTGAGCCCCAGGTGAGAAAGACCGCCAGCATATATTACGGTATTTAGACGACGAGTGAAGCCAGGTACAAGAGGGTAACGGACGAAGGGGGGAATGGTAGCTAGAATAAAAACAGAATACGTCACTGCAGTCAAGGATTATTTTATTGATTTTTCCTTTCCGTCATCCTGGACATCCTAACACACACACACACACACACACACACACACACACACACACACACACACACACACATAAGGAGGGAAAGGAAAAGCCACCCAACCCCCCTCCCCACCACCACCACCACCCCAACTGCCCTTGTCACCTAAGCCTGAATAAGATGTCAAGTAGCCGAGCGTGTCAGGTGGGAGAGGGGAGGATGGGGGGGGGGGGGACGGTGAAGGAGTGAGAAAAGGAATGGCACTCAGGAAGAAATAAGTTGAGCTGAGAGAGAGAGAGAGAGAGAGAGAGAGAATATCAAGGGAAAAAGAGACGAGGTACACAGCCACACATCGTCAGCCAGAAGCACCTAAGATGAAGGGCCCGTCTGCCAGGTGAGACTGTAAGCTGCTGATGAAGAGGAGGCACCTGTCAGCCCCTCAGCGTCAGTCCCCTTGTGCCTCGCTCCGACCCCAGCGACTCGTGCAGCTCGAGGATGTTTCTTTTCGTCCTGGTTCTTGTTATCTCCTTATGATTTTACTCGGACTGGGAGAGACTTTTCTTGCTGAAGAGGATAGCATTTTTCACGTATTCCTGCTACACGCGGACGATTTCACTCCACTTGGGAGTGATATTTCGATTTAGAGAGGTTTAAGGCAGCCTTCATTAATCCCTCCTTTATTAGAGGCCCGTCATAGTTAATTAAATCGACTGGAGGCAGCAAGAATTAACTATAGTCATACGACATCGTAGAGACATTCCTATGATGAGTTAAATATACTGGCGGAAACAAGGAAAAGATAAAATGAACGTCAACCGGATTTAGGGGGTATATATGGTTTTCATCTTATTGACCTTATTTTTAGTGATCCTTGTTCTTACCGAACGATTTCATTAAATTTCTGAAAGTGTTCTCGTACTGGAAGAGTTTATTATGGTTAAACCAAATCCCTCTAATTCCAAATGCCTCTCCTAAGGTGAACAGAATCGTGTGGATGCAACAAGAGGACTGGAGGTGAAAGGAGGACAGTCAGGATGAAGAGAAGAGGGAAGGCGAGATGAGATACCAGGAAGGAAGGCGAAGTAAAAGACGCGAGGAGATGAGAGTAGGAGGAGACAGATGGGAGGAGGAGATGAGAGGGAGAAGACGAGAAAAAGGAAAGGTCAAGAGATAATGTGGTGGAAGGAGAAGGGAGGACGAAAATGACAGGAAGTGCAAGGAAGGAGAGAGAGAGAGGAAGAGAGGAGGGTGAGACAAGGGGAGAGTCAGTATGAGAAGAGAGGGGGGGAAACTGAGATGAATGGCTGAGGAAGGAGGTGGGGTAGAAGGACGACAGCATCACAAGAAGCGAACAGAGGACTTTAAGAGGAGGATGAGAGAAAGAAGAGAAGAGGACAATCAAGTTCAGAAGAGAGGGGAGACGAAATTTAAAAGGTAGGTCGAGAAATGACTGGGACGGAAGTAGGGAGGAGGAAGGAGGAAGACAGTGATAGATGGATGCAGGAAAGGAAGGAAAGAGGAGGAACGGACGGAGAAAGGAGGAAAAGGAGGAGAGAGGAGGACAGTTGGTCGGGATAACGAGTACAGGAAAGAGTGAGGAAATATAAAGGGAAGGTTGAGGCAGAAGGGCGCAAGAGTAAGGGACAACGGGAGAAAGGATAAAGGAGGGGGATAGAGAGGAACACAGTCAGGATGAGAAGAGCGTTGGGGATGAAGAGTGGGGTGACAAAAGGTAAGAGAAAAGGTGGAGAGGAAATCCGGCGGGGAAGAGGGGGTAGAAGAGGGGGAGAATATGGGGGAGAGGAGAAGACAGGAGAGAAGAGCGAAGAGAGGGGAGGAGAGGAAGAGGGAAAAAAAATGTAAGAAAGAGGAGGAGAGGAAGGAGAAAGGAGGAAAGGAAGGAGAAAGGAGGAGGGGAAGGGGGGATTCGAAAAAAATAAGAAGGGTTAGGAAATATAAAGGAAGCGTTGAGAAAGGGCCAGGTAGGGAGAAGGAGAGAGAGAGAGAGAGAGAGAGAGAGAGAGAGAGAGAGAGAGAGAGAGAGAGAGAGAGAGAGAGAGAGAGAGAGAGAGAGAGAGAGAAAGAAGAAGAGAATTACAGAATGGGATACGAGAGGAAGAATATCAGGATGGAGGAGAGATAACAGGGAAGACCAAGAGAGAGTCGGGTGGGTGAGGAAGGGGTTGAATGAAAGTAATGTCATAAGGAGCGAGGGGAGAGGTGGGGTGAGGAGGGGGGGAAAGTGAGGAATAGGGAGGGGGAGAGAAGAAATGTGGGACGAGAGAGGTAGAGGAGTGGAAAGATGGGGAAGGAGGGGGAGGGGAGAAACGTGGAAGGAGGAGAAAGGGAGAGAAGGGGGTTGGGAAGGAGTGCAGTTCATACCCCAGGAAGACTGATTAACGAGGCTACTGTGCGCTGGTCGTGGGTACAGATATATTAACCCACACGATATAATCTACAGTCGCCCCTCCACCACACGACCCACTACACCTTCAATCTGATGACTTATTATTTCGGTTATCGCCAGGTGGTTCTAGTTGCAGGCGATATTTTGAACTGGAAGGGTTAGATACAACCTTCATTAGCCCCTCGATCACCAGAAGAAACTCCTTAGCTGCGTAAAAGATGTGGTAGTAGCAAGAATACGATAATCACAAGACGTCACCGAATCGAAAACGTTAATGCTTTTACTATGAGGTCGATTTTCTTTTTTTCACTCCACTTTAACTACCACTAGACTACTTCATTCAGTCTACTGGAGACCTCTCACAGCGACAAAGTATTTGTCAGCGAGATCCTACTAAGGTTTCGACTGACTAACTTAAGCAGGCTACCAAATACTTCCAATATATCGTAAACAGTTTAAAACAAGCATGGACTTGTTTTAGTCATCGGAGAACCCGTGTGGAAAAATTCTATACTTTGTACACTTTAACTTGGCCTAAAATTTTCATCACTCCATGTGACGAGGGATTAATGCCACGATATGGTGTCTTCCTATAATGAATATATGGTGCTTGTCACGAAGCAATGTTATGAGGAGATTGTGAAAAAAAAAAAAAAAAAAAGCAAACGGAAATATATTCCAAGTTAAGGTGAACGAACTCATATACGAGTTCAAATTTCGTTCGGATCTCTAATCACACTAGCCGAAAAATAAGGTTTAAGTAAAAGGGATGAGACAGTTTGAATTTATATTTTTCCTTCCTGCACTGGGAATGAACACATTTTTTTTTTTCTTAAATATTATTTGATCTACCTCAGGGATGGGGGACTGAAGAGAGAGGCTGCGAAAGATCGAGTAGCGTGGAGAGCAACCATTAGGTGATTAAGGCGGACGCAAGCAAGCATGTAGAACTTTTATCATAACCGAACGAACGAATCTACTGCCACACTCCTGGTGGTTAGTGGGTTACGACGCTCCAGCCAGAAGCGCCAAGAAGTGTTCGAGTCTTATAAATGGCTAGTGTATTGCTCTCATTAACTCTACCTTCCCCCCGGTCTTAATTATCAGGACAGAAGAAGCTAACCCCGGGTCCCTATCGTACACTCTTGATGGAGAAATATATGACTGGCTAGCAGGTAATGAATGGATGGATGGATCTATTGCCAGACACCGAATTCTAAGGTTCATCAATAGAACGACAACACCAAATGCCTCCAAGTTTCTCCACAACCACTCGCTTTCACACCCTGACAACAATCCCAGGCTCCCTCCTTCATATACAAGGAACCATATCATTTAAGTATTTTTTTTTCGCCTAAACTTTGTGCCATTACCTTACTCATATCTTTATTCAGCTACTAATTTATTCTACTTATCAATTTATCTATCTATCTACCTATCTATCTATTTCCTCGTATACCGTACTATTCACTGACCTATCTGTTTACATATATACTTTCTTTTTGTTTCCTGTCATGACAACCGAATCCAGACCTCTTGGGCAACAACTGTGTGTCTTATACAACTGTTCTCTAGACACAATTCATTGCTTCAACCCATTCAATTCGATGATGTCTCGGTTCAGCACCAATGTCAAGCCTTCTCACTACTATCACGTGAATCTCATTAAACGCCCGTAGGTACTTGACTGAGAGGCCACGGAACCGGTGTGCCTTCTACAGTTAGCAAATACCCTCACGCCCACGTACGTTGTGGATAATGTACGATATCAGTAAAAGTCTACTCATCCACTTGGAGGCCATGTTTACGACGTCATGCGTGTAATCGAGTAATTTGAACGTCGCTATTACCAGATTATAGTTAGATAAGCTGGCTTCATGTCTGCCTCCACAACCACCGGATCCTGAACACACACACACACACACACACACACACACACACACACACACACACACACACACACACACACACACACACACATATATACACACACACACATACACACACACACACACACACACACACACACACATATATACACACACACACACACACACACACACACACACACACACACAAAAGCCTAAAGGGAGATCGTAAAGACTGGAGATACAATCGCGGACTTTAATCTCTTCTGTCCAGTGATGTCTCTTTCATATTAATCAGGCCACCACCAAAAGATTTTATTCAACCCAGGATCTCTAGTTGTGTGGGGGTGAATGAAAGCAATATCAAATTTATGTGGCCCGTAAAAGACCTCAAAAGGTGAATAATATCGTCTGGACACAGTAAGTACACATAAAAAGACGTTACCGTAGTGAAATTACCAAGTTGGCCTAAAATTTTAATTTTTCTACTTTAAATGCTCAGCTGAAGTTGCATTCTGCCCATCCTGAAGTCTAAGCTAAAATTGTAATTTCTCTCTTTAATTTTAAAAACTGTCACCTCTCTATCTTGAATCCTATGCAAAAACCGTCATCTCTCAACTCAGAATGCTGAGCTGTTGCAAGAGATTAACGCTGGAACATAAGTCAGGAAGACGTGCTACGGGAAGGATGTACAGCCTAAGAATCGCCTTATTGTACTATCTGACCAAGGGAAACAGGCTGCATAAGGATCAAAATTCTCCGCATAGTTCAAGTGGCAAGAGTATAATGAGATAGGCAGACCTGATATCTCCTTGTGCACCCACTGACTCCCGCACAACATGGCCTAAGGCTGGATCGTAAGGCCGACGACATACTAGCAGACAAGCCGAGTGGGATTTGCATGTGTAATTGGTTAAGCGACAGCAATTATCCGTAAAATTAATGGTCAGGTCGTTCCTTGCACTCAGCCCGCATGCCTCCTGTCACTGCGGGCACTTCACAGCTTGCTAAAAGGGTGCGCCATCAAAATACACGATATTCTAGAGGTTGGGGGCCTTAACATAGGTGGCATGGGAGGCTTCGTTGCACCACTTCCTTTGGGGTTTATTTTGTTTAGTACACCTTAGCAACGTCTTGCATGTAGGCCTAATTTACGTAGTTTTAATATCGACATAGTTTGCTGATGACATTTTGGATACTGATGTGTAATGTGAAATATAAATCGCTATGGAAGAGGTGTTGCGAAATGTCCAAGGCCACAAATAATACGATCCCTGAGTGTAAACTGACACCATTCTTCCCTGCCTCGTTCGTCTCCCGAACTCATAAACAAGCCTCCCTTCTGTTTCCTGTGACTATATTTACAAAGTCACTAAGCATAAGTCGAGTATAAGACTGGGTATGTAATCAAAACTGTCTTCAGAGTTACGGTTACCGAACAGTTGACAATCATATCCACTCATACTGTTACCAAATACTGTAGGAGCATATTATCGTAAGCATGTAGGAAAATAAGAAAAACAAAGCTATCTGAAATAACAGTTAAGAGTTACGGAGTCCTGTTTGTCCTGTACATTAGTTGAGAACCTTTATAAATACACTCCTCTAAATCCCCTTCCCCCCTCCGTCCCCTTGTTGATTCAATTAGCTCTCATACTTCCTTGCCACTCCCTGGGTGCAAACAGGCCATTCAGTGTAAAGGATTGCCCAACGTATCCAAATCAGCTGTGGATTAATTCTGGACACACTTACTTTCCACAAGCCTCTCTACATATTTGGAATCTTATTCGAGGATAAGTCAGACCCACCAAAAGGTCTGAGTATCTTTGCACTCACTAATTTGAACAGAAGAAATTTCGAAGGAATCTAAATATTCATCATAATGCAAATAAGCCACTAGAGTCGGATGAAGAGGAGGACATTTATACTAATTCATGGCATTACGGTAGTAGCTAGTGCTGTAGTGGGAATCCATCACGTGGTAGCTACGATATTGGAGGGTAGTTTTGCTTCCCGGTCGTATACATTCTCTTAACTCACTACTTATCCCCTAAAAGAATACTAGTGCAGTGCAGAAAACGGCAACCTCAGCCTACACTCTGTCGGCTGCACGTCCATTAAGCCTGAGGCCACAACAACGATAATTAACGAGACAGTGAGCAATGACTCGATACCAGCAATGCAATCTTCAGCGACGCACAAACTTTTCATAATCTAAGGTAAGTGCTTCATGAATATTCCACTAAAAAGTGGATTGATATTTACTCGTACACCCGCCCTTGGGAAGCGATAGTGGGCGTTATATTTTGATCGGGACGCGCGTGTGTTTGTATGCCTGTGTATGTATTTTAACAAAATAACCCATGCACTTTCATCCGACATGAACCAAACTTGGTGAAAGGGTTGGAGGTCACCCAACGAGTAAACCTATTATTCAGAGAAAAATAGGTCAAAGGTTAAGGTCACATGACAAGATCAACTTAAAACAGTCTTTATTGGATTCAGATCAAACTTAATGCAGAAAAAATCGCAAAAAAGGTGTTACGAAATTCCCAAAACCACGTGGAATACGACACTACATTACATCCACCTCCACTTACCCAAAATAGCGTTCTCTATCTTCTCACACCCTCTTTACTACTTTCCTCTCTCTCTCTCTCTCTCTCTCTCTCTCTCTCTCTCTCTCTCTCTCTCTCTCTCCATTTTCTCCTCCTCTGAAACGTGAACCCAGTGAACTGTAGGCACAAATCGTCCCTCTCCCCCAGTACACCTTCCTCCATTGTGGGAATGAGGGGTATTGATGGACACTTGCTGAACCCGGCAGCAGAGTCGCCCAGTCATTTCAGTGCCACCACGTGAAAGTGTCCCTCTCCGGCGCGGCGCCACACCTAACCAAAACGTGGATACCAATCTTAACTGACCATTTGTGATTCTCGAGAGGGACGCCTTCATGTGAAGGCTCTGATATAACGCGCTGCCCGGTTATACAAACGTCCCTCAACTCACTCCTTATCCCCTAAAAGGAGGAGGGTCAACTGCAGGAGGGCAACTTCAGCCTGCAGAACATGGTTTACATTTCAAATGAATCTACAACAACAACAGCAACAACAACTACTACTACATAGCTGTAAAAGTCTATACACTATACACTAGTATATGATGCTTAGCCATGAAGAAGTGCTATGGAAAGGACATGCAGCCGTTGTACTGTCCGTCTTTTTCCACCTGAGCTACGTGAAACAAGCTGGAAGAGGAAGAAAATTTGGGCCAAGTTAAGGTGACTGAAGTGATAAATATTGATTTTTTTACTCCCACAACCTACAGTTTACCACTGTGCGACACCTTCACGTGGTGGCACCGACACAACCGAACAGCCCCAGTGCCTGGAGTAATATGTCCCTCTATTATTTTTTTTTTTAATGCAAGAAAGAAGGAGCCAAAGGCCAAGGGCCCGCAAACCGTTCCTTCCACGAAAACAAAAACAAAAACAAAAGAGAGCCAAACTAGGAGATATTAGCTCCTCTGCAACTGTTTCCCGAAGCTATATCCTTTCCACGGCGCTGACCCATTACTGTCACTGTATTCAAAGATCAACGCTTTGTTAAAATTCAGAATTTAAGATGGCCCCATCCATCCAGAATAACCCATTAAACAGCAGGAAAAAGGCAGTTCAAGCCGGCAGTCCACAGGGTTCACTCTTCAGATGTGCCTGGCGCCACAACAACAACTTTTCTCCTCTTTACCTTCCCCTCCCCCTTCACACATACATATTTCCCAATACACCTAACAATATTCTAACACCTCACCACATCTAACATCGAACAAATCAGCCCCTTAGTCATCTTGTTGCATAAAAATCACCTTTTAGAACTCTAAACGTCAAAAAAGGGTACAGGCTTTTAAAATTTCGGGAAAACAAAACCGAAGTGAAAGGTGGCCCTCGCTCCTATCAAGACCTTTATTCATCCTCAACACCACTCCCCTTCTTCGTCAACCCCTTTCATCTCCCTCTTCACCAACCTTCACCCGCACCTTCAACGACCTCTTCGACACCTTTCGTACCCTCTTCACAGACCTCCAGCGCACCTCCACCAGCCTCTTCATCCCAGTCATGCGCACCCCATTCATGATCAGGACCAAAAGGTGTATCGAAAGCATCAACAAGTTGTGCGAGGAGAATGGGCTGAAGATGTCGGAGATTGAGTTCGAAGCCGTGATGAGGGAGGGAAAGGTCAGCAGACTGGGAGAGGGAAGCTTCGGCTTGTGTCGCAGGGTGAAAGCCTACGATTATGACTGGGTTGTCAAGACCTTCTTCGGGAACAGGGCGTTAGAGATGATGAGGTAGGAGTTGGAAGCACTTGTCGGACTGTCGGAAATCGATGGGGTGCAGTAGTTAATAGCGGTCTGCGTTCCCCGCAAAGTTTTGATAACCAAGTACGCTGGAAGGACGCTTGAGTCGTTTCTGAGCAAGAGAAGAGACTCGGTAAAAGCAGGGACAGAAGAGTGGGTGGTTGAAGAGATCATCAGGCAGTTAGTGCACACCCTGGAGAGGATCGCGTCGGCTGGGTGGTGTCATAACGACCTGAAGGACAATAATATATGCTTGAAGGACGACTCCATGATAGTCACAGTCATAGATTTCGGCATGACGACGAAATTCGGCACAAGCGCCTTCACCGAGCCATTGAAAAAGTGGAAATGGCGGAAGTACCCTTGGATGGCACCCGAAATAAAGGCGGGGATGCCCTCCTGTCAGGGATCCGACACATACAGCCTTGCTTGGGTAGTGAAAAGGCTGTATAGGGTGCTGGACGTTAAGATCCCTCCAGGGGTAAAGGTCTGGTTGACGGACGCGACAGAGGAAGACTCTGGATCTCGGCCCCCTCTTTTGGGCTTGATTCGTGCCATGGAAACCCCACCTCCCCAGGTCACTGAAACTCCCCCTCCCCAGGCCATAGTACTTACCCCTCCCCTGCCCAGCGCACAAAAGAGAAAACCTGACACCCAGGAGGAAGGGGAAGGGGAGTCAAAGGCCAAGGGAGCCCGGTGCCTGTTACCCAAGTCCCCAGCCAAGAAAAAGGCCAGGATGAGGCGCTTTTGACCTCCCCAACCCCGCATAAAAACAAGGTATGGGTGACAGGGTGTGTGGTGGCAGGGGACAGGCACCCTTGGCCCATACTCCTGTTTCTTCCACCCCACACCCACCCCCTTTCTTCCACTCCAGCCCCAACCTTGTCTCCTAAAAAACCTAAACCACTGTGACAAGTTCTATCACTTTAAGTTGGCCTAAAAATTCCATCTTGCTTAGTTGTATTAATATATACATACTACAATATGATGCTAGTCACAAAGAAATGCTATAGGAATGATGTCGACCGGTAGCATTTTTTCACAACTGAGCTGTAACAGCAAATTACAGTAATACGAATATTTTGCTAGTCACGAAGAGGTGCAATGGAAATGCAGAACCGCAGTAGTGACTTTCTGCTGAAATATGACGCTAGTTAACAAAGAACCGCAGTAAGTTATTGTCTTTTTCTGAAACTTACCTATAACGATAAATCATGTAACATAAGAGTATTTAATATTTTGCTTGTCACGAAAAATGTGCTATGGAAAAGAAGCAGAACTGTAGTAATGTATTTTTCTGCAAGTAACGAATAAGTGCTATGGAATGGATACAAAATCGTGATTTTTTTTCTTTTTTTTGCCACCGAGTTGTAACAACAGATTAACCCTAGAATATGATAAAAGTCAAGAAGAAGTGCTCTGGAAAGGATGACCAGCCGTTGTACTACCCTTCTCTGCCATTCGTCTACTGCAGTAGCCTATATGAAATATAACTGTAATAGGACGAATATCAAGGTCCGATTATGGTGCAAACAGAACGAAAATCTGGACTAGGTTGAAGAGTAAATGGCTGAAAATCTGGGCTTGGCTTTGGTGCAAAAGGACGAAAATCTGGGCCACGTTAAGGTGCAAGAAAAGACGAAAATCTGGGCCACGTTAAGGTGCAAGGACGAAAATCTAACCTAGGTTATGGTGCAAAAGGACGAAAATCTGGGCTAAGTTAAGAGGCAAAAGGACGAAAATCTGAGCCAAGTTGGAGTGAACGAACTATATGCCCGTTTCGTCGTTGGCTGGGGTGACTTTGCGGCATCTCTTCCTAAGCAACTCACCCTGTAGTACTATCAATGGCTTTGGAAATTTCGTAACACCTCTTCTGGCTTTGGAAATTTCGTAACACCTCTTCCTTTGCGATTTATTCCTCACCTTACGCCTCAGCATGTCCTTGTATGTTACTGATGCAAACTATCTGACATGGAAGCAATACAAATACATACAGCAGAATGTGAAGGTGAAATATGCTAAATAAATAGCTAAGGAAGAGGTGCTACGAAGCCTACCATGCTACCTAGAACACGGCCCTGTATCACCACACCTTGACCAAATACTGCTTACCTGTTTTAATTCATTCATTTTATATTGGCCCAGATTTTCGTCCCTTTGCAGCTTATTTCCCGTAGCTCAGTGACGGGAAAAGAAAATATTACGGCTCCAAATCCTTTTCACAGCACTTCTTCATGACTAGCACCATATTCTAGTGTCCATCGATTGTTACAACTCAACATTCTAGGTGGAGAGATGACAGTTTTAGGCCAGATTAAAGCGAACAGGGTATAATTAAGTACAGTTCTTCTACCTTTGCTTGGCCTAGAATTTCGTCCTTTTGCGGCATACTTCGCGTAACTCACTGACAGAAAAATACAATATTACGGCTTAACATTCTGGCCACAGAAATTCTTCGTGACCACCGCCATATTATCGTGGTAATCACTTATCACAGCTCAAGATTCGAGATGCGGTGATGGCAATGTTATGCGTAGATGAAGTGAAGAAAGTTGACCTACCTATCAATCAGCTAATTATCCCACTCTCGCGACACCACACCTTTCTGAGAGAGAGAGAGAGAGAGAGAGAGAGAGAGAGAGAGAAATAATTCTACTAACTTGTATAACCACAAGCCAAATAGTATAATTCACCATGCATCATTTTCTCAAGGTAATGCGATTTAATAAAACAATAAAAAGTAATACCAACCATTAATATCCTCTAATATCTAGACGTTAGTATCTGCGAGGGTCGTGTTAGGAAGCTTCAGCATCATACAGTACATATTCACTCGAGAGGAACAATCAAGAACACACTTAAAACAAACTGAAATCTAAAACAAGGAAATCACTAAAAGAGGTCTTTATTATGCTGAATGTAAAGGATAATATAACAGAGACGTCACTGTATTCAATCATTCGCCTAACCTTTCACAGCCCGTCTTTTTTTCGTCGCGTTGAGTGTTGCCTACAACTGACAACTAGGCTTGGAGTCAGATTCCGTATTGATAAATACTCTTGGTCTTAAGCTTTGTGTAAGACTGCGCGACTACCCTTTTGTCTTCAGGCATACAACAACCATACACTTTACAACCAAATCAGAGTGAATATTAGACTGAGAAAATACTAAAGCTCAAATAATTTCTGATGACTGTAAAGTGCTGTGGACTATTTTTCTTCAGATAAGTTAATTACATTTCATGGTCGGAGCAACTCTAGTCTCCTATTTCAGGTAACGCCAAACGATTTTAATAGCGCCGATGAGTCACAAGAGCTTAACGTCGAGGTCCTTGATAAACACGGATCCTGTGAAGGAAATATTATTATCTGGCAAATATTGCTTACACTTTAATCCAGTTGAGAGTGAGTCATGGGAACCTGCGAGGGCAAGATCCCTGGTAAATACGGGCCCAGGGGAGGAGAGTTATTACCAAGCGAATCTTGCTCACCTTCTGGACAAGCCAACATGGAGGCGCCGAAAGGTCCACGATTTTTTTCATGTTGGCACTTGACCCTCGAACTTCACTTGGGAAGTATTCTCATCTGTTTAGGAGATATTTTATCACTTTGGTATTCGAGAGGGACACCTTCGTGTGGTGGCACCGATATGAACGGACTAATCCACTTCTTGGACATACAAACATCCCTCTTCCTGTCTCCCGGTAAGAGGATCGTGAGCTGTAGGAGGCGTGCAACTGAATCATGCAGTCTACTGGTTTCACAGCCGGATGAGCTTTGGGCTACAACAACAACAAAACAACTACTACAATAACAAGAGCCGCATTAACAACTACAGCAAGAACAACAACAGCAACAGCAACAACAACAACAACTACTACTACTACTACTACTACTACTACTACTACTACTACTACTACTACTACTATTCCAAAGACATTTTTATTTTCATTGCATTCTTGCTATCGCCAACTAATTTTGCTCAGCTCGACACTTCGCGAACTGAAGGGTTTAGAGACAACCTTCAGTAACTCCTTCAGTACAACAGATCCGTTCAAAGTTGCATAAAATCGTCTAGGGGTATCAAGAATATAGTGCATAATACGTCCAGGGTCATCAGGGTTTAAAATTTATATCGTGGAGGGGATGGTACGCCACCTGTTTTTGACGATAATTTCTGAAGCACGTGACACATGTCGAGTACGAGTATGTCTGGCCTTCTGTATCCTTGCTGACGGCACTCCGCAATGAGGGACGCAGGCTAATCATATGTATTAATAATGCCTTCCACAAAGTGCCACAAAAATAATTGATGGCTTGCTTCCACTTCGCCATTAAAGTATCAACTCCCTAAAACCGCTATTTTTTTTTCTTTCTCTACTTTTTTTTTTTTTTTTACAACCTCCAGGAGATAACATTTAGCCAACGGGAGACTTCTCAGTTGCGAGGGGACTGATATAGCCTTAACAAATTCCTTCACTAGTGAAGATCCGTCTGGAGATGACAAGAATTAGGTACACAAAAAGTTCTCAGACGAAAAGCTAATCACCTAATCTTTATAAACCACCCAGCACCCTCCCTCACTAGCCTTGATCTCTGCTTTTCCTTTTTTATGCACAGATATCAGTATCTAAGGGTTGTATCCTAGGTGGCACTAGAAGCTTCGCAACACCTCATCTTCAGCTAGTTATTTGCATCTTACTGCTTCAGAATCTTTCGGATGACATTTTTTTTGCTTTAACATCGACACAGCTTACGTCAGTGATATAAAAGAGGACACTGAGGGTCTAATGTACTTAATAAATCGCCAAGGAAGAGGTATTACGAAGTGACCAATGCTGCTCAGAATACGACCCTGAGACGAGTACAGGGTTTGAAATATTGCAAGCTGTCGTCACTGAGGGTATCGATTATATACCATCAATTATTGCTGGAACAAAAGAAATCATACGTATATATGGCAATGTTTACTGGTAAGACAGAAAATTGAGGCCTTGAACCCTCCTCTGCCCAACCTGAACCCTTTTTGGTCCAACTTGTACGAACCTCCTTAGTCCTGCTTGTAACCTTTTTGGCCCGACCTAAACCCTCTTTGGTCCAACTCTACCCTTTTTGGCCCTACCTGAACCCTCTCTGGCACGACTCGAACCTTCTTTGGTCAGACTTGAACCGTCTCCAAACCTGATTATGGTTTTAATCGGGCGAAACTATTGTAGGATAGCTTACCAGTTTCATCATTCACTTACGTGAACACACTTCTTCCAATATCGCCATTGTATTCGACCATTCGTCGCCATTTTAAAGTCCTCACAATTTAAGCTTCAGCAAGGTTACCGCAGGTAAATACGAACACCTGCCTCTGTATCTCGGTTAGGCTACATGCTGATGGAGGAAGACACAGGAGATGAAAAAAATATTGGGGGAATGGCAAAAGGAATACCACTTGACTTGCCGCATAGGAATGATAAGCGGCGTTTATTTATTTGAAAATTCACAAGCTGGAGGAGGAAGAAACAAGAAATAAGGAAATAGCTAGTGGAATAGTGAAAGGAAGAAGACGTGAGTTACGACACACGAATCAGAATAAGAGAGGTTTATCACTATGAAGGGCCGTTGTGAAGGGCAGTGGTAGGTGATACACAAGTAAGGCACGGCCACACAACGTGAACATGGAGTCAAAGGTGAAGGAGACCGGCATAATTATGAAACGCTAGGTTGTGCCCACACTGAAATAGACCGTGGTAAATGGTGAGCGTGATCGGTTTGAAAAGGGACAAGAAGCTGCTCTGTACAGTATATTATGCTGTGTGTGTGTGTGTGTGTGTGTGTGTGTGTGTGTGTGTGTGTGTGTGTGTGTGTGTGTGTACAGTATAAAGAGAGAGAGAGAGAGAGAGAGAGAGAGAGAGAGAGAGAGAGAGAGAGAGAGAGAGAGAGAGAATCATGGTTGAATGATGTATACATATGCATATATGTGCCTCATATCACGCGCTTGAAGAGAAAAGGAAACAACGTTTTACCTGATGATTCATTTCAAGTTATTTATCATCAGTATTTATTTTTGCTTAATTATATGCTTATTTACGAAAAACTTTAACCTTATCTACAAAATATTTCTCACCTCCTGAGTCGAACGAGTGTCTCCAATGCTAGACAAGATGTCTGGCAGCAGCTAGAATAAAGCCAAACATGTCCAGTGACTAAATGGGTTAAGCAGTGTTCTGTGCTGACTCCGCCTTTACCGGCATTTAAGAATTCCGCCAGCGCACGGAATGGTGGCGCAGGCTTTGTGCAGATACTCATTTCACAAAACCGTCAGGTGAGGTGGAGGTCTGGTGGTTTGAGAGATGGTCTGCTCTTCGATTAGATGGAAATTCGATCCCACTCTCGGAAAAGCAACAGTTTGATGATTCGAACTTACAGAGTTTACACATTTTCTGCAATGCTCACCGGCATGTCACAAACACCCCACCCCCACCCCCGCTCATACCATTACAACAATTTTGAATGAGCAAGTCATAGCGTACATTCAATCCGGAGGGTGGGTATCAGTGACGAGATGGTGACAGGTGAAAGTGCGTAATACACAGGATTGCTGAGCACTCATGGAACGGATTATGAAGTCTATGCCCAAGCTAAAGTAGTGTAATATATATATATATATATATATATATATATATATATATATATATATATATATATATATATAATCACTTTGTCAGCTACCAGTTTACAAACCCATTTTTCTATCACAGTGCTAGAATCATCATCATCATCATCATCATCATCATCATCGTCAGTCTATGTCAGTCCAACGCAAAACAAAGGCCTCTCTTAACGTTCTCCACTCTGGTGTGGTGACTGTTTGACTGTTCCATCTAATCCCGCTATATTTACAGATTTCCTCCATTCATCTTGTCCTCTGCCTATCCCGGTACACCTCCCCCCCCCCCAGTTAGGTGGCGTGGTGAGTGGCAGTAACTTCATCTGTTAACGTCCCACGAAACAAGGACTGTTAGGCCTCCGGGAACGGACTGACAACTGGCAAAGTGTCATGTCTCTAAAAATGAAAAAGGCCATTACTACTAATAAATGAGCAATGACTTCATTCAGCATGGCTCTACGGTACACTGAGGCACTATCCATATGCTGTTTTATTCCTGCTATCACCGGGCGATTTTATTGCGTTTAGGAGAGACTTTTTCGAACTGAACGAGCTGAAATAGTATAGTTTTTATTTACCCTTCACTCCACGAGGTCTCACAGGATAAACTAATAACATACGTCACCGGAATGAAGAGTTTAATAAATCTGACAGGACAAAATCAGAATAAAAAAAAAAAAAAAAACGAGGAAGACTGTGGGGTAAGTTGGGACAGTTCCTTTTGAAAGCCACCTACGCAGTGAGCAACATCAGAAAAAAAAGACACGGTTATAATGGCTTTCTCGAGAATAGCCAGTGCATAAAAAGGACGAATAAATACTTTTATACCAGAAAATTCTCATCAAAACGATCGAGAACATGGACAGCGTAGTCAATAAGTTATCCTGATTGTTTATACGATGAGGCGCGTTACCTGGAAAAGAGCAAACAGAGCTGTCCCGACCATGAGATGGCTTATAGCGATAGTACTTACACTCAGCGTCCCATAATTCGCTCTTAGCTGCAAGCAATCAACTGGAGTTTGCGGGAATAAATAATAGAGAAGACGCCGCTATGAAAGTGTTAAGGATAGAAGATATATTAGCCTGTTAACTAGGAAGACAAAAACAGCGGAGAAGAATTAGAGGTGGCAGTGAACAGGCGGCAGTGAACAGCTGGCAGTGAACAGTGAAGTTTCCTAAAACGGAATTTGGTAGAAAGGAAAATGGTAAGAACGTGTTATGCTTTTAATGAAATGACCTCTACAATCATCTATTAATCTATCAGAGGTAATGGAAAGATATGCTTTCACGTGATGGCCTGGTTATATCGTCTCTCAGTTCCCTCTCACTTCACCCAGTAGTTCACCGGGATCTTGTTCAGATGAGCCAGGGACACAATAACAACACATCAAACCATCATGTCGTTCAAGAGGTAAAGGAAGGATGAAAGCAATGCCTGTCGATTACACAAGAGGCAATAAGGCAGACGATGCACTTTTGCCAAGTCCAAATCCTCCCCTAGACCTTGACGCTAAATAGTCCATGTTACTGCCCGGTTCCCAATTACTGTGCTGGATAAACAGGGACTAGGCGGAAACCAACTAAACCTGACAGTCTGACCGGCCCCGCGAATCATGTGTGCAATCATAAATCGACAAAAAGGAGGTAGAGGGAAGGACGAGGTGGAGTGGAGGAGACGATAGAAATATCTGCAATACGAGTATTTTTGTTTGCATCATTACAGCAAAATGTCAGAATACATGCCTATTCCATTACACAATGTCTTCCAGCTACAAACTAAATGCACACACACACACACACACACACACACACACTCGCAGGCTACGTCCAGTGCTAATGAGATTCAAGAGAGCGGGATAAATCACAGGGGGAGGCAAAGAAAATGGTGAGATAAGTGGAAACAATCTAGCTTAAGTGTTGAAGCATTGTGCGGCAGAGATGAGGTTAAGTCTCTCTCTCTCTCTCTCTCTCTCTCTCCCTCTCTCTCTCAAAAATTCCCCATGAGCCTCGTACACGCTAATTGCACATCCCTTTGCCACATACCTCTGACATTTTAACCATTTCCCTTATGCAGACGACGCTAAATTTGGGAGGAATTTCGGAAACCTAGGTGTCAAAGGATGCCGACGCCGTGTGGATGGAGGGGTGAGGGGAGGGCGGCCTGATAGCGTCGCATTTAGCCGTCAGTACCGGTCAGAAGGGCAGGGGGTCAGCCGGCATCAAGGTGGACGTGTGGTTGAACGAGGCCCTTCACTTAGGTTAGGAGTGATTATGAAAGGCCTAAACTGATGACGGGCTTAAACTGACATGAAAGGGGTAAATTGATATGAAAGACATAAATTAATATGAAAGTTCTAAACAATTATGAAAAGCTTAAACTGATATCAAAGGCCTAAACTGACATGGAAGGCCTGAAGTGATATGAAATGCCTGACATGAAATGGAATTACTACACCGATTATAAAATGCCTAAACTGGTATGTCTAAAGAGATATCATTGTCTTTTACTGATACAGAACCCCTGAAGTCTGTACTGATATGGAATGCCTACACTGATATGAAATTCTTGACGATATGAAATGCCTGAAATGATACAAAGGACTTAAACTGATATAGAATGGCTAATTGATATGAAATGCCTTAATTCAAATGAAATGCCTGAACTGGTATGAAATGTCTAAACTGATATGAAATGCCCAAACTGATGTGATTTGTTTGGAAACAATATTTTAGCTTGGAAGCCTTGTTTTGTTAAAATGTTCTTATTACATGCCCTTATGAAAAGAGGACACAACCAAAGGCTCAGAGGTTGAAAAAGTTGTTCTTTCCAGGATAAAAAAATCAACAAAGGGTATGTAAACCAAGATCCGTTCACTTCGAAATGCCTTGTCTCATTTAAAAAGGCAGGACGTTGCAGGAAAGGGAATACAGACTGAGGAAGGCAGTTCTAGAGTTGAACTGTTGCATACATTCAGCTTCAGTGCTTGTATGGGAACAGTATTCAACTTAAAAGGCCTACCTGAAATACTGTTCATTTTGAATGCCCTGAATAACTGAATGAAATGCATATCACGAACAAGACTTACAATCGTACTGCTTAAAAATATCCTAGATTTATGGGCACTGAAGAAGAGCTACGGACGACACAAAGCCTATCCACAGAGACATTGCACGGGCCCTCTGAATACTGGCTGTGTCGTATGAAATGTTAGAGAAGTAAAGAATTTAATTAATGATTTAAAGAACTTAACCTTCAAACACCAGGATAATATCAAGGCGAACATGTAATTGCAGGCTGATATATAGGTATGAAGGTGAATCATCATTACTATTTCAATCTGTATAACGTTTCAATAAAAAAGGCGGGTGAGATATTATGACTGAATTTCACCACTAACTCTGGCATACGGTCAGTTCTGAGCCAGCTTAACTGAATCGCTGCAAGGAATGTCTTTTAAGTTTAAATCTCATCATCATTTTCACAATCATCATCATTCAGAAAGAGCAAAGGGAAAAAAACAGTAACCGAACTGCTCACACCAAATTGTGTATGTCTTGTGTGTTGTGTGGGTGTGCATGTCATTGTGTGTGCTGCGTGCATGCGTGCGTGCGTGCGTGTGTGTGCATACCTACATATGTGAGTCTGCGGCCGCGGTGTGTGTGTGTGTGTGTGTGTGTGTGTGTGTGTGTGTGTGTGTGTGTGTGTGTGTGTGTGTGTGTGTGTGTGTGTGTGTGTGTGTGTGTGTGTGTGTGTGCGTGCGTGCGTGCGTGCGTGCGTGCGTGCGTGAGCGGTGTCTACTAAGATAAAGGCAACTATTTCATACTGCACAATGTCGCTCTAATATTTCAAGTTGTATCAAGTAATGAGGCTGAGCATGACTTGCCAGAAAGCACGTCCAAATGAAATCCAATCATACTTAAACCCACTAGAAAACCGAGTACGGGACTCTAATGTACCTCCCATAATAAGGCACGCTGATAAGAAGTAAATGAAATAAACATACGCCTCACACGAAAAACACTGGAAGACAATATTGCTCAATACACTAAGCGAGGTCTCATAAAAAGTCAGGGAACTGATTCAAAATAACAACTTTTTTCGCAGATTTGGTGCAATAATTTAGGGGGGAAAGGCGAATAGGGTAATAGATAACAATGGACCTAGAACAGACATTTTTTTTTTCTGTAATTTACCATGTACTCTGCTGCGGAAAAGTATGTCAAGGAAGTAACAACAGTAAAAAAATAAAAGCTAAAGAGAAGAATGAACTATTTCATGGTCTCGTCAACTCAACCAATTTATTTTAAGTAAAACCAGATGATTTTTATTCAACTGAGGGCGAGTCAAAAGTGGTTGAATTTCAGCAGTGTCTCTCTCAATCCTCTCATGATAGTGTCAGTTCTTCTACTTTCGCCACAACTGATGACTTTATTCAGCTGGGGGTGAGTCAAAATAGTCTGAGTGATAGCACTGAAAATGGAAGATAAGAGGACCATTTAATAGTGAAAAAAGAACATAAAAAGGTCATCTAAGTGCGAAAAAGAACAAAAAAAGCGCCACTTAATAGCGAAAAAGAACGAAACAAAACAATAGCAAAAAAGAACATAAAAAGGTCTCTGAATAGCGAAAAAGAAAAAGGACACTTCATAACGAAAAATTACGCAAAAAGGCCATTCAATAGCGAAAATGAACAGAAAAGGGTCACTTAGTAACAAAAAAAGAAATAGGTCGCAACTAAAAAAAAAAAGAATAGGAACACTTGATAGCGAAAAGGAACAGAAAAAGTCCACTTAAGAGCTACAAAGGACATAAAAACGCCACTTAATAGCGAAAAAATAACGACAGCATACAACCAAGGCTCACTGCATTACTGATGATAAGAGCGTACAGGGAGGCGCTGCGGCCAATTAGGGTTACACTAAGGAGGTAATTGGCTGTGATGGCGGGCAACGAGGCTGGCAGTGTTTTGTGAATGAGTACAAGCGACCCGCAGATTGATCGCAAGAAGGGTGTCGCATTTTATAAGGCATTCAGGGTTACATGACAGGGTAGATCGGGAGGATGCATGAGCTGGCTTACTTTGGCTCGAGAGAGGGACGGCTTCATGTGATGGCACCAATATTTCGGCACGCTGGAGCATACAAACGTCCCTCAGCTCCCTCCCTATCCATTCTCCTCATAGAAGGTTGGTGTGCTGCAGCAGATGGGAAGTTTCAGCCAGCAGTCTACTGAGTTCTCATACAGATGAGCCTAGAGCTGCAACACCTACTACCATAACTTGACCAAAAATCGCCATCTCTCCCTCTTGAATGATAACTATAACAACACAGTAACAGTAACATATGATGCTAGCCACGAAAACGTGCTACGGACACTGTTTAGAGCCGTAGTATTGTTTTTTTCCGCCAATGAGTTACGAGAAACAGCAGAAAAACGAAGCTCTGAGCCAGGTTAAGGTGAAAGACCTATAGGGTGGGGAGGACGTCCTTAGTTTACCATCCATTTCTTAACCCATTCATTTCGGCAACTTGCTGCATTGATTTGTGCTTCCTACTTCCACACAGTTTTATTCAGCTATGAGATCTTTTGCCCAGAGGGGGCTAAATGAACGCAATATCTAAACTCTACAATTCCAAATTTTCTTGTAACTTGAATAAAATTGCCCGGAGATAGAAAGAATACAATTAAAGATACGTTAGCGGATAGAAGAGGCCAATCTGCTAAAGACGAAAGAAAACTTAACCATGCTTTTCGCTGCAACCAAATGATTATCTTCGGGTTTGGAGTGGTGTCTCGTTGTCTCAGGGTTATCTAAGAAACACAGATACGAGAAGGCACACTGATCCTTAAGGAGCGTATCTGCTGGCGTAAAACTACTTAGCTTACTCAAAATATCTAACCAACCTCTGCGAGACAAGGCTAGGAAAGAGGAAAGGTCTCCGCACACTACACTCTGGCAGACGGATGATCAACATACACCATCCTTGTTAGAACGAACGGACATGGATATTCTTTTACCGGAAGGCAGAAGAAGAAATATCATTAAATATACAATCTCTAAACTGCATTAAAAAAAATAAAAGAGCATACACAGTCACAGGATATTCTTGAATTAAATCGATAAATTCAGCTTTCTACACTCATGTCATTATCGTTTGATTTGCACAGCACAGCTACACAGTAATGGCCCACCTTATAACAAACTTCATATGGATCAACAGGTGTTGCTCTTTGCTGTTCTGTATTCTCCTTTGGGCGATGCAAAGTAGCCGAGTGGTGTATTTTGCTGAGCTGCTGGGGCTCGGTGGTTAACGTACTCGTCTCGTGATGCGTTAGCTACGGGTCTAGGTTTTCAGTCCATGGTATGGCGGACATTCAGTGAGGGTGGTGCTAGTATGTCAGTATGTCCTTTCATATGACTGCATATGTTCGCACCCTGCCGGCTCTACCGACGACAGAAAAGCATACGGCAGAAAAGCATACACTGACCCATAAAAACACAGCCAATGCAACATTGACACTGACACACATTACTCCTACAAGCATCCTTTTCACATTTGTATTTCGCCAGCATGTGGAAGGGTTAGTCTGAGCTATCAGTATCCCTCCGTCGGAGGAGAAACAGTTTGATTTAATAAGGACTACTACAGATACAGATACAGATACGGATACAGATACAGGTACACATACGGATTATACGGATACAGATACGGTAGAGATACAGATACAGTGCTGGGTTTTATGGAGAGAGAGGATTATTGACGGGGTTGATGTTACTACCTAGATTCCGTAATAACTTTCTGGATTAGTTTGGATCATAACCTAAAGGATTTAACTCCTTCAATTCAAGGAGGTCTCTTTCCTTTTAACACGACCACCACAAGACGATCTGATACAGTTTAAGGAGTTTCTCTAACAATGAAGAAATTAATGGAGGCTATAACTTTCAAAATTAAGCTGGACATAAGTATTTGGTGGTGAGGAGAATGAAAAATAGGGGATGTATCGTGCTGAAGTGGTTAATAATATTAAAAATATGCATACGGGACTAATTGGGAGCAAACAACGTGCGACGGAAATAGAGAAATTGTAACATCTTCGAAAAATGAGCCACAGAAGAAACAATGCAAGTATCAAGTTCAGAATACAAGAGGGCAACTGGAGCGAGACAACAATTTACGATCGAAATTCTTAATAGAGCTGAAGAACAAGGAATTGAAAGAACGACGTGAAATTGTGGTCTCAGAATTAACCATGAGGAGAGATACTGTCAGTTTCAAAAGCCTGCCTAACATTTCACTTCCCCTGGTTCTCACTTTTCATTGCTGGCTAATTTTCCTAAGGTGAACAGCGTGGAATGCTTTCTTGCATTTGTTGTAGATGATACTCTCTGATAAGATGCATAAGGGAGAAAAATAACGTACATATCCTAAGTGTGACATAGATACAATGTAATAGCAGGCAAACTTTTTATTCTTGTCTGTACTTAGAGTCTGAATATTTGCTAGAGAGTGGAGCGACTGTGGGTCTGATAAAAATGAGACACTAAATGAAATATTTAACGTGTGGTTGAAATTCCTCCAACAATTTAATGAAGTACTGGTCAAAGATATATAGAGAAAATGGTGTGATATCAGATAATGACACAGACGAGCTGAACAACTGCCGATTTATCTTGACTGAGATACGACAGAAGAAGAAGAAGAAAAAAAAAAAAAACAGGCGAACACATCCCCGTCTCTCGTAATTTCATTCAACAGCAGATAAATTGTCCACGAGCCCCCCTCCTCCCCGACACACACGCACACTCTTCATCCACTTCATAATTCTCCACATACCCACCCATCCACCTCCGTCCCTCTTTTCTTACTCCTCCTACCTTTCCAGTAGTCAATTCCATGCTCACGTCCTTCGTAATTCCATTCAGCAACAAAAAACAGAGAAACTCCCTCTCCCCCTCTAGTCGTCCCCCCTCCCTCTATCCATTCCACATTCTACACCTTACACGCCTGCACACAGACATCCACTTCCATCCAGCTCTTCTTTTCCCTTTCCCCGTCCCCCTTGCTAATAATCGACAACATACCCCCGTCCATCGTAATTCTATTCAACAACAGGGACACCCCACCCACCCTCTACTCTCCGTCAACGGCACATTTCTGCACATATCCATCTACTTCCTTCTTTCTCTTCTTTTCTCCCACTCCCTCTTCCCAGCAGTCGATCACATGTCCACGTCCTTTGTAATTCCATTCAGTAACAGAAAAGCCCCACTCCCTCCTCCAACCTCCCTCTTTTTATCCGCTCCACATTTCTAAATGTCCAACTACATCACATTCCCGCACATACCTATCCATCCACATAATTTCCTCTCCTCCTCCACTTCCCAGCAGTCGATCACATACCCACGTCCGTCGTAATTCCATTCAGTAACAGAGAAATACCTCCCCCAAACCTCCTTCCATCCATCCCCTCCACATTTCGGCAAAAGCGGTGTGGTAAATCTCCGGTAATGGGCCTCAATCCACCACTCTTGCCCCATTATCGCCGTAGTTTAGAGGCTGGTAATGGGTACGTCAGAGGGGCACTCACGGAGCTTCATGGCGGTGATAAGGGAGGAGTGATAAGCGTGAGGGGAATGGGGGTGATGAGATGGGGAGGAGGGGAAGGTTGGGAAAAAATTAGTGTTGATGTCCGAGATGCTATGCAAATTAGGAAGGAGGAGGGAAAAGAAGATATGATAGGAGAGGAGAGAAGGGAAGAGAGGAGGAGAGATGAGAAGGGAAATCAAGTGAAGAAGTGATGTTGATGTGATGTGATGCAAAATGAAAAGAAGAGAAGATAGAAGTAATAAGGACGAGGAATGTGGGTGACTGAACACAGTAGTGGAGGGGCTGGAAAAAAAAAAAAAGTCTGATTTCCATGATGTTAGGCAAATTAAAAGTGAGGAGAGGAAAGGAGACAAGAGAACAGATGAGATAAGAAGGAAAGAGAATTAAAAAAAAATGGTGGTGATTTCCAAGTTGCTATGCAAATTAGAAGAGAGGGGAGAAAAGGCGAGAGGAAGGAGGAGAGGAGAGGAGAGAAGAGGAGAGGAGAGGAGAGGAGAGGAGTGGAAAGGAGAGGAGAGGATAGAAAAGACAAGGACGAAAGATGAGGGTGAGGGACGGGAGGACTGAGGAAAAAAAAAGTGAGGTGATTTCCAAGCCTATGCAAATTAAAACAGAAGAGAAGGGAATAGGAGGGAACGGAAAAGAAGAGAAGTGAAGTGAAGGGAAGACAACAGAAATGAAGAGAAAAGAATACGTGATAGAGTCGAGGGGTAAATGAAAAAAAAGGATGATTTCCAAGATGCCATGCAAATGAGAGAGAGAGAGAGAGAGAGAGAGAGAGAGAGAGAGAGAGAGAGAGAGAGAGAGAGAGAGAGAATTATTATCCATCACAGTTACCTTAATAAAGTCAAACTAATGAAAAATCTAATTCTTCTAGTACCAAGAATTTCTCTCAGGAAAAAAAAAAAAAAGTCCTCTAACGGTAGCTAGGAAAACAAGCAAAAAAAAAAAAAAAATCATGGTGCTTAAAGAGTCTAATGGAAAAACCAAAAATTTTCCCCATTCTTGCTTGTTGGAGAGAGATTTCAATTTTCTCCTTCCTTCATAAAAGCACCGTTTCTCTTCAGGCTTCTTCTGTATAAGAAATGTTAGTTAATTCGCACCATAAACAAATCTCCACAGCACTTATTATCGAAGTAGTTTTGCCATAGTTATCATTTTTCACTTGCCCCCTACCCCAACTCCCAAAAAAAAGTTGTTAAGTGTTTCGCAGTTATGAGAGTGAAGTTAAAGCACAAACAAGCACTTTCTCACTTAATTTATTCTCCTAACTTACACTCACGAGGGTTTGTGAATGTGGCCCCAGGGTGCTCTCGCTCCCCGTGCTTGGAGACAGGGTGGAGATGGGGAGTTGTCCCTGGCTTGGAGGTTCTCGCGGCATCTCTTTCTTTGCGATTTAGTTACCTGTTACATCTTAACTCCTTCAAATACGGTGACATCTTGCTGTCTAGATTTTTTTTTCTCTTTTTGGCTCACGAGAGATTTTTTTTAACTGGAGAGATTAGATAATAGTCTACACTGATTCCTCACTTCTGGGAAATTCTTCTAGGCTGAAAACGATTGGAGGTTCTTGTAGTGAAGAGGCTCATGTCTTTTTTTCTTCGTTATGGATGCCAACTACGGCCATATAAAAAATGATTTTGAAAAATAAAAATAGGTGTACTATACAATATAAATCGCCAAGGAAGAAATATTATGAGATTCAAATAACATGGCTACAACTATGATGCACGATAGGAAGGAGACAGTACAAGGGGTTTAAAGCGGTTACTGTATTTCCTTTTCATTACTCATTATACGCACAAATGAACCATTCATTCTACTATTTTTTTTTTTCTAATTCAGCAGTATGCAAAGAATGGATGATGACTGACCCAGAGCTGAGGTCATTGTCTCTTACCAAACTGGCTCCATTACCATTACCTCGACCACTAGTGATTAAGAAATAATCGATTAATAAGCCCTCTCCCCCCACAAGCACACACAATTACGAAACATCTTTGGCTGAATTTGTTCTTTAAACTGACTTTATTTTATTTTTTTTAACTGATATACTGTAACTACCATGCAATTCGTAGTCAAGCTAGAGCAATCAAGGCGGAGTACAAACTAGGATAAATACTGAAATTACAAAAAAAAAAAATAATAATAATAATAATAATGGAGGTCACTGTCCTTTATCAGACACACAAGGTTCTACCAGGTAATGACCTCTTAACAGAACTCTTTAACAAATTACCCTGAGAAATAAACTAGTGATCGACAGTCCATTAAGTTCGATTAGCTAGTCCTTTTTTCCCCCACAGGATTTGATTACTGAGAGCAGGATCCTTATTTACCAACAATCTTGACCTCAGTTGTGTACGACTACTTATTTATTCTTTTAACTCTATCACACTCTTGACACACAAACTGAATAATGGAATGAAATAACACGAAAACTCTAAGAGAAATTTGCCAATACTACCTTGCTATGAACATTAATCGATTCAAGAAATTGGTTAAGATCCTTGATAAGTACTGTGCGATGCCAGACTCTTTGTAGGCGCATCACCCTTCGCTGTAACTCACCTCACGGGGCGCAGTTCGGATATGTAGTGTGAGCGCACTAATCAGAGCTGCCATTAACTCCATCACTGCTACACGTCGCCTCTAAACTGATTAAAGTCGTCTGTTCGTCGAAGCACGAATGTAACAAAAAGGGCACCATCGCACTGATGAACTCGTGGACTGATGGATTATTATTGGTTCCTTTTCAACAAGTCAACTTCAATGCAGAATAAAATCGTCCGGTGTTAGCAAGAATAAAGTTATAGTAATTGACCCATTAACAAGACCCCAGACTTAACCTGACTGCACCAAAAGCCGTTTTCTCTTGGGCCTAGGAAACTCCCAGGCACTCATCCTTACCTGCAAATTTCGGCATATGGCAGTATCGCGACATTCGAAAGGTACATATAACATACAGGAGAATATTTAGGTGTAACAATGTTCGTAAAAAAAAAAGTAATTAACGTTAGCTATTTCGATAACAGATTAACAATAATGCAAGACAGTATTAAACACTGAGGTGCAACATGTTAAAAAAGAAGGTAATATACGGTAACTATCTCGATAACATATTTTTAAAAATAAAACATATTAACCCCTAGAATTCAGTGACATTATTTGTTATTATATCACTACCACCTGACGACTGTATTCAGCTTTGAAGACACTTTCGAACCAAAGGAGTTTGATATAACCTTCATTGCCCCTTTCGCTACCAGAGGCCAATCCAATGGTAAATAAAATCGTTTGACGGTGGCTACAGTAAACTGAAAGGGCTAAGGTACAGCGATGAGCTAAAGTTCGTCGATGCTTCTTCCCCGAACGTGGCAATGGAAGGTGTTACTTAAACTACTCGTATTGTTTCTGTGATGGCGGTATGAAGGAATATGAGGAGGATGAAAAGGAATGATACTCTTTGTCCACTGGGAAGGAATGAGAAGTACGGACCACAGGATACAATGCTTTTAGAGAACTGTCGGTTAACTGTACAAGCAAAGATACACTCTATCGTTTGGAGAGGAATAGGAAATAGGGAAGACGACACAATACCTGGAGATCATTGGCGGTGAAGTTTTGCTCCAGGCTGTACTATCTGGGCAATAAACGACAGGAGGTGAGGTCTTGGGAGCCTCCTAAGCCTACGAGAATACGACCCCATGAGGACGATTTACAAGGCACGCTGCACCTCACCTTACAACCTCCTCCTCCTCCTCCTTATTCTTCCTTAATTTCCCCTGATTGAACATTATGGGAAGCCGAACGATGGATGGGGATACGTTTTCTCCTCCCCCCCCCGTTCTCCCTCTCTCTCTCTCTCTCTCTCTCTCTCTCTCCACCGTGGCACTCCCAATCGATTACCTTCGGGATGGTGTCGGCTCGTGAACCACCCCGGACAATAAACATTCACCGATGCATCCTGGTGATAAAGTAGCATCATAAACACTCGTTAATGACCCCCGGCGCTCCACAAGGTTGCCCCGTGAACACTTTTGGCACCAGAAAGGACCATATTTATGAACTTTCTAACAGCTTGTGAACATCAGTGCTTGTTCTGTACCCATGAATTTTCTTGGGGTTAAATTGTGTGTGGACTGTTCTGTACTGATAAACCTTCCCGAGCTTTTTTTGTGTATGACTGCCTACTTATATTTTAGTCTTCACTCAAACTGTCACCGAACACAAGCACGAAAGTGAAATAAAGCAGCCAAAGAAAATTGTCTTCTCCCAATACTTTACAGGAATGAAGACTTTAATATAAAAACTGTTTAGAGATCCTTTATGAATACTTTCCGTAATCTTATTATATTTACATCTATCTGGCGCCAAAACCTGACGGCCAGCACCTGTAAATGGCCTCATGTCATTCAACAGATTTTATCAATAGGTTAGCGACTTCGGGAAATTTTGGCATTTTTATTAGCGATATCTGCTCCTTCATATACGTTTCTTTCTCCCATTGCCTATGACTTGCAATCTCTTAAATGCAGTGAGTTCAAGTTACTCGAAATGAACCAATGCTTATGTCTTTCTTCCTCCTCAGTTTTCTATGCAAGAAACAAGTACTTCACGTTTTGATTTTGGGGTTCTTTCTTTTTTACATTAGTCAACATAAGTATCGATAAAATAGACCAAAGAAAAAATACTCCATTTTTTCCGGAATGTCTGGTAATTCAGTGTAACTAAAAAATCGGTCTATGCCAATGTTCTATACCATAATAATCAACATAATTTATAAAATATAAGAATATTGAAAATGGGTACAAAATACAGTACAGTATTCAACAGTTTTCCGTCCTTTGTTTCAGAATGTACAGAACAGAAGGTCTATAATTTTTTCCTATCGTTTACTCGTGAGCCACAGCTTTTGCTTATCCTTAATTCCTACCCCTGGCTGGTGGAAAGCTGTAGCCACGGTTTCACACGCAATACAGCTCTAGTTGTAAGTGGACAGCTTTGTTGCTCTATACGAATAACAGTTCATGATGACACTATTGTTCATGAAGTCTGAAAAATAAATCAAACTACTAATAACAGGTCTTCGTTTGAAGTAAAGTATTGGAAACGACCTTCTTTCAGTCTGAAGTATGAGTAGAAGGTCAGGAGAAACAATCGAGTGTACTGTACAATTGGAGAAAAAAAAGTTCATCTAATATTTCAACTCATACATGCCACTTTGCTCTGCTGTCTGATATTCCTAAACTGAGAGAGGGTTAGTATGTGGCTGAGGCAGCAGACGATCCCCACTGATATGATGCTTCAGGGAGGAGAGAGACGGATACCCCCTAAGTGCAAAGCAGACGCAGTGGATAAGCAGGATAAGCTTTGTCTCTGCTCGTACCTCGGACCATAATCTAGGTGGGAAAGAAGGATTCGTTGCACAATTTCCTTGACAATTTATTTTACATCCATATCTTAGTATTCTCTTGTATATTATTAGCATCTCATAACATAGCTGCCATCAATATGAGAGGATGTTTAGGTATAACATGCTGAATACATTGCTGAGGGAGAGGTGTTACCGTACGAAGTCTCCTAGGTCACTTAGAATTAGACTTATAGCAACATTCTATCGCCCTCTGATCCGGCAACTCCACAGGGGGCGGCCGCTAATAAACCTCTGTCGTATTTATGTGGTTAATAGCTCTCGCAGATTTGGCTGGGAGCGGCTGTGGGCTGTGAGTTGCGGAGCGGCGAGAAAGGGTGAAGGGGCATTTGGTTGAGAGTTACGCACACCCATTCCGACACACACACACACACACACACACATACACACGTACCTCCCCCTAATTTTCATACCCCATGCAGTCACGTCCATCTCGTTCCTTAACTCTTTGGCATCTGATTCTCTCTCTCTCTCTCTCTCCAATTCGTAAGAGAGTTATACACGAAGGAAGTGAGGATAATGTTTGTATTAATGCTATGTGACCAAAGGTTCACATACAGTAACACACACACCCAAAAGGAACGGCCGTGCACACAATACACACACTCAAAAAGAACGGTCGTACACACAATAATGAACAGACTGAAGAGGAACGGCTGTAAACACAATAATGCATAAAAACAAAAGGAACGGCTGTAAACACAATAATGCACAAAAACAAACGGAACGGCTGTAAATACAATATTGCACAAAAACAAAAGGAACGGCTGTAAACACAATAATGCATAAAAACAAAAGGAACGGCTGTAAACACAATAATGCATAAAAACAAAAGGAACGGCTGTAAACACAATAATGCATAAAAACAAAAGGAACGGCAGTAAACACAATAATGCATAAAAACATACGGAACGGCTGTAAACACAATAATGCATAAAAACAAACGGAACGGCTGTAAACACAATAATGCATAAAAACAAAAGGAACGGCTGTAAACACAATAATGCATAAAAACAAACGGAACGGCTGTAAACACAATAATGCATAAAAACAAAAGGAACGGCTGTAAACACAATAATGCATAAAAACAAACGGAACGGCTGTAAACACAATAATGCATAAAAACAAAAGGAACGGCTGTAAACACAATAATGCATAAAAACAAACGGAACGGCTGTAAACACAATAATGCATAAAAACAAAAGGAACGGCTGTAAACACAATAATGCATAAAAACAAACGGAACGGCTGTAAACACAATAATGCACACATCCAAGAGGAACGGCTGCAAACACAATGCTGGAAATATTCAACAGGAATGGACGTACACACAGGAATACACATACTGAACAGGAACGGACGTACATAGAGTAATACATATAATATGAAAAACAACGTACACACAGCAAGACGCATACAACAGGAGCAGACATGCATACTGTAACACACACAATCAACAGGAACAGACGGACACACAGTAATATACATACTCACCAAGCTTACACACACACACACACACACACACACACACACACACACACACACACATACACGAAGCACGCATACACATAAACACACACCCAAACTTTTCAACCTGCACAAACACACGCGCACAAATGCTGTTATCCTTCATCACCAACGCCAGCACCTCCAACTAATGAAGACGATCTTATCAAGTAACGAAGTAAAGGGAGGAGAGAGAGAGAGAGAGGGAGAGAGAGAGAGAGAGAGAGAGAGAGAGAGAGAGAGAGAGAGAGAGAGAGAGAGAATCACCTACTCACCCTATTTTTTTCCAAGCTAATCCTAATGAACAGGTTAAGTATTTTTAAAGAGTCTTAACCAATATACAGGATAATCAAGTCTTCATAACAGTTAACAATTATCACACATTGTTTCATTTTACCTAATTGTTTAATATCCACACTTAATTCTTTCGGAAGTGTTTAGTAGCCGTATGGGTGAAGAGTATGCAAAAATAATCTTATATACAGCTAAAGCTTAGGAACTTTTATGAGTACATTGATTGAAGGTCGTATTCTAGGAGGCTTTAGATATTTCGTAATACTGTACCTTTTCCTTAGCAGTTTATTCAAAGATCAAGGGAGAGCTCTCTCTTGATCTTGGTTTGTTCCGCCCACTATGCCTTAGGCTAGTATGACGCAGATGCAAACTACGTCGATATTAAGGCGAAACTAATAACAATGTCAAAATGCAATATGCAAAATAAATCGCCGGCAGCTACGAATTCTCCTATGGCACTGAAAACACGCACCTACGTGAGGGGGCGAGAGCTACCTACCCGTCTGCCCCAGCACCTGATTAATTATTCCACACCTGGTTAGCGCACACCTGACGGGCCTCCCAAGCTCGTATAGTGATCGAGAAGTCAGTGTGATTGACAGGCGGGGCAGCTGGGGCGGGAGTTTATTGTCCCAGGGTGAAATACTGTTTGGACGGACCACTGTGGCTGAGGAATACCATAAAGAGAGACTGCGGAGGCCACGCAGAGTTGGAGAAAGACCGCTGAGGCAAGGAGTTGAGAAGAGATGGTGAGGCCAAGAAGAGCTATGGAAAAGAAATTGAAGTCTAGAAGTAAGGAAATATGGATGACTGCAATAAGCAGAATATATATATATATATATATATGCATGGGAGAGACGTGTGTGTGCCTAATGTGGACGCTGGTAGAGACAGACTGCTGGAGGAAGGCGAGGCAGACGAGAAGGAGTTACTGATACAGTAGGTTCATTATGAGAATACCCGAGTCTATATACAAAGAGAGAGAAAATGGAACACTACCTCGAGACAATACTAAAAGCTGAGTCTGGCAAAGGCATAAGGTTCCCTGCCCTGCTGTAAAAGATCTAGGCTGAAGGAAAAGGAAAAAGTTGTCGATGATTCTTTAGGAGACTTGCTGGCTAAGATGAGAGAAAGATTAAAGACCCTAAGTAGAATATCATTCGAAGTTTTTAAAAGTCAGAAACAGCCCTATACTCAGTTATAAAAGCTGGGGGAAATGGCTTCTTAACCCCTTGACTTCAGCACTTATTTTTTTTTTCTTCCCTCTTCCAGACGACTGCATTAAATTTAGAAACAACCTCCTATACTGCAGGAGTTAACTGGAGGCTTATCTAAGGCCTCCAGTCTGAAAATGTTTCTCCTAATCTTAAGAAATGCGTCTGGAGGTTGCAACAATAAATTAAAAATACAACACCACACTGCACGGGTTAAACTAGCAGATAAAACAGTTCTCAGTAGGTTCTTTACGAGAGATCCTGAAGCTGTGGAGATAAGGCAAAGTGAAAACTAGAACCGAGCACCATAAAAGGGAGAACCTGTAAGAGTTCGAGGAAGAACCTTTGCATCCTGTTGTGAATGTCTGGAGGCGAAGTGGGCTGGGGCAAAGAGGGAGTGGGAAATGGTGATCGGCGCTTGAAGTTAAGAAGTGAGGCTAAGAAGGGAAATAGAGTCTGCAAAAGCCTTTATATCTGTTGTGAAGGCCAGGAGAAATGATGGGCTTGAAGGAATGAGAGAGAGTTCCTAATGAGTTGAAGGAGTGGAGAGAGATGCCGGTGAGTTGGTTCTACAGATGCCCTGAACCAGTGAAGTTACGGGACACAGACGATTGGACTGGTGAAATAAAGAAAGAAGAGTGACAGAGACCAGGAGTTTATATTTGCCTAGTTTTTTTGTAGGCTTAAAGAAACAGGGGGAGTTATGTGTGGGTTCAGTGCAGGAGGAAAACTAATGACTGGACCCGAACAACATAACGAGAAGCATATGCGTGAGCCAAAAGGATCTCCATCTTGTTGTGAAATCTGGAGAGGTGGTCAGCTGAAACAAAGAAAGAGAAAGAGAGTTGTCGATACCTTATCAACCCCATCCATCCGATGACACATTTTTTTTTTTTTAAATCCTGCAATTCCCAGCGGATTCTACTTAGCTTCGGAGAGCGATACAGTAATGAAGGGGTTAATGAAGACTACATCTAATTCCTTCAAATCGAAGTCTCTCTGACGGTGAATACATTAGTCTGGAATGTCAAGAACTGTGAAATGAAGAGAAAAAGTCCTTGGATCGAACGACTAAAGGATAGAAAAACCTTCAGGAGGGAAGGAACATGCTCCGCTGCCATCACAGAATATACAAAGTAGAGTCCTTGGGTGTCAGAGTAGTGTTTATATTATGACTATTCTGTGAGAGAAAGAGAGAGAGAGAGAGAGAGAGAGAGAGAGAGAGAGAGAGAGAGAGAGAGAGAGAGAGAGAGAGAGAGAGAGAGAGAGAGAGAGAGAGAGAGAGAATTCTGACTAGTTTGTTAAAGAGACAGTTGGGAACTAGGAGGGAAATGAACAAGAGTGCTCCAGCTGAATACAATAATGAGAGTATTTATAATCTAGGGGCTGTATTTATTCTATGCATGATTCGTGGATTGCGCTGCTTGTCATTACTTTTACCTTCACTCATACAGCTACCATGCATTCACAACCAAACTGTGGTGAACGTTCAAGTTAAAAGAAGCTTCCGACCCGACAATACCATCTTGATAAATCTTCTGCTATGGAGACTTGCATACTGTAAAAATTGGTCATAACACTTCAAAAATATCTCCCTAAAATGCCGTTGTACTCTGCTGTGAGAAATGTGAAAGCTGGTGGACTGGGGGTAAAGAAAGAGTTGTCGATATGTTGTTGGAGTGAGTTGCTGGATTGTATAGGCCAGAGTGAATGTAAAAGTCGCATTCTAAGTCGTTCCCTGGGTTTCGAAATACCTCTTCTTTAGTGACTTATTATGCAAGCTACACTTCAATGTCACCTTGTATGTTACTGATGCTAAATATCACAACCACAGAATGTTAATGAGTAATATGCCAAATAAGTCACCAAGAAAGAGATGCTTCCAAGCCTCGTATGGCATCTACAATACGACCAAGGGTGAGAGGGTAGGCATGCCAGAGGAGAGGGGTGAAGGCGAGGGAAATGCCGATGTGATGATGAGAGTATGAGATGTGAATGAGAGATTAAGATGTGGATGGGAATACACTATGTGGATGCGAGTATGAGATGTTGATGACAGTATGACATGTGGATGAGTGAATGAGATATGGATGAGTGTATGAGATGTGGATGAGAGTATGAGATGCGAATGAGAGTATGTGATGTGGATGAGAGTATAAGACGTGGATGAGAGTATGAGATGTGGATGAGAGTGTGAGATGTGGATGAAAGGATGAGATGCGAATGAGAGAGTGGTGTGGATGAAGATAAGGTAATGAATATGGGTGAAAGTAAGGTCAGGGTGTAGTGCGTGTGGAAGAAGATGAGAGAGAGAGAAGTGTAAAAGTGGGTAAAAATGAAGTGTGGATGAGAGTGAAACAAGTATGAGGGTGAAGTGGGGATAAGGGTGGAGATGAGAGTAAGGTGTGGTAGCTGGTAAAAGTAAAGTGCGGTTATGAGTGAAATAAGACTGAGGGTGGGGTGGGAGTAAGGATGAGTGTGAGGTGTGGAAATGGGTAAAAGTGAAGTGTGGCTGAGATGAGGGTGAGGTGAGGAGAAGAGTGAGAATGAGGTGTGAATAAGAGTGAAAACGGAGCTGGGACGGGGTGGAAGGGAAGAAAGCCTGGCAAAGAAATCAGACCCAAGAAAGACGTGGATGGAAAAGTGAAGGTGAAGATTAAGGAGGAAAGAAAAACACACCACACAGAGAAGTAATATGGAAGACGAATGAGAGCAAGAAGTTGAGACGGAGAGGGATGCAGGGAGGTAAAGGTGAGAGAAAGGAGGGGAAAGAGAAGGTAAATGTCAGATGATGAGGAACGTGACGGATAAAACAGGTGAAATTTTGGTGGGACGAGATGAGTGTGTTGCAGTGAAAATGAATAAGAAAATCAAATAGGGACCGAAAGAATATAAAACGGGATGGAATAATGAAAAAGAAATGAAGAAACTAGCTGAGAAGATGAATGACCAAGTGAGAGAGAGAATAAGTGGGCGATGCATGAAGCTGATGTGGAAGAACAGAATGCAAAGGATGAAAAACAAAGAGCTATTAAGGGGCACAAAGAAAATGTTAAAAATAATAAAACACCTGAACAAAAACCAAAATTTACATTACAGGAGCAGAGAGGCCTATAACACTAACACTCTCAGGCTCCCATAACCAACTCTCAGCTGGATAAAATCGTCTGTCGTAAGCAGTAATAGGATAGTAGCATTGTCTGTACCATGAGAGGACTAACATATTGATCTCCTGTCTACTGTCATACTGGGAACGTGATGTACTGAACTAAACTGAATTCACTTTGCCCCTGTAAATCATCACCACCACTATCATCATCATCATCATCATCATCATCACCATCCCTACCACCACCACCACCACCACCATCATCATCATCATCAGTCAATCAGTCAGTCCTCACCTGCACAAAATTGTCTCGTATTTGAACTCTCACCCATTAGCTGTTATTCTGTTCCATCCCCGTCCACCACATCTGTATCATCATCATCATCATCATCATCATCATCATCACCATCCCTACCACCACCACCACCACCACCATCATCATCATCATCAGTCAATCAGTCAGTCCTCACCTGCACAAAATTGTCTCGTATTTGAACTCTCACCCATTAGCTGTTATTCTGTTCCATCCCCGTCCACCACATCTGTATATCATATCTCTCATTTTCTTAATTTTCTGCTAACCTATTCTCACTATCTGTTGGCAATCACTCTGTTACCCCACTTTTTCATGCAATTTGTGACTATAATCTGCTAAAATGTGTTCTTTCCTCTATCACAATGACATAATTTAATCTCTTTGTACTTATTAAATTGAGGCAACATAATTAAATAAGGCTGTAATAAAATGCGTAAACTTTCACTGCAGCTTCAAACCGGCTTATGTGAACCTATTGAAAGAGAATATAAATTAACTCATCTTTTCCCACATAAGATCACCAGGTTCTACCAGCAGTGCTTACGCTTCTAGACTTTATGGGAAGAGGTGAGGCTGTGTGAGGGGGTGAGACCACGGGGTTCGTAGACAGGAAGAGAGGGGAGGAGTGAGAGGCAGGAGGGGAAGGGCATGAGGGGGGGCGGTGAAAGGCATGAAGGGGGGTTGGGGGCATGGGGGGAGGGATGTGGGACATGAGGAGAGGAGGTAAGGGGCATAAGTGGAGAATGTGAAGTACGAGGAGGGGGAAGGAGCAGGGTCTGTCAGAGGTCTTACCGCAGCCACAGCATGAACATGTTATATGAGGAAATAAATAATAAAGGAAACATTGTACATAAATACACATAAGAATACAAAAACTGAAATAACTTAAGCTAGCATGTCTTTTGTACGTAGGCAAGATTCATATTATCATTATGAGCTTAACGAACTGAAACGTGTAGCACCTGAGATGGAATTAAAACAAAGGACACGATCTTATTTAATCTGGGAAAGTGGTGGTGGGGGGAGGGGAAAGGGGAGGGAGGTGGGGGTGAGGTAATGAGTGGTGGAAGTGGGGGTGGGGGATGTAAAGGGTCTCCACGTGTACAAAACTGGGGGAGGAAATGAACTCCTTCATTTTGATGACGCATTTTTAATATTTTTATTGCCATCTTCATATGGTTTAATTAATATCGGGAGGTATTTTTCGACGTGCAGTGGTAATAAATACTGGTCAGGCATTTTTCTAAATGGAAGGAAATCGTCACGAAGTTCCCAGAAATAAATAATACGTCATTAGACTGAAACGGCTAAAACAAAGTGCTCGTGCCAATTTATTGAGAAGGTGGGGGTAGGGGTGAATGTGGCGAGGGGGGGAGGGGGAGAGACTTTTCTCTCTTTCTCTGTCTGTCTGTCTCTCTCTCTCTCTCTCTCTCTCTCACACACACACACACACACACACACACACACACACACACATGCAAACTTACGAGATACAAGAGGCCACGAGAAGGTCCTTCAACGCGGCTCCCACGGCTCCCAAACCAATTAGCGGCCCTCCTCCTCTGCCCTGCCTCACTTACGTCAACCTGGGGGTCTTTATTGCAGCAAGATACCTTTATTGGGAGGCAAGCACGGATCTCCCTCGCCCACCATCTCTCTTTTTTGCGTCAACGGGACCTTGCTCTTTCAATTTGCAATCCTGTTTTCCGAAGCCACCCCGTCACGGCAAATGCGCTGGGAAATGGCGATAATGATCCAGTTTGTCCGTGAACAGGTAATTTGTCACCTGGTCGCACTCTCTTGACCCTCCCCTCACTCAGGAGGCGAGATATTGGGATCCGGTTTCTATTTCTCGTCTTGGTGATGCGGCAGTGTTTCGTGGCGTTAACCAGGCTGACAGGAAGATGTTATCGAATTCTCTCTTTGCGTCCCGATTTTAATGCCGTGAATTGTTCAAAAGGAATAATTATATCCCCATACATAAGGAGTTATTTATGGACGTAACGACTTCAGCCCGACCTGCGGTAGGATTTAAGAGGAATTCCCTGTTGTAACTTAGATGTATTTTTGCAATAAGAACTATAGACAGGGGATGATTCTCCATCTTCCTTCGTCTGGCCTTCCTGCAGAACACAGATGTAACCTACGGTATAACTTCTTTTCTCTCGGAACAATGATTTTGTTTTTTCCTAAGACTGATTTAGAGACGGGAAACTACTACATTCTCCTCCTCTTGTTCTTCCAGCATATGCAAATCTGACTTAAGACAGAGAATTGATCGTATATACTTTGTAAATCTGATCCTTGGACCCTATCTATATCCAGAGGAGGATCCAAGTTGGGCAGAAATTGTTGTATCATTATAAATATTACAGTCCTTACTCTGTCATTATATTGCTTTTACTTTAACTCTTGAAAAGAGACCTCAAACCTCCTTTGGTTCAGTTGATAGTTAGGTTTAGTAAGACTGGAGGATTGATTTAACTAGAAACCAAGGAGACTCTTATCAACTTCATATATGTCTCAACGAATTCCATGCACTCACGACTTAGTATCTGAGTTTTCAGAGTGACCCAGTTCCCTATGACGAAAACAGACTGACTACAGACAGCCACCCCCGCAAGACCGGACCCCATTCATCATTCCTCACATGTTACCAAAGAAAAAAAAAAAAAAAAATCAACTGACAGGGAGGTGACAATGAGGTAGTGTAAAAAAGAAAGGAAAAAAAAAAAGTCACTCAACAATAACGGACAAAACTCATTATATAACGACTCCTTCATTATGATATCGTTTCATTTTTGTTTTGTTCTTGCTGCTACCAGACGATCTTATTCGGGTTAGGAGAACACCTGAGTAGTGAAGGTTTTAACGAAGGCTGTATATAACCCTTCTCGTTCGAAATATCTCCTGAGCTGAATGAAATAGTCTGGAATATGGGAGAATTGGAAAGTCAGGGTAGCACACAGAGTAAAGATAAAGAATTCATGAACTTTAAGAAAAACACGAACTAGAGACGGACCATTTGTGAATAAGTGTTGATATTTCTCGAAGTTCCATTTTATGTATATGTACAGCTGCAAGTGTTTGTTGCTATCGCCCCAGGCTCATCTGAACGTGTTTCAAGTGGAGTGATGGCTGAAGGTGCCCATCCCCTGCAGTCCTCCATCATATTCTGGGAAATATAAAGGGAAGGAATGTTTGTATAAGCGTAGGATTGAGACAACCGGTTATACAGCTGCCACTGTGTGAAGACGTCCCTCTCTGGCACCTACATCTGCATGAAAGGCAGAAACGATAGAAGAATACCTGAATCGGCAGCAGAAAGAGCAAAATCAGCAACAAGGACAGAAATGAAAGCAAAGGAACTGAAAAGGCGACTAAAAGGACAGGGAAAATAACAGGAAGGATGGGAACAGCAATGCAGAGGATGGATACCGATGCCGGAAAGTGGCAGGAGGAACGTGAGCAGCGAGTGGCCTCCTGGGAGTGATCAGAGGGATGCCAACAGTGTGGACAAACACAGGAACAGAAAAGACAAAAACGGGAAAAAGCAACAGAAATGACGCCAGAAAAGGAAGTAGAGTGGGGGAGAGGAGAGGAGGAAGAGACAAAACTCGACTAAGCCAGCCAAAGAGTAAAAAAAGACTGCAGAAAAGAGCAAAAATGACAGTAGTAACAGTAACACGCGCAAATGAAAAAACAAAACTGGTTAGAGAGAAGTAAAAAAAAATGTTGCAGAAAGAACAGAATCAGCAGCAGACGGGAAGAAAGAGAAGTGGAGAAGAGGAGGAGGAAAAAGTGTGTAGCACGTGACCCTTAATGAGTGAGCAGAGGCTTCGAGGGAGGGGACTAGGGGGATCATTGATGAGCCAAGGGAGGGGGCAGCAGAAAGAGCTGAAAGGACACAAACAGCCTCAAAAGGACAAGTATAAAAACAGAACAAAAATGAGTGCAAAACGGACAGAAATATTGGTAAAATGGACACAAGTAGGAAGGAACAGCAACACACAGATGCATACAGCGATTAAAAAAGGCCAAACCCAGCAGCAGAAAAGGCCAAAAGAGTAGCATATATGAGGAACGTGAATAGTTGGGGTTGTGAGAGAGGGACAAGGGGGGGGGGGAAATAGGAAAAAAAACAACAGCCACAGATAGAGCTATGTAACAACAAAAAGGCCAAAACCTACAGCAGACAGCGCCGAAGATCAAAGAAAGGCAGCGACAAATAGGAGAGTAACGGTTGGAAAAAATAATAACACAAGCAACAGACAGCACCCCCCCCCAAAAAAAAAAGGGCCAAAATCGGCGGCAGAAAAGGCCAAAGGAGTTCGGTGAGAAGGAGAAAGTGGAGGAGGGGGAGGAGGCGAGTGAAAAGCAAGGAGAGCGACAACAGATAGGATTATATGGAACGAAAAACTGACAAAATCGGCAGCAGGAAAGACCAGAAGAGAAGAGTGAAGAGGAGACAGGGTAGGTGGGGGGCAATCACATGAGACCAAAGAAAAGCTACAAGTAAAAGATCAAAAATGATAGCAAGAAAAATTAACACCAAAAACAAATAGGACTATATAAGAGCAAAAAGGCAGGAGAACAGGCTAAAGGAGGAGGAGGAGGAGGAGGCTAGTGAGTGGCTGAGGGTAATCAGGGGGGGCAAGGGGAGCGCTGGGACTGCTCTTAAACCCGGCACTTTATGGGGCGGGCGCTCACGGCGAGACAACACTGCGGGGGACGCTGCTCTAGATAACCTCCCGCCGAAGTCTAAATATCACCCTCAGACACACAAGTACACAGGCTCTCACAAAAAATTAGGCACACACATACACGCACATACATACATACATAAGCAAATTCTCTCTCTCTCTCTCTCTCTCTCTCTCTCTCTCTCTCTCTCTCTCTCTCATAAAGTCACAGCAGCACACGCACATACACATATAAAAGAGTGCACACAGGAGCAAAACGTAAAGTATATACACACACGCACACCCCATTCCAGCGATTTGTGTGAAGCAGTTGCCGACCATTTTCATTCTAAAAATTAAAATGTTCATCTCCTTCTCTATTTCATGACTCACCTTTGACCCCACCACTAATTTCTTGGAATCTGCCCTCACACACACACACACACACACACACACACACACACACACACACACACACACACACACACACACACACACACACACACACAAGCAGAAAAGGCAAAGACCACAAAAGCCATAGGAGAAGTGGAAAAAGAGAAAAATCTACTGCAAAGCTAGTAAAATCAACAAAATCAATGGAAGAAATATAAAAATGACAAAAGCAGGCTGGCAGCATGAATGGCAACACGAAAAAATAGAGGGAACAGTAAAAGGTTAAAAATCACTAGCAAAAATAACAAAGAAAAACAAAACAAAACAGTGACAGATGGTAAAAGAAAAGAGGAGCAAAGACATAAGATAAAAGCGACAGAGGTAGAAGCAGACTCGGACGACAAGGTTGCAAAAATAATAAAAACGACCAAAACAGTGGCAGAAACGGTGAGAGAGAGAGAGAGAGAGAGAGAGAGAGAGAGAGAGGCTAATACGACAGCAGATACGGTACAAGAAATGCCAGCAGAAAGAATTAAGAGGAAGAGACAAAAAAAAGGAAAGTGAGAAGAGAAATTATTGTAGAAAGGTCAACGAACAAGGGAATAAAGGCTAAATAAGGGCAAAAGCGCAAAATACAAATGAAAAAACAGAAGCAGGACAGAACCCAAGCTCGACTGTCCAGCAAAAGTAAAGGAAGTGAAGTGGCGAGACGACGAAGATAGGAAGAACAAACACACGGATCAAACTAGACCATAATAAGAAAATGCTCTCTCTCTCTCTCTCTGGTGTGTGTGTGTGTGTGTGTGTGTGTGTGTGTGTGTGTGTGTGTGTGTGTGTGTGTGTGTGTGTGTGTGTGTGTGTGTGTGTGTGTGTGTGTGTGTGTGTGTGTGTGTGTGTGTGTGTGTGTGTGTGTGTGTGTGTGTGTGTGTGTGTGTGTGCGCGCGCGCGTGCCTGTAGGCCATATTGAACCAGTCTGATCACACAGAATAAGGTAGTGGTATCCTTGCCTTAACTACGCAAATGCCCGGGTAAAGTTAATAATATATAAGCCAAAACTGAGTGTGTGATAGCCACCTCTATGCTCATGAAAAAAAAAGCTAACTTAGGCACGTACAATATAAGAACATGTCTTTCCAGTTACAAAATAGGACACACAAGGCAAGCCAACCAGACATTCATGGCTGCGAGCCCTCTAACATTATCCCTTTCAGGTAAAGACGCATTATTCTGTTTTATTTTAGATTCCTCGTATTCAACATAGAAAGAAATTACCAAACTAAAGCCGTTAATTACAGCATTCTTTAACCCATTCACAGCCAATGGACTCTTGCTTAGCTGATTAAATCGTCAGGAAGCACCAAGAGTAAAACAGAAAAAGAACGCCATTGTGTTGACTAAGTTACTGAATACAAAATACAAATTTTGACTTGATTTTGGCTAACGTCATACGAACTCGTTCAGTTCTGCGGAACCCACTTTCGCTCAAAGGTAAAATATCCCCTATAAAAGCTTTGGCTATGAACTGAGAGTTCTTTTGTTATATTCCTGCTACAGCCAAACGATATCTTTTAGCAAAGAGAAAAGTATCGCAAGCAAAGAAATCTGGAAACATTTACCGTGCAGCGACGTAAAGAACCAAACCAAGAAAAATGGTGTTTGATACCAAGAACATACGTCACATGTGACAGTTTGAAAAGTGACCTTAGCCCAAAAATTGCTTCAAGATAATCATACCCAAATATAAAAACCTTCATATACTTTCGTATGTACAGTCCCTTTCACTCTGATGTTGCAAGTCTTAAAAAAAAAAAAAAAAAAAAAAAAGTAATACGTGAAGAAAATTATTACGCTTGAGAAATAATGTGATTCGTTGATAGCAACTGCTATTCTAAAGGTCTCGCATATACTGCTACATTAGTAAAGGTGAGGCAAACAGAGCCACCGCAGGATATATTCATGTTACTTTAGGAGACACTTTGAATGCTTCCTTACTGCTTCTCTTCTGGACATAGCACGCTGATCTTCTTTTGATATTCTCTGATATTCTTTGCCAGTTATCTGCTGATATATTAGTTCTATTTATGCATTTTTTTCTCGATCCTTCTCGCCCTATGATTTTGTAGGAAATTGATTTTTGTCAATGGTGATGACTGTATTTATGTAGTCTTTGTCGAGATTATAAAGACATAAATAACATACAAAAAGATGAAGCTATAATATCCAGACATAATACACTGGTAAACCAGACGTGCAATTACCTCATATGTAAGGTTCATCGAAATTCATGCAACCATACCTTGGTGTCCAAGCTGTGGGAGTGGCTCGTATTTTTAAGCCCTCCCTCCCCCCTTAAAAGCTAATATAAGCTAATAACCAACAAGATTTATTCCTGCCTCACTGCTAGATCTCATCAAATTTGATGCACCCACGATTTAGGAATCTAACTGTGGGAGTGGTACAGTTCCGTCAGCTAAAACAGACTGATAATAATAAGCCTGAGAAGTTGAATAAAATAAATTCCTATGCGCTCCCTAGGGTGCTCGCACGCACGCACGCACGCACACACACACACACACACACACACACACACACACACACACACACACACACACACACACACACTCAACCACGCAAGCCGAGTCGACTCAAGCCACACAAAAAGCAGCAGCGGCCACTTTCAGGTTCGACGGTAGCCATAAAGAGGTGGGTAACTATTCAATTGGCTTGTCTAAATTCATATCCTTAGCTGACATCTCTCATTCGGGGATAACTGAAGACTGTCATGAGATGTGTGGGTCTGCCACTGTTCTCTACCGGTGGCGATAAAGCGAGAAGTATTAATAAGAACCATAAATGCTGACTGTTTTGCCTCCTTCGCAACGTAGGATCTCCTTTATATCCTCCATTCAATATCGCTTTCTAAATTCTAGTCTTGCTACCTTCAATCTTTCTTGTAGGAGATCCTTTAAGAAGCAGGGTATAGATACAGCTTTTAATTAACCCCGCCGTAGCAAAAGGCTCTTCCTAAGTAAAATTATCTGGTGGCACCTTGATTTGAAAAAAAAGAAAAAAAAAAAAACAGAATGGAATCGTCTGGAGGTGGCAAGAATGAAATAAAATGAGGCCATCGTACTGAAAGGGATAAGTTTTCTCAGACTTCATGAGGGTTATGTATTATCAACCAACGCGAGGCCAATGATAAGGATTAGGAAGACGATGATGATATTTGCCATGATGATAATGGTGATAATTACGATAGGGATAGTAATAATGACTAGATCTAAAAATTCTTCCTAAGCCTCAATGATGTCCTAGTTCTGAACCCTATTTATTAAGCCCTTATGTCCAGTGATGTCTATTTATAGTAATATGTGATATCGCCAGATGATTTTATTCAGCTGAGTGAATCATAGGAGCCTGACAGTGTTCATACTGCTCCCATTAACATTTTCAAGATCGGAGCAGTCTACTTGTCTATTCCAACTAACGCCAAAAAACTTTAATTCCACAGAAGCGAGTTATGGAAGCTGTGACAGTTACTACCAGTATGTTGTTGATAAGGACAGTAATATTAATGATTAATGTATCGAGTTTTCCCGACCCTTATTAATAGATAGATAGATAGACCAACCGATCGAATGTCCTTGATAGGTGGGCCGTATGACCTTGAACCGCCACTGGCTATCAGATGTTGAAAGTCCAGTGTGGGAGTCGTCCACGCCAGCTGACGCCATCCCTGCGGCACCCTCCTGTCAACGTCAATGTGTGCACGCCAGTGTTTTATGCCACCAGTCCAAGATTATACATCTGACCACAACCAGCCTCCCTCATCTCAATATGCCCTAGCGCTTTTAATCCATTATCAAACCAGTCAGTAGGAAGGCGCGGCAAGAGATTGGATGTTGCCAGGATCCTGACGGATTAATATTGATCTATATGTTTATGCAAGAAAAACTAGTCTTGGTTACTGAACAGTGAATATAGTTTTCACTGTCATGTTACAAGATTAATTTTGAAAATGTGTATTTCGCCCTGCAAGAAACGCTGAAGCAAGTGTTCAGAAAATGTGGCCTCTGAAATTGTCCTAATCAATTCCTATTCTGTTGACGGTGTTGTAACAAGCGCGGCCGAGCGACCAGAATAATAGGCACGTAACCTGATAGTGGCCGGCTAGAGGTTTAATTCTGGCACTGATGACCGAGACAGCCTGGGAACATGATTGCTCTATAAATTTGGTTCACCGACACACCATAAAAAACCAGGGCGATCGATGTGCAGTAGTTGCTTTAGAAATACTATCGACACCCACAAATTAAACTGGTGTTTATGTGCAACACGTGACTGGTATGTGCGCGCCTACCTGGGCATGAATGCGTTTGTGTGTATGTGCAGCGAATGCGTGCAGAGGTGTGTGTGTGTGTGTGTGTGTGTGTGTGTGTGTGTGTGTGTGTGTGTGTGTGTGTGTGTGTGTGTGTGTGTGTGTGTGTGTGTGTGTGTGTGTGTGTGTGTGTGTGTGTGTGTGTGTGTGTGTGTGTGTGTGTGTGTGTGTGTGTGTGTGTGTGTGTGTGTGTGTGTGTGTGTGTGTGTGTGTGTGTGTGTGTGTGTGTGTGTGTGTGTGTGTGTGTGTGTGAGAGAGAGAGAGAGAGAGAGAGAGAGAGAGAGAGAGAGAGAGAGAGAGAGAGAGAGAGAGAGAGAGCGCTTATGAGCAAGTGAAATTATTTGTTTGTATAAAAAAAAAGCAAATACCAGCACCTTTACACCCGCTTCTCGCGTCCAACAGTCACTACAACACCTAGCCTCTAAATTATCTATTATTTGTGACTGGTTTAAAGGAATCTTGTTCTGTGCAATGCCTCAAAAGCTAAATTCCTTCGTTCACCTATCTGGCACATTCTCTCTCACTACTGCCTATATACCTTCAACAACACAATTCACTTCATCGTCTCAGTATTTACGAGGTCTCTTTTTCTCGTGGTCTGTCTTGGAAGGATCACATCTTCGTGAAATCAGCTTCTCAGAGCTTGGGTGTGTCAGACTGACTTCGTTCTTTTTTAATCTTGCTCAGCCGCTGAATCCGCTGGTTTTCGTCTCAACTCCTCCTCTCTCACCGACTCCCTTCAGCTTCTCTTATCGCTGGTGCAAACACCATTACACGTCCTCCCCATTTCCATTACGGAGGGGAAGCAGCACCCGTCCACCTATACACTATTATCCCTGTTTCTCCAACTTTGCAGTGTAACACTCAATCCACCATTTTTAGTCCTTTAATTGGACAACTGGCCAACTCTTGAACTCCCTTCCTCATTCTGTCTTTCCCTCTTTCAATATCGTCCAACTTTTAAAATCCGATGTGTCCAGGCACCTAGAAGTTAACCCATATCGAGATTGGTTTCTGTGGTTTATCTTTTTCAGAAAAGGGCGATTTAGCTTTAGTTCTTTCCTTTTAATATGAAAAGACAATCCTCGTCATAGCCTGTTGTGTGTGCATACAAGGTACTGTAGTTTGACCCTTAACAAAAAGCTCATACACTGAGGAAGTTCTCTTCTGTAGTTTGTGCTTGCTCTGTTACTGAGAATCTTCGAAAGCTAGTAATGCATCCAACGGTCATTCGTACTTTTTTTTTTTTTTTCACCTTGTCTTGCTTCATCTCTGTCCTCTTATAAAATCAAAATGCAAATATATCAGTGTTGGAAATTGCAACACTGCGGTACAATGTTTCGCGCCTGCCACAATGTCCGTAACTTAACACTTTCTCCTAATAATTGCCTCTAATTGGCTAACAGAGTTTTCTTCCAATTCATAATACTGAGGTCGTGTCACCCATAGTACACTCATATTTACTTGCTAATCTTACAGTGATCTCCGTGATACAGTGATCTCCACGTTTCCTGGATGGTGACTGCAAGGCTACGGTCCGACGAACAAGCTGGATGACGGGGAAAGTAACAGCGATGCAGCATAAATGAATGGTGCTTGTACTGCAACTAGTAATGAAGAAAAGCTGTGAGAGAAGTGGCTGTCACGCGCATGTACAACAGCTCTTTCTTTCAAATTTAAATTCTGTGTCACCGTATTCTTCTTTAACAGATTTATCAACGTGCCTTTATAATGTAGGGTTTACATTTGCTTAACACTCATGAAGTTATATTTAATGATTATGGGTTTATTAGAAGTCACGTACCTCCACATTTTACTTTAATGATATTTTTACGAGAGGATGGTTAAGGAGTACCATGACTCAAAACGAACCAAACCCTCATTCTCAGAAGAAGCAAAATAATAAGCTGGAGACTGACTTAATGCCATTCACATCAACCACCGACCAATCCTATGGAATATATATATATATATATATATATATATATATATATATATATCACGAAAATGCTTGATTATTTAAGTTTAGTTCATATCTGGTTACAAGGGCTAGCAGAAAAGGTGCTGGACATTTGGTATGCAAAGGATGGTCAGGATTAAAAAATTATCTTACGAAAAAAAAAAAAAAAACGACGATGGTGTTCAAGATGTAGATTCCGATCAGCCAAGAGAAACCTAACCTGTTTAAAAACACGATCCCAAAGCCTTAAGTATGATTTACCAGCCCATAGCCGGACAAGCGAACAATACTCAAAGAAAAGCAATATAAACGACTACTAAAAGAATTTCGACCGATACCATTATCTCGATAAAATTTTCTACAGTTCCGTACGAGGCCAACCTTCTGTCGGCCATTACTCTTTTTATGATTGGAACTGCTCTATATACTACAGAACGTCAGAAAATTAAGTTCAGCCACGATAATTAGAAAAGCCTGAGAGAAAAAAAACTACTGCACCGGTGGCAATACTGGCAGCGCACTACTTCCTCACGCGAGTCTTTTTCATGATACTGTCACTATATTAAAACCCATGTACTGGAAGACGTCGTGTCACTATTTTCGGTAGGTAGGTCGCATAACAGACAAATATAGACCCACAGCTGCCACTAACGTATATCACTCGGCACAGCTGCAACCTTTATCCTAAGCCTGAATAAAGGTTCACGAGTTGGATTTTCTAATAACCTTACAATCTTTTTTTTTTTTTTTTTTTTATGCGAGGAAGAAGGAACCAAAGGCATGAGCCTGCAGTAATAGTTCCCTCCAAGAGAAAAACAAAATACAATACAGAGCCAAATTCAAGATCCGATCATTTTGAGATGCCTGGACACACTACGTTTGAAAGACTGGAGATCATAGGCAGAAGGAAATACAGACAGAGGGAGACAGTTCCAGAGCTGACCTGTTGCATAAATGAAAGACTGGGAGTAACGGTTAACTCTTGCATTAGAGAGTTGGACAGAAAAGGGATGAGAGTTTGCTGCTAGACGGGTGCTACGCGCCCGTCGTAGAGGTGGAGGAATGCAAGCAGACAGTTCAGAGGAGCAGTGACCATTAAAGTAGCGATAGAAAAGAGATAAAGATGCAACAGTGCGGCGAAGAGACAGAGGTTGAAGGGAGTCAGTAAGAGGAGGAGAGTTAATGAGACGAAAAGCCTTTGACTCCACCCTATTGAGAAGAGCTGTATGTGGGGAGCCTCCCCACACATGAGAGTTGTACTCCACACAGGGGCGGATAAAACCCCTGTATAGAGTCAACAATTGTGCAGGGGTAAAGAAAGAGCGGAGTCGGCTTAGCACACCCAATCTCTTGGAAGCAGATTTTACAAGAGATGTAATATGATCTTTCCAAGATAAGTCCCGAGTAAATGAAACCCCAAGCATGTTCAAGGATGATGCAGGATTAATCTGAATATTATTAAACATCAGTGGGTATACCTGTGGAAGATTTTGTCGGGTTGATAGGTGTAAGAACTGAGTCTTAGATGCATTAAAGACAACCATATTATTTTTACCCCAGTCAGAGATATGAGTCAAGTCAGACATTAGGTGTGCCATAGCCTCATCCCTTGTTTCTTGAAGTAACTGTTGAGATGGGCGTTGCGGGAACCGAATGGAAAGGTGAAGGGTGGAGTCATCAGCGTATGAGTGGATAGGGTTAGATGTACAGCTTAGAAGATCATTGATGAATAAAAGGAAGAGAGTTGGTGATAGGACAGAGCCCTGAGGAACACCACTGTTGATAGATCTAGGAGAAGAACGATGGCCGTCTACGACAGCAGCTATAGAACGACCAGAAAGGAAGCTAGCGATGAAGGCACAGATAGAAGGATAGAAACCGTAGGAGGGCAGTTTGGAAATTAAAGATTTATGCCAGACTCGATCGAAAGCCTTTGAGATGTCAAGTGCAATGGCAAAGCTTTCGCCAAAGTCCCGAAAGGAGGATGACCAGGAGTCTGAAAGGTAGGTGAGAAGATCGCCAGTGGAGCGTCCCTGACGGAACCCATACTGACGATCGGAAAGAAGGTTGTGATAGGAAAGATGCCTTAAAATTTTTCTATTAAGAATTGACTCGAAAACTTTTGAAATACAGGAAGTTAAAGCAATTGGACGATAGTTGGAGGGTTGGGAGTGGTCACCCTTCTTTGGGACTGGCTGAATGAGAGCAAACTTCCAGCAAGAAGGAAAGGTACAAGTTGACAGACAAAGGCGAAATAGTTTGCCTAGGCAGGGTGTAAGCACAGAAGCACAGTTTTTGAGAACAACAGGAGGGACCCCATCAGGCCCATATGCCTTGTTAGTACTGAGGCCAGTAATGGCAGAAAATACATCAACTGAAGAAATTTTAATGTCAGCCATGAGGAAGTCAGAGGGGGGAAGTGATGGAGGAACAGCACCGGAATCGTCTAAGGTGGAATTGGAGGAGAAAGTCTGTGCGAAGAGATCTGCTTTATCAGTAGAAGAAATAGCTACAGAACCATCAGAGTAGAAAAGAGGAGGGAAGGATGATGAGGTAAAGTTGTTAGAAAGATTTTTGGCAAGGTGCCAGAAGGAGCGGGAAGAATTCGAGTTGGAGAGTTGAGAGCATTTAGTATGGATGAAATTATTTTTAGTAGAGCGAAGAACAGACTTAGCACGATTCCGGGCAGAAACGTAAAGATTATGTGATTCAGGGGTGGGTTGGCTCCCGTATCTTTTGTAGGCCTTCTCCTTGTTGCGGACAGCATTAGAACAAGCGTGATTAAACCAAGGCTTTCTTGCGTTAGCTCAGGTTTTGATTTACAGGAAGAATTTGAGTCAGTGAACGATTTTACACACCGTTTTCTGCACACTCTTTGACCTACCTGGGAAAAACAAATCACAGGCACGACAGGGAACTGATCCCAAGTTTGTTATCCGGGTCCATTATACACTGTGCAGCCATCAGCAGTGTCCAAAGGGCGCCTCGCCCTGCCCTTGCCCCACTTCCTACTAATTGCCAGATCAAGATATGTCACCGGGGGTGGCCTGCCCAGTTTATCTTTCATTATAATCACCCGGCTGAACGGATCAGAGAGGGGCGGTGAGGCCGTGATCTCGGGTCCATGTATTGATGACAAGCCACCTCTCTCTTGGAGCTTCACAATAATATCAATTCCTTCGATGATGTGATTTTTTTAATTCTTGATACTGGCAAAGGATTCACCTCAGGAGAGTCACTTCGCACTTGAAGGGTTAGACAAAGCCTTCACTAATCCTTTTGGTCGAGCAAAATTGTCTAAAAACAATGACTGAAATGCAAAAAATATGCCATCGGTTTGGAGACCATAATGGAAAACGATCACCAAATTCATCCTATTGGTATTCTGCTAACACTATCATTCCAGGTATTCTCCCCTACGAAGAAACCTTAAGAATTTAACATATCGATCGCATGAAGGCAGCAAAGGCACACAATCAGTCTCCCCTAAGTTCCAGTCTTCCCTTAGAACACGTCTCGCAACAGTTGATGCTACATTCAGCAGTACTGCAGTCTGACCGGGTTGAGAATGAAACTCTTGTTTTTCCAAATGCCAGATGGATGTGCAAACCAGCGTACTTCAGACTGTTCCCCGTCCAAACGTTACAGGAAAGAGGCGAGGTTCTTCTGTGTACGGAATGAATGGTGTCCTCCTAGGGGGCTTTGTGGGTCGAAGGGCGGGGGGACGGTAATAAAATGGCTATCGTGTATATGCAAATCCGAAGGTAAACACTCGGTGTCTTAAGGCGTTATCTGTGCATCGCTGGGAAAGAGAAGGAGGAGGAGGAGGAAGGGGAGGTCTTGCTCGTTTGGCGCAGGAGGAGGAGGAGGTTTAATCCATCTGGCAGAGGAAAAGGAGGAGGAAGAAGGGGAGGTATAGTCCGTTTGGCAGAGGAGGAGGAGGAGGAGGAAAGGGAGGTATAGTCCATTTGGCACAGGAGGAGGAGGAGGAGGAGGAAAAAGGGGAGGTCATGTCCGTTTGGCGCAGGAGGAGGAGGAAAGGGAGGTCTGGTCGGTCTGGCGAGGTCTGAATAATGCAGTAGGTTCTGTCTGTCGGTTCTGGTAATTGTGGTCTTGTCGAAATATACCACAGGGGGTGAGGGGAGATATTGGTCTGGTGTTTGGCCTACGCTACAGGAGACTCGTGGTGGTGGTGGTGGTACTAGTAGTGGTGGTGGTGGTGGTGCTGGTATTAGTAGTGGTGTGGTGGTGGTATTAATGGTGGTGGTGGTGGTGGTGGTGGTATTAGTAGTGGTGGTATTGGTGGCGGTGATGGTATTATAGTAATGGTGGTATTAGTGTCATAAAGACTTTGTAGTTAATTGTAGAGAAGTATATGTTAGACTTGTGGTCGAGCGGCTTTTATATCTTGTAGTAGTTTCCCCACCAGATGTCATGTAGTGACGGGAGAGGTAAAGAATAGTATGGGACTATCTTTATTTGTCTTGGAAATATTAAACAGGTATAATAGTATAAGTCCTGGGTAGCTACCTCCCTGTCTCGCTATCTCTCTCTCTCTCTCTGTTCTCAAGCTAATCTCCGTCTCGACCTCTCTATAGGGTCGCTTGTCTCCTTCTAAACTCTCTTTCCTCACATCTCGTGTAGTAGGGTGTGTGTGTCACGTATCTTCCTCGTGGCAACAGAACTTTCTCACGAGAGGACTGCTGACAGCTAACTGAATCATCTTACTGGCCGCTGTCGTCAGCTTTCCCCCGTGTAAGCGTTTAGCGCTGCTCGCTTCTCGCAAACACAACCCCTTCTCATCGTTTGACTTCCTGCTTCTATCTGTCTCTCTATCTATCTATTTATCTATCTATTTATTATGTAGTCCTATATTTGCTCGGCCGCGCGAAAATGACGTACCATCGACATTTAATAGTTATAATATATTAATACATACTACATACACATTATAATGAACTTATAAGCTAATTAAGTGAAATACATAATATTGTAAAGTAACATAATTGTATGAATATTGTATACATATATTATGCATAGTAAATAGTGATTATTCAGTAATATTACATTTTAAATAAGTTGAATACATATTGGAATAAATGCATTAAAGTAAATTATTTAACTGTAATACAGTATGTACTTGGGTTATTATAGTGAATTGCATACATGCAAGAATAAAAATAGTTTAAAATTAAGAATATTGTAAGAGTTACTAATATTTCATTTAAAGATAATGGTACTGGTCTGCCATATATGGGTCATTCTTCTTTGTGTTATTATTATTATTATTATTATTTTTTTTTTTTTTATATATATAATTAATACTATATACAAAATATATACACTTCATTCAGGGTGGTTAACTGTGATGTTAACTCTCCCCCACTAAACAATGACTCCAAATTAGCAATTCTTGCATGCATTCTGTGCATGGCCAACAGCAATACTGCAACAACAATGCAGATAATTATGAAGACAGAAGGTGCTTGGCTATACACATAATATGGGTTGAACATACTCAAACTCAAATCTTCCCAGGGCTTCATTGTTTCATTGATCAGCTGCATAGTTTCAAACTTAGGTGAAGTCAGCTTAATACTTGTGCTCATGTTTAAGTCCATATCAGGCAGTGGGTGGAAATGTTTGTGTGTATGATTGAGGATGGCGTAGTGATTGATGGTGGAAAAAGTAGACATGGATGGTGTAAATACCGCACAGTAGTCTGGTGCTATGTATAATCCTGAGGCTGATGTATGAGATGGTGGTATATCTGGACAGACTATGTAAACTGATGTGTTATGAGGGAAATAAAAAACTGCGAGTGTCCAATGCGTTGATGGTGTACAAGTTTATCTGGAGCAAAAGTGAAGTTGCAATGATGATGAATATTGTTATTGCTGATGATAGCCATTTCACAAGGGACCGTATCAGTAGGCTGAAACGTGAAAATGTACGCAGGACAAAGATGAACAGCATGTAAGGATGTGCGGCACTTTCGCTCAATCGTTGACTCACTTGCAGAAAGTGACAGTGTCTCGTCTCTTGGAGACCATGATGAGTTCGGCGTCTGTGTTGATGTTGATGATGACTAAAGTGTTGTTGTTTCTATAGGGGAAGGGGTGTATTTGGTATACTGTGAACAGGTCTTCCGTGATGAATGGTACATGAACTATCACTGATGTTGGTGTTAGTGTTGCTTCCAAGTACGGGTAATATTGCATAAATTCCCTACTGCGGAACAATGGCTTCAATTTATGTGTATGTATGCCTTGACTAACTATCTGACGTAGCTCATGAACTGGGAGTAAGTCATTTGTGATCTTGCCATCACCAGCATTCGAAATTCCTTGCATAAGTGCCCTGAAATGATCTCTAGTGTTCTCTAATTGTAGTAGAATCGTGTCAATATGTTCTGTGATGATGGAGAAGTGCTGGAAAAGGGTAACGTTACCCTCCAAGTTATTTATTTTATCTATACTCTCGAGAGCTACGTTTTCTGCTTGTTTCAGATTTTTCACAATTGTTTTCATTGCCAAGCTCTGTCCTGTGATGAATTTATCTTGGTATGTTAGTACCTGAGCTATCTTATTAAATTTTTTGTTTATTTCTTTAAGGTCATCCTCTGTAGCCAATCCAAAGATGTTCCCAAGAATTGCGCCGCCCAGATCGAACAAACCGCGCTTTTGGCGAGTACGTGTGATGTTGTTCCTGTCGCTCAGCACCTCTGTTCCAGAAGATGGGAGATCTTGGATCATGACGAGCATAGTTGACTTCGCCTGTTCTAGTTTCCATTTCGCTAACTTCACCATTTCATCCACTTCCTTGGTGATATGTGATTGTGAAACATAATTCCCTATCTTGAAGTCCAGAGTTCGCATCGGCGTCGCAAGTCTTTCTATATAAGTAGGTAAGTCATACAAGTAATCTAGACTTATTTCAGTACTCATGACATCCTTGACGATTGTAGTCGTGGCCGTTGGAGCTATGAGGCATCCTTGTCGTACTATATGCTTGGGGTCTAGGTGCGCATATACTCTTACTATGTATAGGAGAATCCATAGCATAAGTCCCTTCATCGTAACCTACCGAAAAAAAAATCTATTAATTTCCTATAAAGCTGTGGTTGATGATAGTGATGATGTGCGTTACGGTTGGCTGTTATTTCATTTATAGAAGGAGTTTAAATCGATATTTAATTCTCGTAAATGATGTACTGTAGATTTCATTGGAATAGTTGCACCTATGTTCGATTGTTTGGTATATGACCTTAATTTCTTTTTGTAATCATTGTTGTGTTCTTGCTTGGTTTCTTGAGGTACGTTCACCTGTTCGGTTGTATCCGAGGCTGAATAATTATGTGATAATTCCCTTGAAACTCGTTTTAAATGGTCAATATGAACTTGTTTTTCCTCGCCACTTGAAAGTGACTTAATTAAAACTTTGTTTGCCTTTATGTTAATTACTCTGTATGGGCCCTCAAATTTAGGGGATAATTTATTGTCTCTCGTATGAATGACTCCGTAAACAATGTCTCCTAAGCTGATAGGTGAATCTTTTGCCTTTTTGTTAAATGCCTCCGTCATTTCTTCCTTGGACATCGTTAATTGTTTTTGCACTCTCTTGTGAATGTCCTGGAATTCACGTAAACGGAGTTTAGAGTAATCATCGTAATTGTATATAGGCATGCTGTCACCTTCTAGGAGCTCATATGGTAATTTTTTATCCGTGCCATATATAATGAAATGTGGTGTGTCACCAATGGATTTATTTATAGACCCATTAATGGAGGCCTCTACTCTGGGAATCCAATCATCCCAGCTTGCATAATTTTCACTGAGAATGTGTCGTAGCACATCTAATACCTTTTTTATTTTGTCTCTCTACCAACCCATTCGATGCTGGGTGATAGGCCAAAACGTTAACCTTTTTAATGTTGTATTGTTTACATATTTCTTGTAAGATCTCAGAATTAAATTCTCCTCCATTATCACTTATTAGTACCTTAGGGGTAGTAAAGCGACATATTACATTATCTGTTATTGCCTTTGCTACTGTCTCTGCTGTCTTATCTTTAATTGGAGCTAAAATGACATAACGGGAAAAATGATCCGTTGCTACGAATAAGTATAGGTTATTATTGTATGATAATGGCATCTTGAGTAAATCAACAGCGACAACGTCCCATGGCTGATGTGGTACTGGGTAATTACCCATCGGTGCAGGTGTGATTGGGTATCCTTTGTGTTTCGCACATGATTCGCATCTGTCTATATGATTGTGTATATCTCTTCGTAATGAAGGCCAGTAATATAATAGCTGGGCTTGGTTGAATGTCTTATCCTTTCCAGGGTGTCCTGCATGTGGGCTGTCGTGTATCATTCGTAATACTTGGGGTATCATGTCATTAGGTACTACCAACTGGTTAGTATTTCTTTGGCGTTTTGGTTGTTTAGAGTTAATTTTGTATAATGTATTATTGACCATTGTGAATTGTTCAAGTGGGACATGCAGTTTGGGTAATTGTATGTCATCTCCACTTTCTAACTTGTATATTACTTTTGACCATACTGGGTCAAGTCTTTGTGCCTTTGCGATATCCTCGTGGTTTGGGATATTTCCTTTGAGATCTAACGCCGCGACTTGAATTGTGTTCGGGTTCCTAGATAATGCGTCAGCTACTATATTCATTTTACCTTGTATATAATGTATTTGTACATTGTAGTTTTCAACTGTACATTTCCATCTTGCTCTCCTCCCAGAAAGGAGTTATTCTTAAAACATAAACACCAGTGGTAAATGGTCGGTGAATAAGTGGATTTCGTAACCATATACCAAAACTCGAAACTTTTGTAATGCAAAAATCACTGCAAGTGCCTCTAAGTCTGTAGTGATATAATATTTTTCTGCACCTCTTGTTTGTCTGCTGGCAAATGCAATTGGTTGATTCTTTCCTCTTTTATCTTCCTGCATCAGTACAGCCCCTAATCCTTTAACTGATGCGTCTGTACAAATAAGAAATGATTTCGTGTAATCTGGATATGCTAAACAAGGTGCATTCGTTAGTTTAATTTTTAGATTGTTAAATGCCCTTTTTTGTTCTTCTTCCCATTGGAATACAGCATCTTTTTTGAGTAGTTTGAATAGAGGGAAGGCTATATGAGAGAACTGTGGTACGAAGGACCTATAGTACCCAGCCAGACCTAAAAATTGTCTAACTTCGTCAGTCGTAGTGGGTTCAGGAAAATCTCTCACTGCCTGTATTTTGTCATCAGTGGTGTGAATACCATCAGAGCTTAATTTGTGGCCTAAGAAATTTATTTCCTTAAAGCAAAATTTGCATTTAGAAAGTTTAATTTTTAATCCAGCATCACTAAGCTTTTGTAAGAGTAAGTCTAATTTCCTGAGATGATCCTTAATATTCTTCGTTGCGATAATAATATCGTCAAGATAAACAAATATTCCTTGTCCTAAAATTCCGGACAATACGTAATTCATAAGACGCTGGAACGTACCGGGGGCTGTCCTCAGTCCCATTGGCATTCTTGTATATTGATAATGGCCTCTGTTTGTTGAAAAGGCAGTGTATTTACGTGACTCCTGAGATACCGGAATCTGATAGTATCCGTTTAGGAGATCGATGGTCGAGAATATATTATTCTCAGGACCAATATTCTGTAGAACATCACTTAGCAATGGCATGGGAAATCTGTCTGGGATGGTGTGATTATTTAGTTTACGGTAATCTACTACCGCACGCATTTCTCCATTTCTCTTGGGCACAAAGAAAAGGGAGCGTTCCACGGAGAAACTGAAGGCTCAATAATTCCAAGCTTTAACATTTCATCGACATACTGATTAGCAAGTGTACGTTGGGAGTGTGGTATGCGATAAGCTGGTACGAAAATTGGTGGTGTTTCTGGGTGCACATTAATCATGTGATTAATCAAGTTAGTACACCCTAATCGTTCTCCGGGCAAGGCTACGGTGTCCCTGTGTGTTTCCAGCAGGGTTAACAAATCATTTTCTTCGTCAAATTCACCTGAGTGAATTAAATTCTCTTTTATTCTTTCTCTATCCGTAGATTTTATCTCACTTGTTACTCCACCAATATTTATTTCCTTCACAGGGGCGAAACATTTTTCAATATTAACTATGCAAGTTCCCTTCTTCAACTGAACTTCCCCATTCATGTGATTAATAATGAATATCTGAGTTAGCCCTTCGTCGTTCGTATGACATAATGCGTTTTCTACTGACAATCCTTTTACTTTACATAATTCTTCTAAGACAAGAACAGTACTATTCCGTAATTTGCTCTTTATGGTAACCTTCATGTATGAATTAGGTGGTATAACCAAATCATTAGTGAGATGGGCTGGAAAAATTGATAAATCAGTACTGTTAGCCGGGTCACTAATTCTGGAGGATGGGGTTGCTGGTGTAAGTGGATCTATACACTCATCTGTTTGTGTATGTTTGTTTAAGCCTTTAATATTACCAATTCTTTTTGGCTCTCTTCTACCAATCGGTGAGGGCTCTGAAAGTATTTCCTCTATAAATTCATTATCAAAGTCTATTCCATTCATTTGTGGGAGTATAGTTATGTTCTCAGTTCTCATGGATCTTAAGCCCAGTAACATATGAGCTTTAATTGCTAAGTTTTCAACGATATAGAACAATGCAGAGAATGGTCTTGTAGTTTCTGTGAAACTGAGATTTAATCTTATCATACCTTTTACTGTAATCTCTTGACCATCTACTGTGTTTAATTCTAAATCAGCTTCATCCAAAAAAGTTACTTTCTTTTTATTTTTAAGAATTCTATTTAGTTCTTCATGTGTTATTAAGTTCACTGGAGAGCCTGTATCTAAAAATAAGGAAACGTTTTGATCCTCACATACAGCTGGTATCAAGATACACTCATTTCCCAACATGCCTCCTATGTGAAGTTTAACCTTGTTCTTTTTTATGTTTGTTCGTTTTTTGTCATGACTTGGTCTTCCCCCGATTTGAACATAGACACAATTTTTTCTACTGTTTTGCAATCACTAGTCCAGTGCCCTTGGTATCTATGATGCCTACAGTAAGGACCAAACCCTTGTGTCTTTTGATTATCCTCTTTTGCCTTGATAAAGCATTCATACCTTGTGTGTCCTGGTTTTGCACAGTAATGACACAGAATGGACCTATCCCTTGACTGTGACCTACGAGGTGATTTCCCATAAAAAGTGTTGTTTATAGCGCGAGACCTACTCGGGCTGCGCGAAAACTTATGAAACTGCCTGTAGGAAGGCGTGTGGGAACGAGGTCTAGGCGTCTTTGCTTGTTTGGGCTGCCTCATTTCAGGTCGCGATCGATTTTGTTCTCTGTTTGGGGTCGGTGTTGATGTTTTCACAGCTGATACTGTCTCAGGTACCCTGATTCTACCAGAATGTGCATGTGTGTCGACCACACCTGCTTTACTGCACTGCATCTCTACCTCGTTCATTAAGTCTAGTAAGCACATTCCAGGGATGTACGCGATTGTTTTGGCGATCTTAAGGGTTCTATCAGGTAATTTACACAAGGCAGCTACATAACCAATGATGTCCACGACGAGGTCTGGGGACATCTTTCCATCATCTGTTATCCACTTAGAATTCTCCAGAGTAGCTAATAGGGTTCTCTTGATTGTGGAGACATCAGCAGTTATTTCACTGAGCACATGGTTTGTAGTGTGCTCCCTTACAAGATCTACAATTTTATGTAATTCTGGAATTATACCTGGCAAGAAGTTCATACCTCCAGAAAATTTCTTCAGAAATTCAGTTTTAAATTCATCATATGTCCTAGCACGATGTAGCTTATCGGAGCGCAATAAATTGCTTGCTGGACATCTTTCCTGGCTTATGCAAGATGAAAAAATAGCAATTTTCTCTTGTTCATCTAGTATATGGCGCTTGATGAACATTTGTTCGCACTGACTGATTAATGAAATGACATCAATGCGATCCTTGTCTGTGCCAGAGAATTTTGGGGCAGTCTTATCCTCGTGATACACAAAAACGTGAGGTGTGGTTTTTAGATCAGCAGTATTTGTTTCTTGATTCATCTTTAATGATTGCCCTGTTAATTCAACTTGTACGAGTTTATCGTTATGTGAGGGAATGGTAGAATATGTATGACCGGACCGGTGAACCCTGTTAAGTATATTGGCATACGTATTTAAGGCAGCTGCGAAGTCGATACTCTCAACATCTGAAGGGGTTTCCACTCATCATCCGAAACTCCCGTATTTGTTTCCTTATCTATAACGTGTGGTGTGGGTTGTACAATGGGTGGGCTGTCTCTTAATTGTGAGTCTGATGTTGTGGCAATTTGTGTGTCATCTGGTATTAACGTGGGTGGTTGCGAAAATATTCCTGTCATTAAGATATGATGTTATGAAATATGCCTCTTGTTTATTTATGTCCTAGCAAACTAGATGATTAAATAAGTTGAATATAGCTAATTTTAGCACTGAGAAGAAATGAGCAAGTATAATTTTACCCACTTGATACAGATCGTAGAGGTGTGTCGATACCAAAGTCGATCTCGGAAGAAAATACAGGTTTGATTGAAGATCTCTTGATAATTCTAGTGGTGTGTTGATGGACGATATTACTCAGGAAACTCCATGGCCTGGTATTTGTAGTGGTTAACGGCTGTCCCAGGCAAACCTCAACATAGAACGTCGAATTTCCAACTTAACTGTGAAAATAAGTGAATATGAGTAGGAGCTATGTGAATAATGAGTAATGAGTAGTGGGTGAGAAGTGCCTGGTGTCCGTCACACGTTGCTTGGCATGGCAGACTCGCGTTGTGATGTCATCTCAGCACATGGTGACGTCGGCTTCCCACACTGGTAGCTGTGGTGAGTGAATGAGTAGCGATGAGTAACTTGAGTGAAGACGAGTGAGTAAGATGAGTTGTAAATCGTGTCTCACTCTTCGTTTGTTTGTTCCCTTTATTCTATGTGGAAGTTTTCTCTGTCCTTTTCTCTAGTGATTTATTCGTAGAGTTGTTAATTGTAGTTGATTGTAGATGGCTGTAGTTGATTGTAGATGGCTGTAGACTTTGTAGAACTGAAGCTAACCTTGTAGTCTCGGTTGCTTTTGTAGAAATTTGCTTTTAATTCGGAGACGATGTCCGCAGATTTGCTGGTTTGTCGTTAAGCTACTTGCAAGGCGTCGAGTGATCTCTTGACCTCTGCATCAGCGTAATGATCTGGGAGACGGAGGGGGCAGGAGCTGATATTGTTGGTTGTTGTCAATCTTGATATTTTGTAGGAATTTAATGTTGATTCGTAGACGAGGTTCGTATACGTTCGCTGCTACCAAATGTCATAAAGACTTTGTAGTTAATTGTAGAGAAGTATATGTTAGACTTGTGGTCGAGCGGCTTTTATATCTTGTAGTAGTTTCCCCACCAGATGTCATGTAGTGACGGGAGAGGTAAAGAATAGTATGGGACTATCTTTATTTGTCTTGGAAATATTAAACAGGTATAATAGTATAAGTCCTGGGTAGCTACCTCCCTGTCTCGCTATCTCTCTCTCTCTCTCTGTTCTCAAGCTAATCTCCGTCTCGACCTCTCTATAGGGTCGCTTGTCTCCTTCTAAACTCTCTTTCCTCACATCTCGTGTAGTAGGGTGTGTGTGTCACGTATCTTCCTCGTGGCAACAGAACTTTCTCACGAGAGGACTGCTGACAGCTAACTGAATCATCTTACTGGCCGCTGTCGTCAGCTTTCCCCCGTGTAAGCGTTTAGCGCTGCTCGCTTCTCGCAAACACAACCCCTTCTCATCGTTTGACTTCCTGCTTCTATCTGTCTCTCTATCTATCTATTTATCTAGTAGTGGTGGTGGTGGTGGTGCTGGTATTAGTAGTGGTGTGGTGGTGGTATTAATGGTGGTGGTGGTGGTGGTGGTGGTATTAGTAGTGGTGGTATTGGTGGCGGTGATGGTATTATAGTAATGGTGGTATTAGTAGTGATGGTATTAGTGTGGTGGCAGTGATGGTATCAGTGGTGGTGGCTGTGGTGGTATTGGCAGTGGTGGTATTAGTGGTGGTCGTGGGATGATGGTGTTTAATGATGGTGGTGGTGGTGGTGGTGGTGGTGGTGGTGGTGGTGGTGGTGGTGGCGGCGGCGGTGGCGGAGGCTGATTGTTTGTGGTGGCTGCATAGTGACAGTGGTGGTACTAAGATGGTAATGGTAGAAGATGCTGGTTACTGGTGATGTGCTGATAGTGTTGTGGCAGTGCTAAGGATGAGTTGAAATTAGTGGTAATGTGCTAGTGGTGATGTGGCAGTGCTAGGATGACGAGTGGTAGTGAAGATAAAGGTTAATGGTGACGTGCTGATGGATGATGTGGTTGTGCAAGGATGATAGTGATAGTGGAGATGCAGGTTGATGGTGATGAACTGGAAGGAAATAGGACGGAAGCAAAATAATATACTAATGCAAAAATTACTCTCTCTCTCTCTCTCTCTCTCCTCTCTCCGAATTTTGAATATCCTGTAACAAAGAACTCTCTACAGAAGTGCCCCAGACAATTCGCCACCGCCAATAATATCTCCTAGGCTACATATAATTGCACGGCCGTCAAAGCTTAGCCCAAACACTGACAGGGAAATGCATAGCTGATTGACATGCAGAGGTACGAGGCGGCTAAATGTGACCTGCGTGCGTGTGGCTCAGGGGATGGTGGTGGGATGATGATGATGATGATGGTGATAGTGATTGAGATGCTGATGTGAGGGTGAATCTGTCTCTCCGTCTACCTCTCTTTGTATCTCTTTGTCTATCTATCTGTCTATCTTGCTATCCATCCATCCACCCATCCATGAATCTATCGATATGTTTATCTTTCTATGCCAAAACGCCTTGATTCTGAAGGGGATATCCATGAACAAATCGCCTTCATGTCACCCTGCTCTCAATATCTGGCTGTCCTCCTTCCAATACACATCACCCTCATTCACATACCTCTCCACTGCATCCCTCAAAATTGTCCTACATTTCCCTTTGTTAGTATTTCCCTGAAGACTATGAATGAAACGAAATCATAATGAAGAAAACCGACGTAACTTTCCTCAGTAAAATATAACTGTTTGAAGGTGGACATAAAATAATAGCACGTCCACAGGTTGAAGCTTATAACCGTTCCAAAAAGCAGACATAATCTGTAATATTTTTTTATGACTAAAGCCAAATGATATTCTCTAGCCTAGGAGTGACCTCTAGAAATGAGGGCGTCAGTAGCCGAACTGTCATGATTAAAAAAGGGAAAACAATTCTTGACGATTATTATGATCGAGTTATCCGTATCACTTTCTAAGCAACGACCAACGAAAATATTATGGGATATAAGTTTAGGTCAGCAAAAGTGTCTGGTTACCACCGACCTGAGAGGTAATGCACTACAGTAGACTGAAGTGTACCTGCAAGCATGGTAACTAGCCACTAAACCATATATATATATATATATATATATATATATATATATATATATATATATATATATATATATATATATATATATATATATATATATATACACACACACTTATTTGCTGAGATTATAGTATGTACATCCTATCCTACTGTAAGCAGATGACCTGACCCAGCACAAGATAACCCCCTCCCCCTCCCCGACTCTGTCCGGCATAATAAGCCTCCCAGTACAAGCACAGACCCACTCAAGTGTGGCTATCGAGGCTGACCGCGCAGCCCGGATTCATCACAATCATGCTTTCTCCAATCGGATCTGATGGATAACCAAACCCGGCAGCTGCGGCCTAAACTGTACACGCGGCATGACTCGCGGGAGCTGCTCGGGCATAAATTACCGCGATAGTACTGGCAGGTCGGTAGTTGGCGGCCATAATCATACAGCAAACGACTTCATGTGTCGTCTGCCACGAACGGCCCAGTGGTCGACGTGAAAGTATTACTCTGGAGATCCCTGTGCTAGCGGAGGGTCTTGTTCCAGTTTACGTTCTACTAAACCTGTATTTTTTTGCGGCTAATAATTTCAGTAAATATTTAGCTCTTCCTCGATCAGTGAGGAATAATCATATAAGACGATTTTAAAGGAAAATGCACAGAACGCTGATTTAAAACACCAATCAAAAAGACTCTAGAGAAAATTTTAAGAACGCTAATATGAAGCACCACGGGAGTTAAATTATTTACAACGGGGTGTTAGTGCAACAAGCGGCAAGATAACACCGTAGCAACAATATTATATCCAATATATCTAATAATGCACTTACCTTTGAGAAAAAAAAGTCAAGTGTCAGAATATTAAGTGGCACAGACCACCAGATATAACAGCCATAATAACTGTAGCAGTAGAAGTAATGGCACAAGTGAGAGAAGTGATGTACTACTACATACAATCCACAGATAAGAGCAAAATTAAACACCAGGAAAAAGGGTAGGTAGGAAAATATTATATACACTGCTGGGTACGCCACATTACCTTAGTCATGGCTGTCTCGTTGCTCGTTATCTCGGATCTGTGGAGGAAAGACAGGGGGAGAGAGTGAGTGAGTGAAAGCGGACGAGGTGAGTGGAACTAGTTAGCATCCAGCACCACCAACAACTAAACATTTATCACCACCACCGTCACCATCACCATCATCGCCATCATCATCGCAAACACCACTGCTATCGTCATCATCATCATCATCATCATTAGCCATGCACACAAAATAAAACAATACACACATACAAAAAAAAAAGAAAAGTCACTGAAGCTCTCAACTGAATAAAGCTATCTGGTTTTAGCGGGAAGATAACTGCAGAGTCGTCCCTACCATTAGTGTTAATGGTGACAGTATTAACAATGAGGCTCTTATGATTCGCTTGTAGATGAAAATCGTTTGGTGTTAGGTAGAATGGAATAATAAACTTGCTCCGATTATAGGTAAAAGAAAAAAAAAACGAAAAAAAAAAGCATGGAGAAAAGAATGGAAATAATTGGATGTATATACGCGATACAATCTTTATAAAAATCTTAAGCAAAATGCATATAAAGAACAGACAAGTCCCATTATTAATAACAACATTATACAGAATTTTTAAAAAATTAACCTAAGCACAAGTGTCATATCTTTAAATACAAACCAACCAAATCTCTCTCTCTCTCTCTCAATAGCTATAAAACTACGACTGACTCACAGTTCCATGGTAAGTGCAAGTAGCAAGAGAAAAGTGAAATAATACGAAGGAAGCAGATAAGCCTCTGGTCAGAATCAAAGCAGACTCTCAGGGCGACTGAGGAAGAGGGATACCAAAATTGCACGCGAATCACACACACACACACACACACACACACACACACACACACACACACACACGGAGACCTCCCAAAGTCGAATTACATCCAAGTCTCATTTACAGGTCTAGATAATAAACGTACTGGGATAAAAACTTTAGTCCGTATTCTAGGTGGCACAGCGAGCATCGTAGCACCTTTTCCTTAGCAATTTATTTTGCATTAAAGACACTTTTTTGTGCTACTAGTTTGCATCAGTAATATACAAGAGGAAACTGAGGTGTGCTAAGGAAGATGTGTTATGAACTGTGAAAAGCCAGAGTATGTATCTTTGTCCCCAGGGAGTCATCATCCCGGGAACTGAATTCAGAATTTCTTGGCTGTGTGCGTGACTAACAAGAGGAGCACTGAAACTGCTGTGGAGCTTACCACCAAGCTGGGATGAAGGCAGAGTGCAGATAAGGAACTCACTGGAGATTATAAGAAAATTAGGAAAGAGACACAAATATCAGGAATGAAGCTAATATCCATGAGCAAAGTATTGTGGGCAAGAGACAATCACTATCAAAAAGTGTGGCTGACGAGGAAAGCACCAAATCGTCCTCTTCATTATGCCCTGCACCTACCAGATCAGTCACTCATAAACACATAAAAAGTTTGGCTGACACGGAAAGTACCAAAACATTCTCCCAGAATAAAAGAAAAACAATGTGATTTACAATTCAGGTCCTTGTCTTCTATTCTAGGTAACGAAAAATGGGGTAAATAGGCCTGTGTTCAAAGGTCTTGCAGTAGTTTGCCATCAACTGTAAATTACACGTGCTCTTAATCCGGTGTAGTAGTTTCCCATTCGCTTAACTTATTCTTGAGAATATACGTAGTTTCGTGGAATTCGGGGTGTCGTAATAATTATTGAACATCCTTGCGGTAAGACTGGGAATTTATGTTCCACTAAAAATAAACTGTGAAAGTGTGTGTGTGTGTGTGTGTGTGTGTGTGTGTGTGTGTGTGTGTGTGTGCATCCAGTGTGCATTGCAAACTGCATTGGTATGAAAGCAAGTGATTTTGTGTGCATGCACGTATGAGTGCAGATGTGAGTGCGTGCATGAGTGCACACGTGCGTGCGTGTTTTTGTTTATGTGTATGTGGCAATAAACTGGTAAACTCAGTGGCCTCATGCACGACTCAACTAAATAATTCCCACGGACAGACGCTTACCACATCTGCATTAACCAACTGATGTAATATATTTTGAACTGTGTAAATTACGTAATCGTCCAGAGCCCTATTTATGATAGCCTACTATTCATCCTGTGTTCTATTTGAAGTTACATAATCATCACTCGTTGTATTTTACGATACTTAAAGATCATTATGTTCTACCAACAACTTTCACGGAGGTTGAGTTAGCCACATCACCATAAGTCCATAAATACACACACACACACACACACACACACACACACACACACACACACACACAGAGGGGGGGGGGGAAGCACAGCAGCGAGAGCCTGAAGTGAAGCAGAATGCCAAAGTTATGCATGGGAGAGGAGTAAGGAGGAAGGATTGAGGGAGGTATGAGTGATTGAGGGGAAGAAGTAGACAATTAGGAGCAGGGATATGTGGAATAAAGGTCTGGGAGAGATCTGGGAAACAGTGCTTACAGCAATAAAGTTCTGGGGGAGGGGGAGAGACTGGGAGATGGGAAATTAATTGAAGAGTAGAGATTCTGGAAGTAGTGATTCGGGGGGAGGGGGAGAGACTGGGAGACGGGAAATTAATTGGGGTGTAGAGATTTTGGGAGTAGTGATTTGGGGGGAGGGGGAGAGACTGGGAGGTAGGATATTTATTGGAGAGCAGAGATTTGGGGAGGTAAGTGTCAGGATGGGGAAGCAGGATTAGGAGTGGTGTGGAGTGGGGAGTGGACGAGTTGAAGGAAGGAAAAGTTGAGTGAAGGAGGAAAGATTTGGGGATAGGAGTAGCGGAGAGGATCATTGGACAGAACAGGATAGGGTTGCCGTTGTCTCACTATGAGGAGAATGGGGCTAGATTAGTAGGAAGGGAAGGGAAAGGAAGAGGGGTTATGGTTACGGGGAGGAAGGAGAGACTGGGAAGGGAAAAGAAGCTGAGCGAGGGAGGGGAAGTTGGGAGAATGAGGAGAGGTTGGCGGTCGGTGTAGCTGAGAGGGCACGGTGGGGGAGAAATATGGTTGTGGGGACAAAAGAGAAATTAGGGAGAGCAGAGAAACTGAGGGAGAGAGGAAAAAAGATGAGGAGGAAGAGGAGTTGGCAATGAGAGGATAGGAGAGGGGATGTCTGTGGTGGAGAGGGGCGTTGGGGGATGGGGGAAGGCAGGGCAGTGGATGGGCTAGGAATAGGGGCTGCCGTTGCCTCACTCTGGGGGGGCGAGGGCGGGGCGGGGGCGGGGCGGGGAGGGTACAACGGCGCAACCATTAACCGTAATCAAACCGTAGTCACCACCACCACCATAACCGAAGAGCGGATTTCACGGGGGCGCCTCGACCCGTGTACTTCATCTGCATACTGATGGGGGGGCCGGACGGGTGTGGCGCGGGGCCGGCGATTGATTTTATGTACCGAGTCTTACACCCCGGGAATTAATGCGGGTGCTTTTTTTTGTAACGTGTGTGTGTGTGTGTGTGTGTGTGTGTGTGTGTGTGTGTGTGTGTGTGTGTGTGTGTGTGTGTGAGCGCGCGCGCGCGAGGGGGGGGGGTTGTTGTTGAGAGTTGTATAGGAGGATTGGTTGGATGTTGAGAGGGATGGTTGGCTGTAAGGATGGACGCAGTATACGATGGGAAGGGAGGGAAACTAAAATGGTATGGAAGCTGAGCATAAATGTGTTAGTGTGCTGGGATTTGCGTGCATGTGTGTGTGCGAGTGGAGGCAGTGGTAGTACAGTGTGTTGTGTTGTGAATATACGTATGTCTGATTATGCATCGCGTCGTACAAGTGGTAGGGAATAATTGTACATGCATGTCTTTAACTGTGTGTCATACATTGCTGCCAGACATACTGCCGTTGTTTCATTATTAGCCGACATACCGTGAGGAACGACAAAGATTTTACGTGCCAATTTTCACAGGCGTTATTTTAAGATACGGACATATACCTCACTTTTTTTTTTATTCTCCGTATATTATTATTATTATTATTATTATTATTATTATTATTATTACATTCTTGGGCTTGAATTGCGAATGAATGCACGTGTGGCCTATTTCTTTGGACCTTCTGCTGATTGGTTCTCCCACAATTATTCTGTATTATTTCCTCTTTCTTCCTTTTCGGACTCTACCTCATCCCAACTGCAGTCAGGAAAAAAAAAAAAAAAAAAGGCCGATGACGATGATGATGACGGTGACGACGACGACAATGATTATGATGACGAGGACGACGATGATGACGATGACGATGAAGGTATTGATGATGATGGTTAGAGGACAGCACACATTCTTCCTCATTATGTCTTGTTCCGACGTAAAATCGAAACGTAGGAAACATTTCGAACTACCAGAGAATCACAATGTGTTTTTTTTTTTATTATTCTTTGGTTTTGTATCGGGTGTGTAATAAAGGGACATGGAAAGCAATACACTGGCAAGAGATGGAAAGCTCTATTCAATTTAGGCATATATAAGGAAGCATAGACCAGATCCGAGGAGGAGGAGGAGGAGGAGGAGGAGGAGGACAAACAAGATATATAAAAAGAGGAAGAGGGGAGGTCTGATTCTGAGAAAGAAAAAGATAGAAAGAGGACGCGGATAATGATATGGATGACAATGATGACGAGGACAAAGGTGAGGATTAGAAATGAGACGAAAAGAGTGCGGAGAAAAGAAGAACACAATTTAATAAACAAGATTAAACAAGAGAGAAGAAAAAAAAGGGAAAATGAAAAATAATTAGGAAAAAGATAAAGAAGAAGAAAAGAAGAAAAAAGAAAAGAAAAGAAGAAGAAAAAGAAGAAAAGCTGCAAAGTGAAGCGGGGTAGGATGAAGAGAAAGCATGAGACAAAAGAGGGGGTGAGGTAGAAGACGGAAGAACAGGAGCAGCAAGATAATGACGAGAAGCGAGAAAAGAAGAAAAAGGAAAAGAATGAGAGAGAGAGAGAGAGAGAGAGAGAGAGAGAGAGAGAGGGGGGGGCGAGGGGGGAGGGGAGAGGGGTAAAGGTCACAAAACAAGGCTTATCTCGTACGCGGGCATCTCAGTCATCAGCAGAGGAAACCCATGTGACACCCCTCACTGCAAATCTTGAAAGCAAGTCATAAAATCCCGTGAATCCGCTGACGTCTTATTTAGTACATTCTTGGCCTCTCCTGAAATTTTATTTTGTACTTTTTCTTTTTTTACTGCCGCACCCATAGGGGCGGCCAAATATACAGTAGTGTTTTACACTGTCACTCACTCACAGAATTATTGAACTTTCTTGGTGAAAGGGCTCTAGACCTTATGGTAGGAGTGTTAGGAAAGGGAAATTTAACACAGTGATAGACATACCCCTAGGCCACGTTTCAGACGGTGGGATCTCCGAGGGTCGCCTGTCACCAGGTGCGGTGTGGCGGGCCCCGGGCCCCGGGTATCCCACCCCAAACTATTAGCCACAGCCAGTTCTTATTAAAAAAAAAAAAAAAAAAAAAAAGGTGGGGGGTGGGGAGGGGAATTTTTTGCAAAGCAGTAGAGCTTCACTCGTGCCAGGTAATAAGCATGGTGAGATCGAGATCCCCGAGGGACAAAGTCCTTATTCACGTCCAAAGTTTGTAACTGAAGAACATGAAACTTTGCGTATGATGGATATTCACTCTGACCATTTTTTGGGAAAGGTAGAATCACCGATGGTTCCCCTTGACGGGAAAAGGGACGGCTCCCGTGGGTCCCTGCAAAGCCATTATCCATAGCTAAACCACGAACACGAAAATGGTGAGACGGCACTTTTACAAGTGAATGTGAAAAAAGTACAGAAAAATACAAAAAAGAACGTCACCGTATTGAGCAGGTAAGACTTTCACCGTGATTGCGACTACACGTTCACCTTAGAATTACGAGACAAACGCGCACGAAATGTGGTGTTGTGTCCGGCGTCGCGTGGAAGTGTCCTCTTGGGCACTTTCCTCTGTCAGGGAAAAGGCAGGCATCTGAGAGGCAGGCATGGGTCAGGCAGGCTTGGGAGCGGCAGGCATGGGTCAGGCAGGCTTGGGAGCGGCAGGCATGGGTCAGGCAGGCTTGGGAGCGGCAGGCATGGTTTAAAATGGTGTGGGAGAAGCAGGCTTGGGAGAGGCAGGCATACAACTAATTCAGCAGGCATGAGTTAGGTATTCTTGGGGGAGGCAAGCATGAGTTAGGAAGACATTAAAGCGGTGGGGATATATTAGACATGCATGGGTTAGGCAGACTTGGGAAAGGCTGGTATAGGTTAGGTAGACATGGGAGAGGAGGGCATAAAATTAAGTAGGCATGAGTCAGGCAGGCTTAGGAGAAGCTATCAACAGATGATTTTGATTAAGCTTTGGCGATATTTGGAACTAGAAGCGAAACATACAGCCTTCACTAACTCCTTCGACAATTTCATCTGTGGGTAGCAATAATGAAATGGTAAAATACGTCACCAGACTGAAGGGATTAAGAAGCAGCATAAGACAGGGGTCTAAGGAGGAAACAGTGATTGGAGGGACTCGTCCAGTGATGAGCTCGCTACTGGAGAGAGATATCCATCAGCACTCTCAGCCTCTAAAATTAACTTTCAGTAAAAACAAAAAAAATAAATAAATAAAAGTCAGGCTAACTGGTACAGAATATCAAAGTTGTTCTGACCATGGGAAGGTTTACTCTCAGCTGAATAAAGTATATGCTGGGGTTGTCTCATCCGGGAATGGTGCAACGGCCTTTTTTATGACTTGTGGGTGGGTCTTGTGGGAGATCAGTTAAGTCTGTTTTAACGAAATTCAAATAATCGATTTGTCCTCTGCCTCACCCGGGATAAGAAATCGCGCCCTTTCGAACAGCACACCACTTCTCTAACCACTTGACCATCACCTCCCCCACGTGTATTTAACATAGCTTTAACCCCAGCAAGATGGCCATATATTTATGTTAGTATTCATCCAGGGATTGTCTTGCCGCTTTTACCTGCCACTAAGGTGATGGCTGCTGACAACTTCCGTAGGTGTTGCAGGTGGCTGATTCAGATGCAGTCAATAATCTCTTTACACAACTCCGAAACTGCGTCAGAACCTGAGGACATTTTGCTAATCTAACCATTAAGATTCAGGCAGCCTGGAAGGATTGGAATATCGTTTCATAAGTTTGGAACCTTAGATGTGAAAAAGTATTAATGGCCTCAGCTGCACAAGACGGGGTGAAAGAAGAATGGATGTTGAGGTTGTCTGAGTCCAAGACGTTAATTCGTCAAATATTTAAAAACTTTTGCTTCTCGCTGGCCTATCCTATTATAACCTTCCTTAGCTGAGAAAGGCTTGTTATGTTTTTCTTCCTATGAATATGACATGATGATCTAGGAAGGGAAGAAACGGACATGCCCTAAGTGTGAAGCAGACACTGTAGAATATAAACAAAACTTAAGCCCCTGTCTGTATACTGCTAATAGGCAAAGGCTGTCAGGCACACAACGAAGAGCGGCGCTGTCGAACTGCAATAGGGAAAGTTCATATGTACAATAGCTGTGCATGGATGGATAGGGATGGAGGGTGGAACAGAGGGGAGGACAGGGACATCTGGAAAGTGGGACAGAGGATAGGGCACAATGAAAACTGAGTAGGGATGGTTAGCCTGTACAACACTAGTTCAGTAAAGGAAGTTGGAGTGGTATGGATGTTGTTTCTCCTGAACTGAATGAAAATAACCTGGGGAGGACAGCATGAATGAAAAACAAGGGGCGTCACAATACTGAAGGGGTTAATATAGAAAATGGACAAACTGATTAAACGATCTATCGGCTGAGGGTGTATTGGTACCTTACGGGCATAGGGGAAATTTAAACATAAATATACACTTAATCGCATAGATCTCGGGGCTTTTATCAAATTAAATTTTTTAAACACTGAATATTTAGTTAATAAAATAAAAGCCATATTTTAAGCCAAGCCTCAATAATCTAGCTGAAGCGCACATGATCAAAGAGAAAATGTTGGAGGGGAGAGGACGAGGTATACCCTAGCTGTCCGAGTCGGGGAGACCAACCACCCGCCATGTTCAAAGATCTAATCTAAGTTAAATATTGGTATATTCCCACACTGGTTGGTCGGACACCGGCCAGAAATTCTGCATCATACTGCGTGGGGGAAGTGGACAGTCGTGCCCTGCCCTCTGGTCGAGGCAGTGTCATAAAAATAACTAGGGACTGCATGCACGGAGGCCAATGTGGAGGTGACTCGGTAGATAATTCCATACTTAAACTCCTTCACTCCGACGACGACTTTTACTGGTTAATTCTTGCCATTCTCTTACTATTTTGTTCACGTTAGAAGAGCCAGCTAGTAGTGATGGGGTTAATACAAGCTGACTAATTCCTTTATTTCGAACAAAATCGTCTGGTGGTAGAAGAATTAAAAAAAAAAAATACGTCACTGAACTGTTGGGATTAAAGGAGAGTCAGTGGTGCATCGGTTACGACGTGAAGCTCGCAACTAGACAAATTAAAGCTCGATTCTCTGGCAGGCCGGGTCAGACTCTCAGATAAAGTTTGCTTCCCTCTTAGTCTTGTTCTCCCAGCGAAATAACTGGGGACTCTGATGGAACACTGACTACTGCGGGTTGTATTCTAGGGGAAGAGTGGCATTCAGCATACACTGATAGCATGCCATAATGACCCTCATGCAGTCGATACACATTAATCCTACGCCTTCTTTTCCACTGTAAGCCATAAGGCATTTCGGCGCCGTGAGCAAATTTTTTGCTTACCAGACTCATTGTTCTTATCTGATCAGTCTAATTAGCTTAACCTAACCTAACAACCTAAACTTAATAAACTAAACGAAACTAACATAACCTAACCTCACGTAATTCAAGCAGCCTAACAAAACTTAACCTAGATCACCCTGCGAATGAAAGAGAGCTAAAATCACAACAATATGGCTTTATGTGGCCGAGTAACTGCATGCACGGAGTCCAATACAGAGCAGGGATAAGGGTGACCGTTGCGCAGTAGGTAACGTGCCGCACTCTGACTGAGGGCCAGGCGGACACAGATCCGTATCTCAATGGTGGCATGGACTTATCGACAACTCTTTGGTGGTCTAGTGGTTAGAATTCCCCAGTCGGAGTGACGGCCTTGCATAAGTTCGTCTCCCAAGAGGTGAGTGGGGGTATTTCGCTCTTGTAATGCCACCAAGGGAAGTTTGCTGGTCATCTACCCTTAGCCAGACTACGATACCCAAGCGTCGGGTCTCAACATCTCGAAATGGGTAAAGTGGGAGTGACCTTTTCGTTATTATTTTTTACCTATCTTCTAACTATTGGATTATTTATTTACTTTTTTTTAACCCTCTCATATCCCCTCCTTGGCTGCCGTCTGACGCTACATAAATCTCTGTTCTGCCACCACCTATTAAATTATTCAGCTACTTTTCTCTGCACTCGCACATCCCCTCTTCAGTTGCCTTTTGCCACTTCACAGAATTCTCTCTCTCTCTCTCTCTCTCTCTCTCTCTCTCCCCTGCCTCCAGTAACCATGTTCCCCTGAGTGCTGGGGCCAGTCGCTGGCTAGTAAGTTAGGAGCACGAAATGAATTAAGAATATGGGAAGTAACTGGGTAACTACATGCACAGGCGCCAATATGAAGGTGACTGGCTAACTATGCATGAAGGACAATAAGGTGAATATGACTGGGTAACTCTACATGCACCTAAGCCAATATAGAGGTGAGTGGGTAACTGTACTCGAACCTACTCAGACGTCAGTATGAGGGTGGCTAGGTGACTGTATGTACGGTAGGAGGGTGACTGGGTAACTACATGAAAGAGTGACTGGGTGGCTTTACATGCACGGACGCCACCCAAGAGTCGACTAGGTACAAGCACGGACGCTGATTTAGAAGTGACGGTAACCACATGCACGGACACTACCAAGAAGGCAACTGGGTACTAGTTTGGACGCTATTTTAAGAGTAACGGTAACTACATGCACGGACGCCAATCAAAGAAAAAAAAAATGTATGTACGCGCACACCCCGGTGAATACCAACACCGATCCTGAATGAGCCAGTCATAATATGTATACATTATGGACGATGGATGTCGGTGTCGAAATAGGGACGTGTGAAGGAGTGTGACATGTAGTAGTGCAGGGCGTCAGAGAACGGAGTAACCAGTCTATGCCCTGAGTCGAACACGTAAATCTTAATTTAAAAAAAAAATGGGCCCGAAACTAGTTTAAGAGTTATTGTTACCCTCAGCCTGATCATAAATGCAGTAATAAATAAGATGGTTTTTGTGGGCATGCAGAAATTATCGTCCATTTATTACGTATCAAGATCTGGCGGCTGGACTGAAGACCGGAGCCAGAATTCACAAACAAATTTAACTCCTTCAGTCCCATGACGTATTTCAAACTTTATTCTGGTGCTGTAAAGGGAAGCCTTCACGTGGTGGCACCGATATGTCCTGGCGGTGGAGCTATCTGGTCATTCAAACGTCCTATAACTCCTTCCATATCCCATCAAATAAAGGTGGTGGATTGCAGGAAGAGGGCAGCTTCAGGCTGCAGTCCACTGCGTTTACGTACAGATAAGCATGTGGTTATTACTACTGTTACTATTACTGCTACTACTACTACTGCTACTACTACCACTACTACTACTATTACTACTACAACTACAGCCACTTCTATTACCACCACCATCACCATCACCACTACTACTCTGCTGCTACTACTACTACTACTACTACAACCACTTCTACTACCACCACCATCACCACCACCACCACTACTACTCTGCTACTACTACTACTACTACTACTACTATTACTGTTACAACTACAACCACTTCTACTACCACCACCATCACCACTACTACTCTGTTACCACTACTACTACTACTACTGCTACTGTACTACATTCTTACTGCTCAGAGATGCTTTTAAGTAGGCTTAGGCAAGATTTTTCGAACTGAAGGGGGTTAAATGTAGCTTCCATTACTCTTTCCGGTAAGAAAGGTCCTTCTTAAGATGAGTAAATGCTCGTATATCAAAATACGTCATCAGGTTGAAGGTGTTAAAATCGATATCCCGTCGCACGTGTGTGTGTGTGTGTGTGTGTGTGTGTGTGTGTGTGTGTGTGTGTGTGGAACGTCCCTTACGAGAGAGATGTCAACGTGCTACAACTGAACCTGTATTTATATAGGAACCCAACTAATTCTGACAATAAACAAGTCTAAATAACAGCAAATTGTTAAAACCTAATATTGTTTAATCATATTTTTTACTCTAAGATTCATTCCAGTTTGGCTGTTAAGTGTTTGGCTGATGCAAAAGTAATGATGAAAAATAAATGCATAGATAAAGAAGCACTTTTATACACGAATTATGGCCAAGGAAAGTCTACCAAATACCTATGAGACACCTGGCTCCCGTGACCAGTTCTATTGTTGCGTTATCAAGACTATTTGTCCTCGGTCTCCTTTCGTTACTGCAGCGCTGCGTCTCTGTCCCATTAACGCTCTAATCGATCCCAAGATACAACGTGCCTGTGTTTGCACTGGATGTCCCCCGGATAGCTTTACTGACGAGGCAGAGAGGAATTGTGCAGGCGGGCCGGTGACTCTTGGGCTATACTCCTTTCACCTTAACCTGGGCCGGACTTTTGTCCTTCCGCAGCTTATCTACGAAGTTCCATGACAGAAAATGACAATGCTACGGCTCTGTATCCTTTTCATAGCACTTCGTTGAAATGGCAAACCTTCGAGTTACACACACACACACACACACACACACACACACAATCAAATCAACCCAACCTGACAGCAAAAAAGACACCCTACTGGATCTAACTTTGGCAAATTTACCCCAGACCTCAGCATACTAGTAGGGAAGTTCTAAATTCATCAGCAGTCGCCACCAATGCCCTAGGCTGAGCTGTGGTTGGTTCACACATGGGCCTGAGTATTCTCGTAGGTTAAGGATGCTCTCTGACACCTTTTCCTATGCAACTTGTTCTACCTATTACACCTTACTGTTCATATCCGTATTATATAAATCACTCTAGCATCACCATACTCTGCATAGATAACATGCAAACCTGCCGTATCTAATAATCAACTGCTAAGGAGGAGGCGCAAGGGAGCCACCTCAACCAACGAGAATGCGGGCCAAAGGGAAACCCACTAATCGGCGTCCAGAACCGACCACATAAAAATATACTTACTTAGACTTTATCTCACATATACGTAATTTACTAGGGAAAGGCCATAAAAGCACAGCTGTTATACAACTGCCTCCAAAGGTTCTGTTCCTCATGCTTTCCATCAGTTGCGCATAACATTATATTAGTTCTGATAACAGGTTTTTAAGGGTAACAGTTTAACAAACCAACAGATTAGTGACTAAATGGAATTTTACCCAAAGTGATATGATGTTACGGACTGCTGGCGGTCAGGAGGAGGAACAGAACTTTTGCAGCGTACTGTACATGATGAAATATAGATACAGAAAGGAATAAAAGTTACGCAACTGTGTTGCCGCAACTTATAAAACAATGTAGTTTTTTACTGTTATTGTTGACAAAGTTGCATGAATATGACAAACAAACACATTAACGAGTGATATGAGGAACTAAACTTAAAGAAGAGGTGCTATACACTTTTCACTAACTTGGCCCCGACTTTTACCCTTTTACGGCATATATCAATAAACTCTGTGACAGAAAAAGAAATGCCGTGGTTCTACATTGTTTTCCTAACACGCCTTCACGAAGAGTCTCATATACTGCATTTATGTTAATCTCTTGTTACAATGCACAATTCAAGGCGGGGAGATGGCAGTTTTAGGCCATGTTAAAGTAAAAAAAAAAGGTATCGTAAACCTGCAATGTCCAACAGACTACGGCCCAGATAGGGAGGCTGAGGGTCGTGTTATACCGTAAATGGTTTTGATTTCGCAACAACTCCTCTTTAGCGATTTATTCTATATACTACACTTCAGTATCCTCTTGCATGTTATCGTCGCAAACAGTGTCACTATTAATGCGGCATAAATAGCACGCAATAAAATGCTAAGGTGTTATATGCAAAATAAATCGGTAAGGACGAGGTGTTACGAAGCGTCCTATGCCACCTGGAACACGGCCCAGAGTCGATGTGTGCTTATCTGATTGTTCATGCAAATGATTTCGCCATGAAGAGTAAGACGGCAAAAATGAAATTAAAGTCTACAGTCCTTCGTATGTTGCTTATAAATACCTAAGCCACCCTGTTCATTTAGTCGGAATTGCAAAGAGCGATCGATTATAATTATGGCGGAGGGAAAGTTGCTTAAGCGGAGGGAAAGTTGCTTAAACTCATCATTATCATAATCACCATCATCATCATCATCATCATCATCATCATATTCGTCTTCATTATCATCACTATCATTATCATCAGTCTTCGTTTTCATCTTCATCACCATCTCCATCGTTAGAATAGAAATACGTGGAATGTGAAAAAGTACAATACATCAAAGAAAGAAATAAGTCAGCTTTAAGTAGGGCATCACGAAAAAGGATTATGATAGAAAATGAAAAAAAAAAAAGTACATTAAAAATAAAGAAAACCGCTTGATGGAGTAAAAGGTAAAGTTGGAATGAAAGATATTAGAGGTTCAATTCGGCGCGAGAAGAGCCATGAACCAGTCTCTCTCTCTCTCTCTCTCTCTCTCTTCGGCTGCAAAGGCGAACCAACAGCCAAGGCAGTAATGGAAGGAAACATGGGGAGCAATGAAGAAGGATGGAATGAAGGGGAAGGGGAAGGGAATGGAAAGGCAGATATGAGTTGGAGTGAACAGAAGGGAGGGAAAAGCTGGATGGAACAGTAGGAGAGGGGAAGAGGTGAAGGAGAGGGGAAGAGATGGAGGGAAAAGGAAGGACAGAGAAAGTGGAGAGGACAAAGATGCGAGTGCACACCCCCCCGCCCACACACAAAATTCTAACTGTAAATACAACTGCGCAAGCTAAATCAAGCGCGTCGGTCCGTGCGTGTGGATACTGTGTTTCACGGTGTGTGCAGTTTGAGAGGGCTGTTTGTTCGGATGGACGTGGTAATTATCGGTAATGCAATGCCAGGGCTTAGCCTCCTACAGCTGCATTTTTTTCCTTTTGTTGTTCTTTTCTTTGACTCCGAGTGACGTCCTTTTTAGAGTATTTCTCCTGTTACCAGACGATTTTACTCCGATTAGGAAGGGTCTCTCGTGATGAAGGGGTTTATAAGGCCATATCTAACATTTACAGTTCGAAAAGTCAATTGTAAGCTGAATAAAATCGTCAACAGATTGCGAGTATTAACAAAAATCTCTTGGCTCAATTAATTAAAGCAAAGGCACATAACACAAAGATGCTAAGCTCCTCATCAAGGAAGAGACGTTACTTGCAGTCTCCTTAGACTAAAGTTTAAAAAACATGCCCACCTAGAATGACTACTCTCTTCACGATAACTTGGCCTAAAATTGCCGTTTCTTCATCTGGTTTACTCAGCTGTAACAATACATAAATATTAGAATATGATGCTAATCACGAAACAGTGCTCTGGGAAGGATGTACTGGTAGGATTATCACATTCTGCCATTGCGTCATGCAAAATAAGTCGAAAAAGTACGAAAATATGGTTCAAATTAAGGTGAATGGACTAGAGTATGGAGGCACATATCCAGCCTGAGCAGGTAACATTGTACAGTTGGATTTGCTACTTAAATTTGTGCGTATGTATGGATCCTTAATACATGCACCAGATATATAACCATAACACAGAACACATGGCCAAAGTGAAGCCTTGGTAACGCAGTTACGAGCAAGTAAAGCAAGCACGCGTAGAGACGCGATGTTTACTTTACGTTCAGTTGAGAAATGAGCGGCCCGACACGACCCGGCCAGACCCGACATGACACGGCCCGACCGCGATGGCTTTTAGAGGCTAATAATTTTTCTGTGCGAGATACAGAAGAGATTCTTTCAGCAGGTATTAGATACATTCAATAAACTTTGTTTTTAGCTACATATCTGTTCATTAGACCAAAGAAACCCCTTGAAATCCCAGCTTTCCAAGAGAATGTACCGAGGGCTTCAACTGACATGCCCCACTATGATATCGATTTATAACACTGTGGGAATGCGAAGTATGAGTTGTTTTTCGCTTGCATAAATTGACTGAGCGCGCGCGCGTGCGTGCGTGCGTGCGTGTGTATGTGTGTGTGTGTGTGTGTGTGTGTGTGTGTGTGTGTAGAGAGAGAGAGAGAGAGAGAGAGAGAGAGAGAGAGAGAGAAGAGGACAGGAAAGAGAGAAAGAACGAAGAGGACAGGAAAGAGAGGAGAGTTGGACAGGTGAGAGAGACAACAAGATGCAAGGTGCGAGTGTCTGTTTACCTTGATAATTAATTAGAAGCAGGTGATTGGTGTGGCCATGGAGGGTGAGGACAAAACAAAGCCGAAAGGTCAACTGATAAGAGAAGTAAATAAGTGTTGGTGGAGTTACGGTACTGTTTGTGTGTCTGGAGTGAGGATTATATTGTTTGTGTATTGGAGTTCATCTGCTGGTAGAGTTACGATACTGTTTGTGTATGAAGGGGATGGATTATATTGTTTGTGTACTGGTTTTTATCTGTTGGTAGAGTTACGATACTGTTTGCGTGTGTAGGGGGTTGGATTATATCGTCTGTTGGTTTCTATGGGTTTTAAGTGGAGGTGTTTGTGTGGGGGGGATTATATCGTTTGTGTGTTGGTTTTTTCTCTGTTTTAAGTGTTGGAGGTTACGGTACTGTTGGCATATGGAAGGAATGCTATATTGCTGGCGTGTTGGTTTTGTCTGCTTTAATGTTGGCAGGGTTATGGTACTCTTTGTGTGTTGGGGAAGGGAGAGGTTATACAATATTATTTATGTGTAGGCATTTGTCTGCTGTAAATACTTCCGTCTGGGGGGAGGGGTTAGATTGTTTGTGTGTGGATATTTGTCTGTCTTGCGTGTTGATAGTGTTAAGGTAGTGCTTATGTTTGTGAGGGAATTGTAATGTTTGTGTGTTGGTTTTTATCCGTGTTTGGATGCTGGTAATGTTACGGTAATGATTGTGTGTGCGGGAGTTATAGCATTTGTGTGCTGGCTTTCAACTTTGTTTATGTTTGGAACTTTCATTTTTGGATACGAAAGTGATGATGATGATGATGATAATGTGATGATGATGGTAGTGATGATGATGAAGTTAGCTATTATCTGTCTGGTAACGTTTAGAATTGCAGTACTCTCTCTCTCTCTCTGTATGTGTATATGAATTTGTCTATGTATGTATATGTATATATGCATGTATGTATGTATGCATGTGTATATGTATGTGTGTATACATGCAGGCATGTATGTATGTATGTACGTATGTGTACCTGTGGGAACGTGTACCCCAACCCACGACTGCGACCACTGCCCCTCTGACCCCCTGCTCGACCCCCACCGCCTCCACATGCACAGGCCTCACCTCCCATTAGAGGTATTTACGGCCGTGTTCTAAGTGGCATAGAAGGCTTCGTAGCACCTCTTCCTTGGTGCTTTATTTTTCCTATTACAGCTTGACATTTTCTTGTTTGTTATTTATATCGTTTTAATATCGACTCACTTCATTAATAACACACAACAAGATACTGATGTTTAATGTGAAAAATAAACAGCGAGAGAGAAGACGTTAAGAAATCCCGAGAGCCATTTAGAATATACCCCTACTTCTTCCTACCTTAACCCCTGTCACTACAAAAATTCTCGATGAACCTCTCCATCATCATCACCATTATTATTACTGGCAACATTGTCGTCACTAACATCTCTATCACCATCATAACTTTCATCATCATCAAAATCATCATCATCATATAATCGGCGTGCTCTCTGTCGCCATCACCACTATTGCTCACCATCCAATTAAGTTCATTCAATAGCCCCATATCCATTTGGTCTCAGTTCAATCATTTCAGGTCCAACCACATCCATTCAGGTCAGCTGTGAGCCATACATTACTCTTTTCACTTTCACAAAGCGTAAAATGCCAGTCTGTCTTGAATGTTGAACTTTAACAAAATAGTAATATGTTGTTATTCACCAAAAAATAATATGGGAAGGATGCTGAGTTGCAGTAATGTCGTATTCTGCAACTGATCTACGGGGATTTGACTGATAGATGATGAAAGTCTCCGTCTAGTTAAAATGAGCTATAGACATTCGATACTGGTTCAGTCATGTTCAAAAATATCCAGGTCAGTTAAGGAGTTCCTGTCAATTTAAGTCCTTCCAGAAGAGTTCAGGCTAAACACATCAATTTACGTCTAGCAATCGAGTTAGGTCATGCCTATCAAGGCTTCCGGCAAAACTTAGGTACATATGAGCAATGGTTTTGAGATTCATTTATTAATGTCTATCAGAACTTGGTGGGGCGTCCAGAAACATGTGGAGGGCAGCGCGCCACGGGAGGGGAAGTACAGTATATCTTGTGAATATGGGTGAAGTACAGTAGGTCTGCTGGAAGTCAGAGCAATCATTGTTGTAATTTTCATTGTATTATAGTAGTAAACAAGATAGGCCAGAATGGTGATCAGGTCAATACAAATAGCTTCAGGTCATACCTGTGAAGGTGTATGCAAAACAGCGGCTTTAATGATATATATATAATGGTTATGTTGATTAAAGTCTTTCAGAGGTAGGTGGAGTGAACAGAGAGGAGCGAGTGGGACGAGCTTGGATGTTGGTAAGTGGTGGTCCACGACGCTGTAAGTATATATGTGTAAAGAGCAATGGCGTTGCAGGTTTGCAGTTGAATCAAAGAAACAATTGTTACAATATTAAACGTTTCAGTTCGTTTCGTTTCGTTTTTAAAGGCTCCAACATGCTTGCATGCGTCGGCCTTGGTCACCTAATGGCGACTCTCCATGCTGCTCAATCTCTGGCAGCCTCCCAATTCAGTCCTTTATCCCTAAGGTCACACTCAATGGTCTCGCCCCAGGTATTTTACAGTCTATCTCTCACAACCCTATTCCTAACGTTACCACTTCTCACTTTCTGCATCCAATTGTCATTCCCCATCCTCTCCACATGCCCAATCACCTAAATCTACACAGGCTAAACATGAGTGTAGAATGAGTGATGTGGGTGAGCAGGATGGGCTTGGATGGTGGTGGGTAGTGGGTATGCAGAGGGATGTAATGTGAAGATGGTTCTTGTGGGTAGAACGGTAATATATATGTCGAATTAGGGGGATTTAAAAAAAAAATGGGTGATGTGGGCAAAACGGAGTGGGTGGGGAAGACGGATGGGCCAAGACAGTGGTGGTTGGTGGGGCAGGGTGGACTGAGTAGGAGACACTGCGGCTAGGAGGATGTGATACAGAAGCTGTATGTGGTAGGATGGCAAAATGGTGGGATGGATGGAGAGGAAAGGGCGGGACGAGCTAAGATGGCCGTGGGTGGTGGAGACGGGATGGAGCAAAACACCCTGTTAAGATGGGTATTGGAGACTGGCCAGTATAGGTGTCATGATGGTTTATTTCAAAAGCTTCTCCATACTGAACAACAACAAGAAAAACAACATACATGAGAGTAAGCACGCGTCACTCTCACACAGCTAACTTTTCACAAAGGAAGTAAGGGTATCCCAGTATGAAGGTTGTAGAGTTTTATACCAGTAAACTCTTGTAAATATAACCAAATTAAATACAGTGCATTAATCTGAGTCTTATGCCTTGCTTTACTGTACAGTCAGTGTATCATGTAAAATGCTATACTGTACAGTCAGAGTATCATGTAAAAGTATCTATGAACTTTGCACAGAACGTAGTTACTACATTTAATAAAATCAAGAAATGTGGAAGGTACATTGTTACACAGTCGGATGTAATATTTTCTGAAATTATTAAACATTCGTGTATTCCATATACTGATACTGGTACTTCTTGCACAAGCTAACGTACCTTGAGGAGTTAAACCATTTATCTGACTGAATTAATAAAATAAACAAAACTGTAGTTACGGGCACTCAAAAACCCCTCTCTATCCACTAATTTTTAAAAATAAGCACGAACTCCCACACAAATTAACAAATACATGCCCACACTCAAAATCAAACACCATTACATAATATATGCTTACAGATGTAATCTTAACCTTAACCTCACCTCCCCACTTACTTCTTTTTTCCTTCCCTCCTTTCTTTCTCCCCCGTCTCTTTGCTTTCTCTTCCCCCCATTCTTCTCTTGTGTCTCCCCTCTTTCCAATTCTTTCCTCTTTTCTCCTACCTCGCCTTCTTCCCCCCGTACTCGCGCCTTCTTTCCCCATCTCTCCATCCCCCCTCCCTTCTCTCCCTCATCTCTATCACCTTCTTACCCCCATCTCTCCCCTCTTCGCCATCTTCCCCCCCACCCTTCACCTCCCCTTCTCTCTTCCTCCCCCACTTCTTCCCACACCCTCGAGCCCACGCTGTGCAGGTTAAGTGTAGAGTGGTGCAGGGAGGGTCGCGGGGTCAGAGGTCAAAATGGGGACCTCCTGACCCTTCCTGGTGGGAGAAAGGTCAAGGGGTAAGAGAGAGAAAGATGAGGGAAGGAGGGAGGGAGGTGGGTTACGAGAGGAGGTAGGGAGGGAACAGAAGAAAGTAAGAGGGGGATAAGAATTTGGAAGGATGAGGGGAAGTGAAGGGCAAAGGAAAGAATGAGGGATGAGGAAGAGAGGAAGGTTGGATAGATAAAAATGGCAGGGAAGGAGCGGAAGAGAGTTAGAGAGGGGTAAGGGAGACGAAAGTGGAATGGAATGAAAAAGTTAATAGAATGGAGGGAATATGGACAAAATAAACACAGACAGATAGATATGTTGGAGAGAGAAAAATGGCAGGGATGGAACAGATGAGATTAACAGATGGATATGGAAGAGGAAAGTTGAATGGAATGAAAGAAGTTAACAGAACTGGGAGAAGAAAGATAAGATAATCATAGATGGATAGATAAATAGGTAGGTACAATCAAAGCCAGATCAACAGATATACAGGTATAGATAGATAAACATATTGACAGACAGGCGGAGAAATGGATGGATAAAAACCCCGCAAGTAGACATGATCAAACAATTTAAAATATGCAGAAAACCATAAATTATCATTATATATCATACAGAGTGTAACATATATACAGTATACTGTTTCAACGCGATGGTAAAATGGGTATAGTGTGTGTGTGTGTGTGTGTGTGTGTGTGTGTGTGTGTGTGTGTGTGTGTGTGTGTGTGTTGGGGGGGTGGAAGAAGGGGTGTATGAAGAGGGCACAGAAAATACTGGGGATGAAATTGTGCGGGGGAGGAGGTCATTCTATGTATAAATAGTAGAAAGTCATAGATGGAGAAGGCTGTGAACGAAGAAAGAGTGGAAAATTGGATAACGGGGAATGGGAGCTCAGGAATGCGAAAAGATAGGTTAAAGGAGAGATTGGAAATATACAAAAAAAAAGTGAATGAAAATGGAAGAGGGAAAAAAGAAAGAGAGGATAAAAGGAGGAAGAGGAGTAGGAAAGCGACGTGGGAAATACTCGTAAGAATGCAAAACATCAAAGAAGAAAGACGGAGAGTTTGATACACAATAAATGGAGATAAGAGGATAAAAGGGAAACGGAGAATAAATAAATGGGAACGTGGGAATGTTAGTTAAGAGAAAAGTAAGGGGAAGCGAAAAATTTTAAAGTGACCATTCTTAACACAGAACCAAAGAAATAAAGGGAGAAAATTAAAGTGGACAGTCTGACGGAAGGAAATGGCGAATGAAAATGGAACTAAGAATAAGGAAATGGATGATGATAGGGTGGGAATATTAGATATGATAAAAATAGGTGAAAAACAGCAGAAAATACATGAGAAATGGGAGATAACAGGAGAAAAGCAGGAGAGAAATCAGGGACAACGGGGAATTAAATAGGTGGTATATAAAAAAAAAATCTATGACTTGAGTAAGTGGGGTGACTGACATGGTAAATTTGATTAGTAGAAAAGGAAAATACGATAAAAAAAGGGAGGATGAAACGGAATGACGAAATATGGGAACCAAGGAGCACGACGTGGCAATTGTCTATATAATCCTATGAGAAATGAACACAGGAACTAAGAGAAAAAATTATTGGAGAAGGGATGACTGGCAGATGGAAAAAGTGTGGATGATAACAGAGTAGTGAATAGGGGAATGGAAGAAGATGGCATGATATTACTAGTAAGGTAAGAAATGGCGTCTCTGATGAATGGAATAAAGGACATCCATTGTTGAATATGGGCAGAGACGTCAAATTAAATCCTAGGGTTACTGGAATAGTCTAATAATATTATGAGGGAAATAATCATCGCACTGGGATGGTTGAAAACAGAATGGAGAATAAGAGAATGGATGATAAGCTCCTAGGAATATCAGACAGGAGAGAATGAAAAGGTATCCAGAGTATTGAAAGAGGCATCAAATTAAAATGTAAGACTACAGGAGATGGTGACATGCAAATGAAGGGTTAAATAGACAGAAAAAAGAAAGATGATGATGTACTTTTGCATAAGGGTAAAGAACAACGATAAATTAGGACAACTGAAGGAATAATATACTGGCTGACACGTGTATCCTTTTCTACTGAGGAAAATCGCTTACAGTAATCAGTGTATAACATTCCAGAATGAACAGAGCCGTGATGAAATTAATCAGTCTACGGGGATTTTCTTCGGAATAAAATCGCCTCGTATCACTGAAAACACAATACACAAGAGCGTCTACAGGAAGGAAAAAGTCTACTGTAATATCGTAACATCAACCCTCTGCCAAACTTTTCCAAAGGTGAACAAAAATCGTGTGGAATAGAGCCAATTTAGCTGCTGGGGACGCCACAGCACAAATAATTGCATAGATGGAGAAAAGATGCTGTGCGAGACTAACATAAGTGATAATTGACAAAGAACATGCCTGGATGATGGATGTAGTGATAATGGAAGAGTCTGAGTGAACGAAAGTGCAACAAAAAATGAAGATATATAAAACGAATGCATAAAATAAGAAACATTAATGCCTGATTATGAAAACGAAAAGCCTTATATGCCAGGCAACGGGACTATGACGATGGTGATGATGATGAGTAACAAAACCGGACGTAGAGAATGCAAATAGTTTAATGTCGATTCTGTGGAGATATTACAACGAACATCATAAGAAGTTTGTAGTTGCAGAAAACGAAGAACGGCATCAGCCAGAAAAAAGGTGAAATTATGAGACGAGAGAGAGAGAGAGAGAGAGAGAGAGAGAGAGAGAGAAAAAAAATGAATTTTCCGCTATACAAGAACCAGCTAAACTCAAAAAAATAAAAAATAAAAAAATTATGACCACTAAAATAAACACAACACGCTGAGGAGACGAATAAAAAGCGAACATAAAGAAAAACAGGCAGTAACAGATGAAGATGAGCCCGGCAGACGAAAACAGAAAGGAAGCTGAAGGAATGCAATGGAAAGCCGCTGTGCTGATGAAGGGCTGCGGGTAATGATGATGGATCTGCCGGATTATCTTTCCACTCGTACCCCACCACCTCTCGTGTAATATATATTCTTTTATATTTTTTCACCCTAGCGGTAGGTGCATTTGCCGTGTTTCTATTCTTAGATTTATGGCGCTAAATTATCCCCCACACTGCAGTTAGGATGCACAGAACCGCAGTTGGATATAATTGTTTGCTCAGTGTGTGGTAAAAAGTACAATCAAATGCTACAGTCTGTTTGCTCCCCTGCCTCTTCTCACCACTGGATTCACATATACTTGAATGAGATGTAGTGGATATGGTGTATTTTATTACCCACAGGCGAATGATAATATGCAACGCAGTCCACCACCTCACATTCAAGCGTCTATGAATCTAGCAATGGAACAGAAGCAGGAGAGGCGAAAGGACTTGAATATTTGACTGCACAGTATATGAGGGAAAAACTTCTACCCATATTATCTCCCTGCATGACGTAAAAGGTGGGTAGACTGGAAAGCCTCTTCCCTCTCCTGGATCACATTTTTAACGATCGCACCTCCCAGCACTTGTGTCGCAGTTCTTACGACGAAGGAGCGAGACACGTAGGAATGAGACTTCTTTTTCTGGAGTAAATGTCCTGAAGGATATCAGAGAGCAGTGATCTCAAATTCCTTCCCTCAAGGGTGTGAAAAGAACAGGGTTTTATGGTTATAGTACCTGCTGTGGGTATCTAATTATAAATGTCTATATACGGTGCTGTTGTTAGATGTGTGCCCTCGTCTACAGTACTTCAGACGTATTTTCCTAGGATTACGTATTCAAATGAGCTTACGTACGGGAATGTAGTTGCATGATTTTCTTGCCTATAAATCTGTAAAATAACGTTTATTTTCCCTACAACATTACAACTGGCCTGGATGTCTTTGCTTGCTTACGGTGCTTATATCAAATGTACCGGTATCTACGTAGCTAACATCTTGTACCTGCATTTTGTTGTCTATGGATAGAGCATTTTTTTTTTTCTTGCTTCGGATTTTGCACTGTACATTCTTGCCTGCTCTGCAGTGACCCAGTCATAACTGCTAGCGCTGTAGTTAATATTTCTTTCTTTTTTTTTTATCAAAGTTTTATGTGTGTGTGTGTGTGTGTGTGTGTGTGTGTGTGTGTGTGTGTGTGTGTGTGTGTGTGTGTGTGTGTGTGTGTGTGTGTGTGTGTGTGTGTGTGTGTGTGTGTGTGTTTGCGCGCGTGCGTGCGTGCTTTCGCTGTGAGCACCACAGAGGTGCATGTGTGTGACTACGGCACTGAAGTCAGATGCCCTTAAGATTAGATTTTCCAATTATATATTACTGTGTGCTTGACGAGGCAGTCTTATATTGTTGGTTGATTTGTGTTTTTACTTAAGATAATGCAGCTGATGTGTCTGTCTGTGCTTTGGAGCCACGGTAGCTCACCAGTACCTTATTCGCCTCCCGATCCGTGCGCCCTGAATCTGAGTTAAAAACCAGAACTGCCAGATATTTACTGTGGGTGCTGGATGAATGCCATACGCCTGGATAATAGGTCCATATTCTGTCGACTGATAGGCTACAGATCACACACACACACACACACACACACACACACACACACACACACACACAACTTCAATTTCCCTTTCATCTTCAACCTATCTTTTTTACATTCCCACGCTCTTGTCTCCCATTCACTTATTCTCAGTTCCTTTTTCGCTTATTGTCCATCTATCAAACTATCCATACCAATTTTGTACACTTTTTCTTATTCTCTGTTCAATTTTGCAACCTCTCCGATCTTCCCTTTATCGTACTTTTCTCATGACCATCTTTGTCACGTTTCCCTCCCCCCTTTTCTAACCCTGTTCAGTCTTCGTCCATCGGCTGCCCCATCTATCATTGCATATGCCATTTAGTTACATTAGCCGTCTTCCTACCTCATGGTTTCATCCCCCCATTACCTTATTCTCCACTTCTTCACCTACTGCTTCATTTATCATAATATTAAATTACCCTTACCAGTATTCTCCAATCATCTGTTAGTTCTACGTGTTCAGCTTTGTCGCCTATTTCTTCCAACTTCTGACTAATACTCTCATCATGTTTCCTTCCCTTACTTTCTCATCCACCCCTTCTCTATACACCTACACTCTCCTCCTCTTCAGTTTTTCTTTCACGTTCCCACGCTCTCATCTCCCATTTTTTAAAATTCAATCTTCATCCTCCAACTCCACCATCTATCAAACTATCCACTTTAGTCTTCGATATATATATATATATATATATATATATATATATATATATATATATATATATATATAATTTTCAATCTTCATCCTCCAGCTCCACCATCTATCAACTATCCACTTTAGTCTTCGATATATATATATATATATATATATATATATATATATATATATATATATATATATATATTCCATGTTTCAGTGTGCCACCTCTTAATTCTTTCAATTTTCCTACTTTTCTTTAGACTAACATTTCCAGGCTCTCATCCCCTATTTACTTATTACTCATTCTTTCTCCGTCCACCGCTTTCTCCATCTACCACTGCATCTGTAGTATCCATACATTAACCCCCCCTCTTCTGTTTTCATCTATTCTAAAATGATTGTTAAGCACGGATGGAAAGCGTTCTCAATCATGAAAGAAAGAGAGAACAAAATCAATATCTTTGCGACTCATTTTCGTGACTACTACGACGGGTCGCTAGGCTTTGCTAGTAGCTTTGTACTTGAATAGTGAAAGTGTTTTATTCAGTATGTTAAAGATGGGCTTAGCGTGCGTTTTGATGTGCGCGTTCCTAAACCTTTAGTACAAAGATACAGCTATCTTCCCAGATCTGCCTGATGAAAATTTACACCTCGCGAAATATAGTGAAAACCCTATCTCTGCCAGTGCGTGTTTTATATGGTTCGATGTTTCCCCTATGTGTTCGTCAAATATTGGGAAGACACTGTGTTTCTGTCTGTACGTGACATTATTTGAACCTACGCCATCCCTACATTGTAACAGGTACCTTGATTACTAATACCTTAACCCACTGTCCGGTTTCATCCACCACTCTCTCCACATGTCTCAATCCCTTCTTTCTTCCACATTCCCACGCTCTCCACCTCCCATTCCCTTATTCTCCATTCTCTCTCCATCCTCCACCATCTCCATCTATCACTGCATCTACTGTTTATATACTTTAACCTCCCCTCCTCCCCCCACAGCGAGGTCAGGGAGGCAGGTCAAAGGCTGGACACGAACACTGGTCAAACGCCGCCGAGGAAGCCCCTTATTTTAAAACATTACATTGTTAGTGATGGCTCTTACTAACCTCAAGGCACCGCTATTACCTTCCAGAGGGGTCGAGAGGTTGGGGGCAGCTCTATACCTTTCTTTATTCTCTCTCTCTCTCTCTCTCTCTCTCTCTCTCTCTCTCTCTCTCTCTCTCGTGGAGGGAACTGCAAGTGGAGTTTTAGGAGATTGGATGGGCAGAGAAAAAGAGGAAGGAGAGGGAAGGGGAACGAGGAAGTAGGAGTTAAGGAGGAAGAAGGTACAAGAAAAAAGTGAACATTGTTAGAGAGTACTTTCTTTGCATATACACTTGTTTCTTCGACTGTTTGCCTGTCTGTTTCCATTCCTGTCTGCCTCTGTCTGTCTTTTTCTGTCTACCTCTGTTGGCGTCTATCTATGAGCCTGTTTCCATTCCTCTCCGCTTCTGTCTGTCTATCTGTTTGTCTGTCTGTTTCCATTTTGCTTGTCTGTCATACCCGCCATCTGAATCACAGCTTCACCATCACTCCACCATCTTCACAACCAAAAACACCCACCACCACCACCATCACCACTGCCGCAGCCATTACCATAACCATCATCCAGTTTCCACTATTATAAATGAAACAGGTAGGATTCAGTGACAAGGAAAGGAAAAACCAGAGAAAGATCATCTATCATCAAAGTACTCAGTGAAATAGGACGTACTGTACATCAATTCTGTTTCAGTGTCTGTCATAATAAAGCGAATTTTAATGGGGGTAGGTTAGAGTGAGGGCTTTTATGGCTAGATTGCATTTGCCCTAAACTGAAGAAAATCCCTGACCTTTTTCTGGTCAGTTAAAGGTCAGATTCTGTTATTTGCATCGTCGATTTGACTAGTAATCAAGGAGACTCACTTCTGCCTCAAAACTAAAGCTGATCGAATTTCATACACGTGCGAGAAAGTATCAGATTGTGGGAAAGCCTAGTTTAATTAGATGAAAACAAATCGACTATATGTAAATATACAGGTATGGTGAAAGAAGTGAGAGGAAGAAAATAACATTCTACTCCAACTATCATCAGTGGAAAAACCATACAAGAAAAAAAATCTGTTCCAAGCATCTCGAAAATGAAGAAAAAAATCGCAATGTAAAGGCGAAGAAAAACATATGGGACATACACCCATTATATTTATATTTGTCACATGAGACACAATAAAAAAAGGTCAGGTGAATGATCTTGGGAAAGTAAATATCTTGATCCACTTACAGGTATTAGCGGAAAAAAAAAAAAAAAAAAAAAAAAAAAAAAAAAATGCACTCTGTCACTAATGGGAAAACTAAACGGGAAATATATTGTACTCATACTATTGCATATGGAAAGCTGGACGGAAAAATATATTGTCCTCCTACTTTTGCAAAAAGAAAAACCAATATAAAAAATGCACAACTATCGCAGATGAAAAAAAGTAGACAGGAAAAAATTTAAATTCTGACTGTTGTAAATGTAAAACTGGACATACAGAAATATAACTCTCACAAGTAAAGAAAAAAAAAAAAGCAGGAAAAAATACTGTACTCCACCAATCGCGAATTACTAGACAGGAAAAAAAAAAAAAAACTATCACCCAAGGGATAACTGAACGAGGGAAAAAATGATTCTCCTTCAGCTATCTCCAACGGAACATTTTCTTCAAGTAAAAGCGGAGAAAAACGTGTCCTGCCCTTCGACCACTTCAGTGTTACGGAAGCTTTGTCTCAAGTTAATCTTACCTCATCATCAGCTTCTTACGGTCATAATAAGCTTCTTAAGGCAGGGATTAATTTAACAGTTCTTCCTCGTCCACTCGCTCGTTTATCTTTGCATTTAATGAGTATGAGGGGCCACATTTTACCACTTTATTAGCGACGAAGTCTTACCTGAGCGAGACGAGACTTTGGAGCTTGTGAACATTTTTTCGTGGTAGTAAACCTAAGGAATTGTTTTGCTGCTCCTTTCTAATTAGCATCTCCTTGCGTACATTAAAATTTTCCAGACATTATTTTTTATTTAATACCAAATTATCATCATCGTCGTCGTCGTCATCTCCACCACTACGACTACCATCATCTTGACTCTGTTTGCTACCTAGGGATGGCACTAATAACCCCCTGTCACCAAGTGGATAGCTCGATAATGGCCCCGTCTCCGTTGCTGTCATCTTAAAATTTTCTCAAAGATTTTGTTCATAACACCAGCCTTCCTCTATAATAGCAATGATTTTGGCGCTACAGCTAATTACTATCCTCCTGGGAAACATGATCAAATCACAGGCAACAATCGTAACGCTCTCACTACATCATTCAAAGGAGTGTACGGTGTATTTTGCCGTCTCCTGTAGTCCACCATGTCTGACCCTTCTGTTTTCCATGGTCTGTCACAGAAATATCATCGCTCTGATTTCTTTTATCTGTCAGAGGAGTTTGACCGGTCTTCTTTTGCTGTGTGTGTGTGTGTGTGTGTGTGTGTGTGTGTGTGTGTGTGAAGGAATAATACTGTAGGAAGCTAGAACGAGACTCGGTTATTTAACTCTTTCACGAATATGACCTTCTTTATTCTAATCTTGTTGCCACCAGACGATTGCATTCAGCTTAGAAGGGAGGTCTGGCAGTGAATGGATTAGAAGCAAACTCTAGTAAGCTCTTCATTACAAAAGCTGGATAAACACACCTAATGGCAGCAGAAATAAAATAAAATATGAGCATCACGATATTACACCAAAGGGGTTAATTAGGACATATATAAAGCCTTCCCTTGCAACCACCCTCTTCCCAGCCTTCTCGTTTACACCTCCCTACAAAATGATACCTGTAACAATTTTAAGAATTTTCTAGGAAGCTTGTTATCTAGAAGTTAATGAAAATGGATTTATGCCTATCAACTACACACAGGTCATAAAGGCTTACGACCATTATGAGTTTATGATCTTAGGATGAGGCTTCTACGATCTGACTTTCTTCCCTACGTGGTTTTCTAGAAAAGCTAGGGAACTTTTTAGGGAAACGGGCTGAAGGCAAGGCAGCAATTCACGTTATGGTCATCCTTCCCTTCTTCATCCACTGCTAGCATCTGCGCATTCGTCACTGAGGATAAGAGCAGAGTATGAGTAACAAATATCAAAGGAGCTGTGTTGGAGGTGAAGGTTCAACTGCTTAATTATGAAGTCGTTCCTCATTTCCCGAGAGGCGGTAATTTCATCCCGGAAAATCTGGCGGAAGGAGGATAAGCGGGAGATCCGAGGGCAAGTACACACAGCTACACCACAGTTACAAAGAAACAAGAGGAAGAGGAAGATGAAGAGGAGGAGGAAGTGTTATGTTCATACCTGTAAAGCACGAGAACCATTAAGATATAATATTTAACTTTGCTAAGACTCGACCTTCCCCTAGAACACAATCTGCAGTAGTCGTGTTAGATCAAGGTCCCTAATTGTACTGTTGACTGAGCAGGAGCAAGGGGGGGACAAGCAAAAGCAGGCATAATCACGCTGTACGGTGGATCTCTTCATTAACCACTTCAGTAGATGGTGATTTTTCTTTTTCCCTTGCTAAAGCCACAAGATTTTTTTCACCTAAGAGGGCCTCCATAATGAAGATGGGGCAAAGCAGCTCAGTAATTGTCAACATCAGATCATACAGTTTTTGACAGCAATGGACTGATATAAGGCTGATGTCCATATTACTTAAAGAAAATTAAATAATAAATGATACACATATCTGACTTACTTTAGGTTACATATCTTTATAATTTCCCTATTTTGATGATGCAAGATAAAACAGAAATAAAGTGTCTCCCTCAATATGTAGTACACGATTATCCGTCCAGATCAAAAGAAACCATTATTTCCTTTTGGGGAATGCCTTTGGTACATTATACGGCATATATTTTGGAGAGCTTAAATTTCCCTTGCATCCCATACATTCCCAGTACCTTCCACAATATCTGTCTGTCTATAACCTCACATTTTCCTGATGTTAATAATAAATGAGTGCTTAAACAGGGATGAATGACACGGGCTGGAAAATAAGATCTGATGGGAGAGTGAGGGCTGATGAGAAAGTGATGAGGGGAAAGTGAGGTCTGAGGGGAAAGTGAGGGCTGAGGGGAAAGTGAGGGCTGATACTGTGGGCTGCATGACTCCGCTGGTATGAAATGGTCACGAGAGAGAGAGAGAGAGAGAGAGAGAGAGAGAGAGAGAGAGAGAGAGAGAGAGAGAGAGAGAGAGAGAGAGAGAATTATAGTACTGTGAGTAGGAAATAGAAGAAAATAAAACAGTATATAATGAAATGACGAAAAAATACACTGGAAAAAAATCAATTAAAAACGAAAAGAAAAGAGAATAAATCAGTGTGTAAGCGGAATGCAAAAGGGGGAAAGGAAAAAAAATTATAAGAAAGGGCTATAGATTATTAGTTTAAGAAAAAAAAAATCCGTCAGTTACTTTTAATATTAAACAAAAAGTGACTAGAAAAATATCAAGAGGAGGGAAAGGTTAAAAAAAAAAAAAAAAGGCAAATTCTTTAAATGATGCAAATATCTGTGATAATTTTGAGGGCGATATGAAGACGCTGACTAAAACAACTAACAACCAGAAGGAAACTCAACAGAGCACACACACATACTATAGGCCTATCTGATCAACATCCTCCGTCATTGTAGGGCCTGCTATTCCCTAATCTACTGAAAGCATTATTGTGTCCTTGTGGCTTAATATATTTCCACTAAGCTTAGATCAGATCACCGTTAGCTTAACAGAAACTTCCCAACATGAAAGAAAATTGGTAAGGGTTTCGTACTGCAGTCAAATGCAATAAAAATGGCATTGTGTAGTGAAGGGCAGAATATTCAATCAATCAATCAATCATTTCCTGTGGCACCCTCGGGGATGCATAGGGCCTCGATGAACTCACACCACCACATCCTATCTTGTGCTAACTCCTCAAGATCTCCCCAACACTCATCTCCAGCTTCCCGTCTCATTGTCCTCACCCACGTCTCTTTTGGCCTTCCTCTACCTCTCCTACCAGGTGTCACCCACCCTGGTGTACCTCGTACTATTCCCTGTCTCCTATACACATGTCCTAGCCACTTCCATCGTGAGAATCTAACATATTCATCGATCGGCTGCACTCCCGTTATTTCTCTAATTCTACTATTTGGTATCCTTTCCCACCACTTAACTCCTAATATTCTTCTAAGTGCTTTATTTTCAAACACCAAGAATTTATTTTCCATAGTCACTGTGCTGTACCAAGACTCGTGTCCATAAATTAAGATACTCCTAACCATTACCTTATAAAGTTTGGTTTTTGTATGCACAGAGAAATTGTTATTATTCCAAATATTTTTAAGCATTCCCATTGCCTGATTAGCCTTCTTTAACCTTTCCTCGAATTCAAAGTTCAAAGAACCATCCTTGGCAAAATAAGTACCTAAATATTTAAACCTATCAACTTGCTTTACAACCATACCTCCAATTACACATTCCTGCGCATTTTCCATATTCATATTGATTATTTCAGTTTTTCCACAATTAATAACCAAACACACCTTGCGACCTTCACTCACCAGAATATTATTTAATAAAAAAAAAATCCTTTAACATAAATCAATACAAATGTGTGGTTGTCTTATGTCTATTCACAGTCCTCCCATTTGGTCCTCTGCACGATGGACAGACAAATTAACGACGAGAATATAATAAGGAGAAAACAACATAGAGAAGATAACATAAAGGGAGAATAAAATACAGAGAATAACTTATACACAAGAATTAAAACAACCTAAAACTCACGCGGAGGACGTAGTAATAACCCTTCTGTAATAACGATAAAGGAAAATAACAGCAGCAAGAAGAAGTGTATAAAAAATGATGATGACGGCAGTAACAACACCGCAACAACGATAATGACTACAATACACACAAGCTTAATGAACCACGAAGTACTTACATCGAGGCTACATTATCAACCAGTGACATTTTCAGGAGGGAAGGAAAGAGGAGGGAGAATGAGAGATGTGGAAGTGGGAAGAGAGGATGGGAGAGGAGAGGGCAGGGCTAAGAGGGGATGGGCAAGGATGAAAGAGAATTTGGGAGAGAGAGGTAGGGTGGGGAAGGGGACGGGAGACAGTAAAAGGGGAAAGATGGAGGAAAGAGAGGATGGAAGAGGAGAGAAGGCTGAAGGGGAAAGTAGGAAAGAAGAGCTAAGGGACAGATGGAAAAGGGAAGGGTGTGGATCGAGAGGGGGAGATGAGGGAGGAGAGGACGATCTAGGAAGAGGGAAGAAAGATCGGGAAAGGAAGAATGGGAAGCTGGAAAAGAGAGATAGGAGGGATGAAGAAAACGAGGGCGGGGGGAGGGCGGAGGATCGAGAAGGATGGAAGGGAAATACGAAGACTAAAGATGTATAAGAGAAAGGATAGCTTCGAGAACCTGACCATTAGATTTTCAACCCTTTGCCTTGCCTGATGATTTTTCTGTTTTACCCTGGCTAACCCAAGACGATTTTACCTACCACCAGTAAACCCACTATGATCTGGGGTGAAAATTTCATCACTATAAAGATCCGAGACAATGGTAATTATCTCTTCACAACCATGGCGCATTTCTTCTATTTATTTCTTGCTACCTCTAGTCCATTATATTAATTTTTCAAGAGATTTTCAGAACTGTGGGGATCAGGTATAGTTTACATTAACCTACTTCGATACGAGGTCTATCTACAGTAAAGTTGAATAAAATCGTCTAGAAGCAGCAAGAATAAAAAAAATGCGTCAATGATTGAAGAGGATAAAAAATTAACATATTCACAAATTTAACTCACACCTATCGCAAAGGAAAATATTAAAAAAGAAACATAATTTAATCGTCTAGAGGTAGCAGGCACAATATAGAAAATACGCCATCGAGCAAAACAGAATTTTAAATATATATATATATATATCCTCAAAATCCACACATGTAAAAAAGGAAATAAGAAAAAAGACAAAAACAATGAGCAAAAACACATTCCACATCGTGCTGAAATGCAAGCCCCCCAAACAAAAGCACATAAAACCCTGCAGGAAAGTGGCCCCGTAATTCCCCTGGAGGAAAGCGCTGAGTAAGGCCCCAGATAAATGCCAGTTTCTTGGTCAGTTCGGTAGACAGGCTAAGACGCAGAGAAAAATAAGAAAAAATTAAGATGTGGAAAAGGCAATAAGAAAAAAGGAAAGAGAGAGAGAGAGAGAGAGAGAGAGAGAGAGAGATCAGGGATTTATAAGAAAGAAATCGAGATGCGAAAGACTAAATAAAAAAAAGACTAAAATATAATATGGGGACCACGTGGAAAACGAAAAAGGAAACATAATAATATGTGAACAAGGGAAATTAATAAAAAGAAATATGAAAAAAATAAAACCAAAGGAAAGCCTCGGAAATGAAACTTAATGCAATAAAACATGTCACGTAGAGAAGGGTAGAATGAGACACAGGGAAACCAAAAAAAGAGACGTGAAAAAGAAAAGGGAAATCGAAGAGAACTGAAGAAAAATTATATTTAAAAAAAAAGTGTTAATCCGTAGAGACTGACAGAATGTGACACGGGCAAAGGCAAGAAAAAAAGTAAAAAAAAAAAAGAAAAGAAAAGAAAGAAAGCAAGAAAAGAAGGGAGCGTTTCGTAGTGCTGCCAAATGCAATAAAAATGGCATTATGATTTCACACCCATTAGCATAAACCACCAACAGTGAGTCGTCGTCTTATGTCTATTCTGGCACATTAATATTAAAATGCAATATATATGAAAGTACTAATAAGATATGAAATTCAGTATTCAACCCTTCGGCTAGGCAGTTTATCTAAGCAAGTGGTCTAGCTTTAGTCTACATTAAAAGACTTAGCAGATCTATGATAACAAAAGGAGTGACTGAAATACCATCTAAGTAATTTCTGTTAGAGTATCCCTCAGCAAAATAAAAAAATCGTCTAATGTTAGGCTGAATAAATTTCTAATGTGCGTGCAGTCAGGGAATTAACTGTCTTCCCAGTTTCGTCTGAAGAAAATTTATGACTGGCGAAATACAATGAAATCCCCATCTCTACTAACGTGTGTTTCAGTTGGTTTGATTTTTCTGCTATGTATTCGTCAAACTTTGGGAAGATCCTTGTTTCTCTCTCTCTCTGTACACAGCAGAACGATTTATTATTGTGATGATATTTTATTTACTCAACTGAAAAACCTAAATTAGCATAACCCTAACGAACTAACCTAATCCACCGAAACCTAACCTAAACTAACCTAACCACAACAGACTAACCTAACTTACTGAGCTCTTATGAGGGACTGACACTATAATATGGTGCTAGTCACGAAGAACTAGTATGACACATGGCCGCAGTAGTATGACACTTGCCACTGAGTTCCGGAAAACATGGCACAAAAAGACGAAAATCTCCGCCAAAGTAAGATGGACAAAATGTAGTAAAGAGAGACGGGGCAACTTCCGCCACTGTGATGCTTTTCTCAGCCGACGAGCCATTGTATGTGACCGCTAAGTCTTGTGAATTGTTTGGCTTGTAGATCCTGTCAGTCCGGTCATGTCCTTTTCATTATTATCCTTGCTGTCTCCGGATGATTTTATTCAGCGTGGGGTAGATCTTTCTTGGTGAAGGAATTTAATGGCGACTGATTATAGCCTCATCACTGCGAGAGGTTTCCCAAAGTTATGCAAAATCACCTGGTTTTGTCTGCGGCCACCCTTTGCGGGATTTGGGCGTCGGGCTATAGATAGATAGATAGATAGACAACATGATGAAGATAAGGACAGCGTGGTCTCCTTCAACCCGAGGACGCAATATTCATTCAATTGATGCATTCTTCAGGGTATTTTATTAAACTTGGAACAGACTTTCTTTTTTTTTTTTTTTCGAGCAGGAGGGGTTAGATACAGCCTTCGTTAACCACTTGAGTAACACAGAATACACATTAACTAGAAAAAATATATATTATCCGATGGTACTAGAAGTAAGTTAATAAATCTCACACTAGGGATTCTGTTAACTCGAGGACATCTTTTCCATTTTAGTCTTTTTATATTCAGACGATTATATTAACTATTGTTAGAATTTTCGAACTAAACGTGTTTGATATAGCCTACCAGGGGACACTCCTAAGTTGAGGAAAATCATCTGTTACTGGAAGACATAAAGTACAAAAATCATCACGCTATTGTCGTTAACCTTCCAGGCAGGAATGACGAAAGGGAATGTGGTGACAGATACTTTGCATCACAATCGTCGGCGTTGCTTGGAGGTGATACAGGACGAATGCAACCTGTCAAAATCGCCGAAAAGGCAGACGATTACACTTAATAAGAGAGAGAACACAGACTGAAAACCCCTAAAACAGTATTCACCTTCCTCACCCCCAACCTTCCTTAACGGACGACGAAAGGTGAAGAAGTGAAACTGAATTGCATATGCTTACCATTAAATATTTAAACCTCTCATGGTCTTGTCTTCTCTTACGTAGTATTTCAGCTACAGCCAAAGTATTTTATTCAGCTGACTGAGTCATAGGAGCCTGACATATGACAACAGCGGCAAAGCCTATTTAGACTCTTTAAACATTGTATCCACCGCCCTGCTTTTAACCTTGTAGGGCAAAGGTTGTTATTTTCATTTCAGTTTTACCTCTGCCAGAGAATGATCGTTAGTTTGGGAAACTTCACTCTAGGATGTTTGTTCTAGTCTGACAAAAATCTCTAACCCCTCTCAGCTCAGTTGATTACCAAATGTTGTCAGAGTGGAGGGTTGTTTTGACTAGTAAACAAGGAGACTCACTCCTTATCTATAATTAAAGCTCATCCAGCTTCATGCTGTTATGACTTAATATTACTCATGTTGCAGTGGCCCAGATTAGACAGGTAAAAACAAACCTCAATGGTCGTGAGGTCAGTAAGTACTAAATATAACGCCTCCATTTATACAGGTCTTTCTGGGGCTTCACAAAATCCTCTGCAGATGAGAGAAGTAAACCAAAACTGACGTCAACGCAGTGAAGATGTTAAACACTGTATCCACCTGCCTCGGCCTTAACCTTCCACGGGGGCAGGACGAAAGGGGACGAGGTGAAAGGCGCTTAGCATCACAATCGTCGGCGTTGCTTGGCGTTGGCACAGGACGACCCAGCGTGGCACCCGGACGAAAGGCGTGGGACGAGTTATGGTGGGAAGGCGAGAGTGGCGGCGCTAAGAATGTTGTTTTATGCAGATGGAGGGCATTGTGAGGCGGGGAGGCGTCGCAAACAGGAGGCCTGAGATGTTAAAGGGGAGTTTGGGAACATACATGACTTGAGTGAGTGTGTTTCTCTCTCTCTTAGGGGCTGGTCTCTCTGCCACTCTTTCTCTTTGTGTTCTTTCCTCTTGTCTCCTTTCTTGGCCTGTGTGTGTGTGTGTGTGTGTGTGTGTGTGTGTGTGTGTGTGTGTGTGTGTGTGTGTGTGTGTGTGTGTGTGTGTATTTACGTATGTAAATATATATGTATGTATGTATGTATGTACGTAAATATGCAGCCTATGTATGTATGTATGTACGTATGTATGCATAAACGTAAATATGGATGTGTGTGTCTGTGTATTCGTATAAATGTGTATATCTGTATATATAATGAGGCAGTGATATTAGTATGTAGGGGTAAAGTATTTCATTGTGTATATGTGTATTTTGCCACGGAGGTCATGACATCTCTAAGTAATGTGCATGTTTGTGTGTATGTGTCTGTACGATTTTTTCTACTGATTAAAAATGAGATTTGCTTATCACATGCAGGAGTATACTGAGCTTGGGTATGCCCGTGTGTTATTTGTGTTTAAGTTTGTGCATCCAGTGTGACTATCTGTGTGTACTGCTTAGGAGACATATAATTATTATTATTATTGTGTGTGTGTGTGTGTGTGTGTGTGTGTGTGTGTGTGTGTGTGTGTGTGTGTGTGTGTGAGAGAGAGAGAGAGAGAGAGAGAGAGAGAGAGAGAGAGAGAGAGAATCCTTCCAGTTCGAACAGTATATGCCAAGCTACGTAAGTCTTCATGTGACAGCAAGAATATAACAGAGACGACGTACGGTTCAGTAAATTATCCAGGATATGTATGCGGTAAGTATATTTCTGTGGCACTTAGTTCTTGTTGGGTGGTATTTTTATTTTGGTGTGATTTCTTATTTACTTTATTGATTTATGTATTTATTTTACTGTGATACATCCTGGTTTGGTTGTGAAGCGTTTGGTAGCTGTGCGAACCAAGATAAACACATAAAATAACCAGTCTCGTAAACAACACAAGCTAAAGGAAATCTATGAATACAGAGCCTGACGTAGAATAAATGTAATGAGAAAGATGAAGGGAAGAGGGAGAGACTGAAAAATACGATGACAGGAGAAAAAGAGACAGGAGCTTTCAGATTCTCATCCTTGCTATCGTCCACTACTCTCTTCGTCGCATGGAGGAATGGAGAGTGAGAGATACATTTAGGAGTGCATGAAAGTGAGGTCGCTGGGAGGAGAAGGAGACCAAGAACGAAGTGGAGAGATAAGGTGGGGGAGTATGTGCTTTGTCAGTGTCACCCCTCACAGGATGCTACGTCAGGCTATGGAGGAACAAAAAGATAAGGCAGATAAAGAGAAAGATGTATTTAGTTTGATTGCACATAGACTGATATACGACTCTCTCCTTACTTCGGTCTACCATAATCCCCCATTTCTCCGCTATTTTCACCTTCCCGTTTCTTACACTCGAAGAAACCTTGCTGTGCTAAAAATACGATGTGAAATATTGAGAGCTGGTGACAGACAGGCTGGAGGCTGTGGGTGGATTACCTGTACAAGGTTTGAAGGCTTGGCTTGTGTAATCCTTCCTTCCATCTTGAGCTTTGTTCTAAATCTTAACTTATTCCTTCCTCTCATATAACTTTCCCAAGTCTCTGTCCCTTCGTCTAATCCATCCATCCATCCATCATTTTTTTTTTTTTTTTTACCCTATAAGGAGCGTCATAACCTGCGGTTTGGCTACTGAGTCCTGACATTCAAACGAGGGTGGCCAGCAGAAACCAACCTCACTCTTTCCCGAGTGGCATTATGTGAATAAGAAATTCCTACTACATCTCGGATGTCCCACTGGAGCGCCCGAATCAACTTAACCGCCTGGGATTAAAACTTGACATCAACTTTGGGTTTTAGATTTACTGGGTGTATCTAACACCGCACCCTTTGCCACCCTCTTTCATCTAGCAATGTTTTATAGCCCACCAGTCAAAGTCGGAATATAAAAGGAAAAGCTTGTAAGGAGCAGAAAACAGAATAAGTACAGTGTGGAGAAAGGAAGAAGAGCAGATAAGATTAAATCAGATTAGAGAGATTGGTAGGGATGGGAAGGGAAGGGAAGGGAAGGGAAGGGAAGGGAAGGGATAGGATTGGAAAAGAAGAGAAGGAGATGAATAGAATGGAAATATCAGGAGGGATCTGAGGATGAAAGAGGAGGAGTAAGGAGGAGGAACAGGAAGAGGATATAAAGGGAAAATTAATGCATGGGAAGAGAGGAGATAAAGACAACTGAGGAAAAGTCGCGGGGCAGTACGTGACAGACAGCTAAGTAACAGAAGAGGAAAGCAAGATTGCTACATACTGTACAGAATGAGACGCCAAGACAACATAAAATGAAAGGACAAAAGTGCAACAGGAAAAAGAAGCGGAACTATGGAGTGGATGGAGCGGAACCAGAGGAGAGATGAAAGAAAGAGATGAAAGTAAGAGAGAGATAAACTTAGCTTTAAAGACTAGGGGAACGAAACGCGGAGAAAAGAGAAAAAAAAAGGACCAGAATAAACAAGAAAGTAGGACATTAAAGGATAGGTAGTCAGACAGGGCAGTAATGAGAGGTAGCCTCAGGTAAGAAGTCAAAAGTTCAAGTGAATGTGTAGACAGGGACTGTAAAGGAAAGAAAGCGAGATGCCGAGAGGAAAGAGCACACGAAGGACCTAAAAATAATGGACAGAGAAAGTAGAACTTTAAAGGAAAAGGAGTCAGACAGGGTAGTAAAGAGTGGTTGATTGAAAAGAGAAGAACTGAAGGAGTTGAAAGTAATGAAGAAAACAAGAAAGACGGTGAAGGAGAGGGGGTTAGACAAGGTAGTAAAGAGACGTAGACTGAAGAACAAGCCAGGGGTTCAAGTAAGGCTATAAGGTCGGGGCACCAGCGTCTGCCACAACTCACACGACGCTGCTCCTCTCTATGCAAATCCGCTCCAACATCTATTAACTCCCTTGATTGGGGTTTCCACTCTCGTCCCTCAAAACCTGATGCTTCAACCTCATACACGAGTAATCACATAAATGTCAACGCGCGGGGCCGGAACATGAATACTGAGGGAAAATAAGGCGGTTGGGATCATAGGTCTCGCCTCATTTGCGTCTACGTCGGTGCCAGGCTGGAAGAACGAGTGTGAAGAAAAAAAATATATGCAAAAAAAAAAAAAAAAACATACGAAAAAGCCATATCCAGAAGCTACAGAAAATGAACCGTTTCTTTCTGTTTCCTTTTCTTTTTTATGCCTTGTTGCTATGAAAAAATACTGTAAAATTTTCTTTGCTCACAACTCACCATCTGCAAACGTACTCTGCTACTCAGTGAAACGAGTAAAATAATTTTCCTGTTTATTTACGAACCCACTATATACGTCATGTTTGGTATGGCGTTTATGGGAGTCCAGGTGTTGAGATGGATTTTGGATTTTGCTCGGACGAAATGAGGAGAACCATTTGAGGGGCTCCCAAAATGGCGAGGCGTTAGATTAAGACAGTATATAGGAATGAATATAACCGAGAGTCGAAAGGCCAAAGATCAACGAACTGAGGAGAAAAAGTCTATAATCACGGAGAGGAGTCGGTATATATTTGGCCCGAGAATGCCCCCCCTCTAACTTACAATGAGACTCCTGCTTTTTTACCCACCTCGCTCTTGCCTTGGGGTGGTTGCCTGGGACTCGGTGGAAGCAGTGCATGACTATCTTGGCTGCTTGCATGGCTCTTATGGAGGGCCAGAGCTTGCTAAAGGCAGACCAGATCCCAAGCAATACACGACCGATACAGAGTGGAATCCAAGACTGTCTATTGTTCACACGGAAGATGGTGGTGACCGGAGAGAGTGTGTGGGCGTGGGGAGGGTGTGTGGGCGTGGGGAGGGTGTGTGGGTGTTTGGAACGAGAGTGTGGATGTGTGTGGAGGGAGGGCGTGGGTGTGTGTGGCGTGGGTGTGTGTGGAGGAAGGGTGTGGGGTTGTGGAGGGAGGGTGTGGGGTTGTGGAGGGAGGGTGTGGGGGTGGGGAGGGTGTGTGGGTGTTTGGAACGAGAGTGTGGAGGTGTGTGGAGGTAGAGTGTGGGAGGGTGTGGAGCGAGGGTGTGGGGGTAGGTGGAGGCAGGGTTTGGGGGTAAATGGAGGCTGGGTGTGGGGGTGTGGAGGGAGGCTGGAGGGAAGGTGTGAGGGTATGGTGGGAGGGTGCGGGAATGGAGGGAGGGTGTGAGGGGTGTGAAGGGAAGGCGTGAGAGGTGTGAAGTGGGGCTGAGTGGGGTGTAGAGGAATGGTATGAGGGGTATGGAGGGAGGGTGCGGGAGTGGAAGGAGGGTGTGAAGGGTGTGGGGGGGGAAGATGTAAGTGGTGTGGAGGAATGGTGTGTGGGAGTGTGGAGGAATGGTGTGTGAGAGTGTGGAGGGAGGTTGTGGGAAGGTATGAAGGAAGGGTGGGTGTGGGAGAGTGTGGAGGGGGATGTGGAGGGGGATGTGGAGGGTATGGAGGGAGGGTGTGAGGGGTATGCGGGGAGGGTGTGGTGGGTGTGGAGGAAGGGTGTAAGTGGTAACATTAGATAAGTGGCTATGAAGAAGTGCCTCAGCAATCAGTTCATCCAGAATCCTTTCTGTAGTCTATTCTCCCACATCGCCCGCCTGTTGAAATTAACCCCTTCTGCTATCTGATTTTTTTTTTTTTTTGCTATATATAGACGCTATTATTCAGCTTAGGGGCGACTTTCCGATCCTGGAAGGATATTATATATATATAGAGTTCATTAGCTTTATCTTCTGCAAATGTGTTCATGACGTTAATTATAAGTGTCTGAAAGTAGCAAGAATAAAAATAATGTAGGCTATATCATCATTTTTTGGGACTTAACTCTCTGGCCGCGTTCAGTTTCTCGGTTAATGGAGTAACTACAGGGCTCTTAGTTCTCGGTCTGAACGTATATCAAGATTGGCCTTAACCTTTTGCTGAGGTGAATGTCCCTAAGTACAATTAACACGCCTGATGTTAGCCGAAAAACCATACAAATATCGCACTGAAAAATTACAGGATTATCTTGAGAAACCCATGGACCTTTGATTCGTGCCTATTGCTTTCTCTACACTCCTTAACCCCTTCAGTCCGATGACACTATACTTTACCTTCAAGACGATTTTATTCATCTTATGAGGGACCATTATTAGTGACGGTTTATGTAGCCCTTTTAGTCTGAAAAGTCTCACGTAAGCTACATAAAATCGTCCGAATATAGGATGGACAAAATTCTGTACACCACTAACGGGATCTGTGTAAGAGAGAAAAGCTGGATCTTGAGTTACCTGTGAGTGATCTAATGTGTATGTGAAATGTTGAGTTTCTGGAATTAACTGTGTTGAGGTGATGAATATTTGTATGAAATGTTGAGTTTCTGGAATTAACTGTGTTGAGGTGATGAATGGTTGTGTGTGTGTGTGTGTGTGTGTGTGTGTGTGTTCATCTAACAGTGGAATTTTGTTTCCTCTTGATCATGTGTTTAATGTACTGCGTGGAGTGTTCTGTGCGTGTAATGGTGTGTTTAATGTTGTGCGTGGAATGTTGAGGCGCGCCGTGTGGGAGAACTGCTACGCGTGAAGAGGCGGTCGAGATAACAACAGGTCATGAGGCTGCTGAAGGAGACGCAGCGCGGGGTCGTGCGGACGGGGGCCAACTAATCAACCTTCCTTTGCTCTCTCCTCCCTGGGTCGCATTCTTGTCGGCTGAGGAGGTTCCCTAACACTTCCTCCTTACTCGTATGTTTCAGACAAGTTTGTATTCTCCTCTATGACATTAATAAAACATGTCTGTATCAGAATGACGTAAAGAATATACAGAAGAATAAGCAGTTGCTGTGTAGAGAATAAATTGCTTAGGAATACGTGTCAGGAAGCCCTCTCAAGTCGACCAGAATACGGACGTCTGGGTCATGCGCAATCAATAACACCCAGTTGCTTGCTCTGTGTCCCTTATTACCACTGAAAGCACTGCCTTCATAACACTCACTACTTCATTAGATTGCACACCAAAAGCAAGAACTCATTTGGCGCCGGCCACGAAATCTTTGGCCGAGACGGAAAGAGCTCAAGAAGAACAGACCATTTTCATTGGCTATTGGAAACCCTGGGAACATCCAATCAGCGAGAGGCCACTAGGAGCATTTGCGAGGCTGGAACATAAAAGGCTTTTACTGCTCCTAAAATCATAATTCACCCAGAACTTGGCGGTCACATAAATCTCCACACAAACTTTAATCTGCTTTTTGAGGTATCGTCATGAAAATATAGAGCGAATTTCTAGGCGCCAGGCGTTAAGTTACTGGGCCGTGAATAGCGGGAGGCAGAGCAGCGGCCCGCCAGTCGATGACCACCAACAACACCCACAAAGAACCCCCAGGTATTATTAGAGAAATGAATAAAGCCAAATGGTCAAGGAGTATGTGAATTAAAATGCTAACTAGGGGGAGAGAGGAGAAAATAAGACATTACATGAGAACACAATGTGAATTAAAATGCTAACTACAAGGTGAGAGGAGAATAAAAGATACCACAAGAGAACATCATATCTCGAAGAGTATCTTGTTAGACGCAACCAATATCTGGAGCGTGGGGCCAACTACCAATTCTAAAAGAGTTATAATCCTCTCAGCATATTGTGCATTATGTCGGCTTTCATAAATAGCCTTTGCATTAATAAAGTCATAAAATCCAAAGAGGAACCCTAAGTGGACATATAAATGTATCACAATCACCCTCGCTGGAACCAAATGGGGTAATAATGTTGCTTAGCGTCGAAATTCATTTGTACACGTCAGCAGCACACACCCAATAAATCTACGTATCTATGGATATCTTGGGCAGGGTATTCATGAAAGATTATAATTTATGATACAAAACTATACCTGAATATAACTTTACTTACAGAGTTATGTTTTGAAGCAATGCCCAGGCCAATTAATTTACTCGCTGACAAATTATCTGAGTCCTGCAAAGAAAATGGGCAAGTGTGGGCTCAGTTCTGAAGCATTTATTAAGGTTCAATAATTAACCAACCTCCAAGACTCCTTTGTTCAAGCTTTCCCTCTCTGTTCATGCCCATGAGCCGTGCAGCCTCGGTATCACGGTAATACATCTGTTAAATGTCCTTGGCAGCGATATCACACCTATTAATCTACGTACATTATTTATGTTACTAATTTCGTGACCACTGTCATACATAGAGGAAGGTATTGGACACTTATGAAAGCTAATTGGGAAAGGAACTCCTGAAGCTTGGACCAGCAAGCTTCACGACTATGGGCCAGTAGGCTAAGGGTGGTACGCTAGGCAGTAATGGCTAAAGATGGTGGTTCTCCTCAGTGCTGCAAAACTGTTAAGAGCAACATTCTTAGTTCACTGCCTTTCCATCAAAGCAGTTTCCCAGAACATCGCTGACACTTTAATTCAGCTCTGCTTCTCGCCGCCTCATACCGTAGGAGGCACAGTTCCGACCCTAGTGCTTGGCTAAAAGGTTACAAGTCAAGTCACTCCACTTGTTTGGGTGACGAGGGAAGGGAAGAGGAAAGAGGAGAGAACACAAACACGGGGAAAAAAAGAAGAGGTGAGAGAGGCAGGTAAGATGGAAGAAGAGAATTTTGAGGAAGAGAAAAGGTGAGGTGCAAAGGCATGAAAGTGAAGAAAAAAAGAGGAGGAGATAAGATACGACGAAAAAAATAAGAAGGAACGAAACGAAACACCAACAAATACATTCGAAGCCAGGTAAAGAGAAAAAAAAAAATCGACGAAAGACGAAGGCAGCGGCGAGGTTAGGCGAAATGGTGTTACGACACACTCAAGCAGCGGCCATCAGTATAAGAAATCAGCAACTCTCTCTCTCCCTCTAGCTCTTACGAGTCTGGGCGGGTCACTGGGGCTTAAACCTTCCATAAAACTGATATAGTCTTCGAGATGACAGGAGGGAGGGGGCGCGCCGACACCTGGACCCTGATAACTGGTGCTCTATGCTCTTTCGTTCTCGCGTCAACTCTCTTTTTGACTGGTTCCCGGCGCCTAGCATGCATTCAGAGCTCAAAAGGCTAATGCTGATTTCAACGGTATGTATGTAGTGATCTATTTACTTGTGTTCCGAGGAGATTTCAACGATAAGTAAAGTAGTAATCCCTTCACTTAAGAGTTCCACGGTGACTCGGACGAACAGTAAAGTAGTAATCCATTCAGTCAGGTGTTTCACAATGATTTCATCGGCGAGTACAACAGTAATCCATTCAACCAAATGTTTCAGGCAGTCTTCTAAGTCGTCATTCGTTGGATTTCTGAAATTATTAGCTATTTTATATAGTATTATCCACACTCATGTATCTGTGTAAGTACCTGAGTGACAGACTCCAAAAGTGGCAAGGTTTGAGTGGGGCCCTATCATGAAATAAAAAAAATTATCCCACATGTAAACTGAAATGCCTTGTCCACACACACACACACACACACACACACACACACACACACACACACACCAAATCAGCGCCGAACAAAAGAGAACTCCAAAAACATATTCGTATCAGAATAAGGGCCATAAGGAATAAAGATATGTTTCAGGCGGCTTGTCAAAACACTTCACGCCATCACTGCTCGTCCTCTTAGCGTGATAAATCTATACGAGCTCCTCTGCCAGGATTTATGGTATGTCTTAAGAGGATCCGTGTCTGGAGGAGAGTGTGTTGAGAGATGGGGTAGGGAATGTAGAATGAGTGCAAATGCGACAGAGGGTGAACAGAGCGTGTGAGTGCGCTGAAGTGAGTAGAGACGTGGCGGAGTGTATGTTGAGGTGGGAAAAGGTGTGTAGAGAGGTGGGAGAAAATGTGTGTAGAAAGGTGAGAGAAAAATGTGTGTAGGGAAGTTGGATGGTGTATAGGGAAGTGAGTATGTATGCGCTGGGACGTGAATGTGTACTTAAAGGTGGGAGAGGTGTGTATAGAAGTGAAAGTGTTTGAACGGAAATGGCATAAGATGGTGTGTGCGGGAAGGTGATTGAGATATGGCTGTGTGCGTAAGGTAGAGGAGGAGTGTGTGGAGAGTAAGGAGGAAGAAAATGGTATGTGCAAAGAGGATGGAGGAGGTGTGCAGAAATACTGAAGGTGGTGTGTAGAGAGGAGGTAGATGGGACGTGGAGAGGCGGGAGTAGGTGTGTAGAAGAGACGGGAGGTTTGTAGAAAGGAAGGAAAAGGTGTACAGAGAGGCGGAAGATGTGTATAAGTTGTGCAGATAGGTGCGCAGAAAGCCGGGAGGAAGTGTGTCTAAGGTACTGTATGCAAAGACGTGTGAAGAGAGGCGGGGATAGATGTGCTGAGAGGGGTAAGCATGTAGGCAATAGGAGGTGGGAGGGAGAGAGCGTTGCCTGGGAGGGAAAAACGTGGTCAAAGGCATAGCTCGGTGTACTAGGAAGGTGAGACGACGATTTCCTTTTTGGTTTTAAATCTCTCTCTCTCTCTCTCTCTCTCTCTCTCTCTCTCTCTCTCTCACACACACACACACACACACACATTTGGTAGTGGGGTTTCCATATCACTACGCCAAAACAAAAAATAAGAAGTTTCCAGCTCTTCCACTCCCTCTCTCTAAGAATTTTATTTTCGAGTAACAAATTGCTGTAATATTTCAATCTCTCATCCTACAGTCTTGATGCATCCGAACTATTTTTATATGACGTACCGATATATTTGTTTTGGTATATCAGTCCTTTCTTTTCTCTATTGATCTCAAGGGGTATAGGCAGGAAACACTAAAACGAATATCGTGAACATTAAAGCTGGAACGAGAGAGAGAGAGAGAGAGAGAGAGAGAGAGAGGAGGGGGGAGGAACATGGGGGAAACAGCCTAGAATGGAAAGTGTGTTGAGATGGAACAACACAGTGAAAGGGAAGAAAGTGTGAAGGCAAAAGACAATGTGAAATAACAGACTGAATACTACGGATGACTAAAGGTTTGGAGGGAGGATATTACGAAAACACCTGAGTCAACGAAGGCAGCACCGCGCGATGTCCAAGCACTCAAAGATGGGTCGCCTCTTCTTCTCAGTCATGAAGAACAACAATGAAGCATACACACTGGAATACTGGGGAAAAACACACAACAAACCAAGTGAAAATAAACACCTTACAGTTTATGTTCTGATGGGAGAAGTATACCCACATGGGAATGCAGGGAAAAACACAAAACAAAGCTATGTGACAATAAACTGACATTCTATGCTCTAATAAAAGAATAGTGCTCACAGATGGACAACTTTACTGAGAAATTACAAATTTTTCGGCCGATTTGGATCCTCTTCGTGTTCTAATATGATTAAAAGTTGCCCTTTTACTAGACGATGTTTTTCTTCAGTAGAATAAGGTTACCTAATCGTATAAGAACGATTTACAAAGCTCGGCATCACAGCGAATGGGTCAGTGGAAGCATTTTCTAACCTCCTTCAGAATAATAATGTTCTTCAAGCTAATTACATTAATTGACTGGCGGTGGGAGGAGTGAATTATAAGCAGCCATCATAATGCAGAGGTTAAAAGCATATCTGAAACACTGCATTTCAAAATAGGTACATAACTGAGGTGATGAGTGGAGGGGGGAAGGGTGGTTTACTATGCAAAAGAACATCAATGAAGATTTCCCCTTCACTACTATGACGTCTTTTTGTAATTTACTCTTGCTTCTGAGACAACTATAATAAACTTTGAGGAGTATCCTGGTAGCGAAAGGGTTAACATGCCTTCATCTGACCCTCCAGTTCGAACAGTATGACCCAAGCCGAGGAATATCGTCAGGAGTTAGCAAGAGTAATATATGGCTGACGTCCTCGGGCTGAACTGGCTACAGCTACATCTAGCACCGCCTCCAGGCTGCATTTGGCGTGTTTCGTGGTACCTGTCCAGTAGCAAAAATGGGCAGTGTTGTGGGGGAAGACTGAAACTGTAGAAACTGACTGTACACCTTAAAAACACTCGCGTAGTCGATTGACATTACTCCTCCTCCTCCTCCTCCGTCGAGTGGCAAGTCGTCCCCACAAAAGACCTCTCCAGACAGTAACCAGTGAAGCCTCAGCTGTGACCAGGATCCACATTTCTTGTTGGTTTCAGAGATTTCGTAATCTACTCCGCAGCGGCTAATTTGCGTATTGCACTTTTCTCTCCTCTTCTTTGTTACTAGGGCAAGATACATCGATACTAAATTATATAAAAATAACATATCTATGTGTAATATTCATGATAAATCACAAAAAAAAAAAATAAGAAAACGCTAAAGCCACTTCGAAGACGAGTCAAGGACAGACGGAGTGTAGGGAGTGTAGGGAGAAAGGTGTTTTTCTTCTTAACCCCTCCAGTCCGGTGACATATTTATTATCTATACTTCTGGACGACTGTATTTAAGCTAGTGAGAAATTACGTGGAGTGAAGGTGTTACTGAAGGCGGTATTAACCTCTCGAGTTCAAAAAGTCTCTCCCAAGCTAATAAAAAAAAAAAAAATCGTCTGAAATGAGCATGGATTAAATGAAAAGCAGGTCATCGGAGTGAAGTGGTTAACCATTTCACTGCTATTACCTGTTTATCACTGCATTCTTGCTACCTTTAGGCAATTCTATCTAATTCAGGAATGGCCAATCATGCTAAAGGTGTTAAAGAACGCTACATCCAACACTTGCAGCACAGAAAGTCTATCTTGAAGTAAATAAAATCGTCTGATGAGAGAAAGAATAAACTACAAAATACTGCACTGGATTTAAGGAGTTAATCTTTCATTACAATGAGTCATTCCCGGGCTGACTAAACTACTGTTGCGGCAAAGGCGAAAACAGATATGTAAATTGATAACTAAATAAAATAAGAGAAGGGCTCACTGTATACAAAAGACAAATGTTTTTTTTTATTTACTTTCAACATTAACTTGATGTTTCGTCAGCTTCCAGCTACACCAAGCTTGCTTTTCCCTTAGCTGGTACACAGCACTTGAAACTCGGATGAGTATGTGGCTCTGTTAACTACCTACCTGCCTTATTAAGTATGTTCGAGTATTCAATGCAAATGAGAGGGGTGTCTGTGTGGATGTAGGCTGGGTGTTGTGTCAGGAGGTGTTCATCGCCTGCGTGTTTCTGTGAAGTTGTTGGTGTATTTCTGGATGTGTGTGTGTGTGTGTGTGTGTGTGTGTGTGTGTGTGTGTGTGTGTGTGTGTGTGTGTGTGTGTGTGTGTGTGTGTGTGTGTGTGTGTGTGTGTGTGTGTGTGTGTGTGTGTGTGTGTGTGTGTGTGTGTGTGTGTGTGTGTGTGTGTGTGTGTGTGTGTGTGTGTGTGTGTGTGTGTGTGTGTGTGTGTGTGTGTGTGTGTCGGGAGCTGTTCATCGTTTGTGACTTTCAATGAAGATACTGGAATATTTTAGGTGTGTGTGTGTGTGTGTGTGTGTGTGTGTGTGTGTGTGTGTGTGTGTGTGTGTGTGTGTGTGTGTGTGTGTGTGTGTGTGTGTAAAATGAAGATGCTGGAGTATTTCAAGGTGAGAGAGAGGGCTGGATCAGAAGGGTGTCTCGGTGTTGTGTCAGAAGCTGTTCATCGCCTGTGTCTTTCAATGAAGATGTTGGAATATTTTAGAGTGAGGGAGGGGGATGGGTGCGTGTGGAGATGGGCGGTGGTGGGCGTGGGGAGGTGCTCAGCTGTTCACACGTGTCGATATGCCGCACGAGGGAACACATTTAAATGCAAATGGTCCCCGTGGAGATAGAAGGACGCCTCCTGCCCTCGTCTTTATGTGAGCACCCACGGGAACAAGGCTTATCTAGACCTTAGGTGATAGGGCGCCGGCTCCTGTCAAGGCAGTGATATCTTGATTTTTCCACTAGAGACGAGAATCCTTTTACATTGCCTCGAATTTCTCGCTCTTATGCGCAGGAGCCATCAGGGCCAGCCAGTTCCGACTGACCTCATTACAACGAAGGGCTGGTATCCGAAAACAAAGGCAGGTGATAAACAGCCTAATGGACTCCAGTAGATCATACAGTTCCCTCTTCAAGGCAAATATTGTGACCTCGAAATCAACCACACCAACTGCCTACTTTTCTGTTTGCTTCTCTATTTTCTGGGAACGGCGAAAGCATCACCGCATGCCTCGTTTCATCCAACCTTCACTGCCCACATATTCTTAGTAAATACAGACCCTAATTGCTGTGTATCCATGACGAAACCTCGATGCACAATAAAGAAATGGTACTGATGGTGAGTAAAAAAAAAAAAAAAAAATCCCAGCACGAAAGCAAAAGGCTGGTATAGTGAATCAATTATGTCCGCCAATATTCAGGGCTCATAAATCTAAATCCGAATCTAAATTGAGAGAAAACTCATACAGGGAGAGGAAGAAAAAATCACTTTGACTCCGGGGGAAATGGATGGTTCGTTTTGCATGGTCGTTCCTGAGGGGTCTTTTCTGATGCAAAGCCCGGGGACGCTGGGGTAATGACTCGGTTAACGGGCAGAAGAGAGCAAGGGACGAGCACAGCCGAGATGAAGAGATCACGGACGAGCAGGCACGAGCAGGGGAGTGCCCAGGCGAGTATGGGTATTAACGGACCAGAAGAGATGAATATGAATGATCTGAAACGACAGAAGTAAAGAGGAGAAGCAGGTAGAGGAAAGCCCAGCTGAAAATGCATGAGTGAATGGTCATGCATTGCAGAAAAAAAAAAAAATCCGAAATTATTAGATTTATATGTAAGAAGATCATGTGATGTACAAGAAAGCATGGAAATGAGTCAGAACAAGCAGAAAACACAAAGATCAATACAGACGCAGAGAGAAAAGAAAAAATGGATAATTGCAGATATACAGTAACTCAGTTGAAACACAACACTCATACGAATGGGTGAGTACAAACAGGGAAGAACGTGCGAAAACTAGTGAGACATTGTAACTAACTATGAAAATGCAAGAACAAGTTGTACAATCAAGAGTAACGAATGAGGAACGAGGCGGGCGAAGAAAAACCAGAACACATAAAAGCAAGAGAGAACAAAACAAGTAGCATGCAAAGCTAATAAGCTAGTGCAGTAAAGAGAAACGGATAAGGAGCGAGACGGACGCAGAAAAACTGAACACGTAAAAGCTAGCGAGAGCAAAACAGGTGGCAAAAAAGAGGACGAGAGAAGAGGTGAGGGACGAGAGAATTGATGGAGCGAGACAAGTAAACACGCCAGCCAAGTCCCATCACTCAAATACAGAAGACAAGTAGGACACAACAGCACTTTGCATAAACATAAATACATCTTCCAGGAGTCTTATGATAACACTGTTCCTTACTCATGGTAAACCGCTTAGCTGATGCGTGCCTTGGGGATAAAACAGTATTTATTGCCTTATCAGGTTAAACTGTTGGGAGACCTCGTCATTTTATTATTCATCATATGTAGCTACCACCAAGAGTAGGAGTCGTATGAAAAGAGAAGTTATGAAATGGGTAAGTACTTGTGCGTTACCTTTCACCCAGTTTCTGGTTTATTTCATTTTAATGAACATGACTGGATATGAAATAGTTAGCCCATTTCCAGATGCACAGCCCTCTTCCCCGCGCCAACAGATTGAGCCACCCACTTTCCCACCCACGCATGTTAACAGTTGGAAATGGAATACGCTCGTCTGAACATGGCAAGAATAAGACAACAGAGATGTTCTCGATCTGAAGAGATGTGTGACTGTATTCTCAACGGTGTATGAGTCTCTGGCACCTCTTCCTATGAAATTTGTGTTGAATATTACACGTCAGTATTCTCTTCTATGCTTTATATCTCTAATGCTGACACGTTTTTTGTGCCCCAGGTCCATATTGAGCATAGTCATATCGTCTGTCGAAGTATATTCAAAGTAAGCAATTCTCAGTCACAGTTACGGAAGCTTCTGTCACCTCCTCCTCATCAGTTTGTCTTCTTGAAAGTGGTTACACATATACAAGGTAACCCTTATATAGCTCTCCACTCGAAGCTCGCTTGGCGTTATCTTATGTATTGCGGGGACGTCTCAGTCTTTTAGTGTGGGTGTGGTTGTGGCAGTAAGAATAGGAACCAAGTAAATGATGCCGGGTAGACAATGATAACGCAGACTGACCCGACCCCTCCACACACAAGAAATCGCCCAGCAAAGAGGGGAAGAAAAACTTTATATATGGATCACCCAGTACTCCGATATGGAGAGAGAAATAATATATCGGAGAATAGTAAAGCCAAAAGAGACGGGGCAAAAACATCAAAACTGTTAACCTGAATCATATGACCCTCATTCTTGATTACTGACTTCCATATCCATTTCGTCTCTTACTTATGTGTGGGGGACTGCTCGAGAAGGACGCCGTCGTGTGGTGCCACTGCCACCGATATGACTGACCACTGGAGCTGCCAGGTTATATAACGTCTCTCAATCCCTCTCCCCCATCCTCACGTCCCCCGATAGGAGGAAGGTGGACTGGAGAACTGGAGCACCTTTGGCCAGCAGTTCACCGGGTTCACGTTCAGATAAGCCCTAGGTTGCTGCTGCTGCAACTACTACACTACTACTACTACTACTACTACTACCACCACCACCACCACCACCACCACCATCAACGCTGCTGCTTCTGGTGCTGCTGGTGCTACTACTTGTAAGTGTGGAATTACAGGTGTAAAAATATACCGTATATAAATAAATACAAAGCCTATCCTACCATCACCCCTTCACTACAAGACATCTCACCAAAGCTGGTAAGATCTGACACAGAACAGCAAGAACGAAAAAAAAAAAAATTACCTTTGGACTTGAAGGAGTTAACTAAGGAAACGCGTTAACAAATATCGTACATCGGAATGGAGAGGAACATTTTAATCAATTATATATATCCCAGGAACTGAACCCTGGGACACATTAGGCAACATGTGATGATAAACGACCTTGCAATTCTCTCTCTCTCTCTCTCTCTCTCTCTCTCTCTCTCTCTCTCTCTCGGCACAAGCTACCCATCAGCTGTTCTCGAGGCCAAACTGTCCTCTTACGCCCAACAGATGGTGCCACACCCATTCACATGTCGCCACTCGGGTACTAATACCCAACTTCCACACTGAATACGTCCTAGGTCTTATTCAGGACTGGTGAGATGGTATTAGCAGGGATGCTTTTATGACATGTCGGTGGAGCTTGTGGAATTTATATTACCAATTAGATTCTTACTCATTACCAGTAAAGTAAAGCAGTGATGTATTTCTCTTATAGAATTGTATATTGTTGGAAGCGGAAACCTTCACGTGGTGACAACGGTACGGATGGGTGGCTCCATTACCTGGTCATACTACCGTCCCTCAGTTCTCTCCCTTTCCCAACAAAAGATTGATGGTGACTGCAGGAAAAGGATAATTTCAGCTTGTAGTCCACTGGCCTCCTATTTAGATAAGTTTGGGGTTGCAAGTACTACCACTGCCACTGCTACTCCTACTCTTACTTCTACTACTACTACTATTACTACTACTACTACTACGGAACTGTATTACCTTATCTGAAAGGGACGTCCTAAATACATACACACAAAGGATGACCCCAAAAGACGGCCAGTGAAAGGGAACGCTCCTCATCCCTGAAATACTTAAAACAAAATTCTTCCTCACATCTTTGCACTGTCACCCACGGATAAAGCTATTTCGCAACCCGCTCACGATCTAGCACACAGGCGCTTCTGATAATCCGCACGGCGATAGCATTAAAGCTTAAAAGAATAAAAACACGATGCCTTGATTTATTTACGTGATAAGAGCGTCGTACATTCGCAAGTGGAGATTTCGCCTTTTCCGAGTCGTATCTTGAGACGAAGATTGTGAATGTGTTCGTCTGAGCCGACATTTAGTGCTGAGGGAGGGTAGGAGGGGAGGGTATGAAGAAGGGGGTGGAGGCGGGGTGGGGGATGGACGAGCGGTAGGAGGAGTGCGAGGATGAAGAAGGAGGGGAAGAGGGATGAGGATGAGAACAAAGGGTAAAAGGGTGAGGGGTAAAGGAGGAAGTGGAGGAGGGGTGGGGATAAGGAGAATGAGAGCGGGAGAACAGGAGGGCAGGAGCAAGAAAGGAATATATGGGCTAGATGAGAAAGAGATGAGAGTACGACAGCAAATGAACGAGTGAGAGGGGGCTTAAGAAAAAAGAAAGAACGGTTGGCAATAAAATACGCCGGACAAGAGTGAAAGGGAGGATGAAGAATAAAATTTAAAGAGGAGGAGGAGAAGGAAGAGGAAGTATAAGTGGGGTGAGAGTGGATGGGGAAGAGAATAAAGAAAGATTTAAGAGGATGGGGGGAAAAAGACAAAAGAGTGTTAGAAAGAAGAGAAGGAAGACTGCGAGTGGGAATGGAAGGAAGGAAGACATTACTGAAGTAGGTGAGGATGTAGATATGATAAAGAGGAAGAAAGGGGGAAAGATAATGGAAAAATGTAAGAGAGAACGAAAAACGAGAACTGAGAGAGAGAGGAAGGAGAGGAAGAACAAATAAAACTCCGTAGGTGAATAGGAAAACTGGCGAGGAAGAGGGGGGAATGGGAGATAAAATGGAATGCATGGAAAAAAGGAAGAATGAAAGGAAAGGAAATATAATAAGGAGAGGCAAAAGACTGTGAGGAGGGAAGAATGAGCACAAAGGCAGAAGAGAAGAATGAGACACGAACATGGAGGGGATGAAGGAAGAGGAAAAGTGATGCTGTGATCAAACATTAGAGAAAGTGAGGAAGATGGAACAGATAGATGACAAGGGGAAGGCCGGGAAGACAAGGAAAGATGAGAGTACCTGAAGATGGGGAGAACGAGGCATGGGAGAATGACTGGAAAGAGGGAGATATGAAAAAAAAAAAAAAACATGATGATGATGAAGATGGTGAGAAGATGATGGATTGCAAAAAGAAAGTTAGGCCGGGAAGACAAGGAAGGATGAGAGTACGTGAAGATGGGGAGAATGAGGCATGGGAGAATGATCGGAAAGAGGGAGATATGAAAAAAGAAACATGATGGTGAAGATGGTGAGATGATGATGGACTATGAAGAGACACGTAAGGTGGAAAAAGAAAGAAAAATAATTGAGAGAGGGAAGTGATGAATGAGATGGAAGCAGGGGAACGGCAGAGGTAGGGAAATGAATATTAAAAACAGTGAGAAAGGATTGGGTTGAAGAGAAAGAAAGAACGAGAATAAGATAAGGAGGCTGATAAAGAAAGGATAACTGAGAAACAAGGAAGACAATAAAGGATGAACTATGCGGAAGAGGAGTAAAGAATAATAAAAGCAAGGAAGCAAAGTTGATAAGCGTGAAGAGGGAACGAGGAAAACACATCAAAATATATTACGAAAGAATGTGAAGATGAAGATTATGAACGGAAACCCAACATCAAAGAAATGTGCGGAAGAATAGTGCAACAGTGATAAAAACTAACATCACAGCCAGGGCAATACCTCACTACATCACACCACACCACACCACAGTCGGAACAACACTACACCACACCACACAACTCCAACCACTGTCAGGACAACACCCCACCATACTACATCACACAGCACCATATCCATGACAACACAACTCCACACCACACCACACCGAGGACAACGGCATACCACACCACACCACACCGCACCCTGGACAAAACAAACCACAACACATCACTTCATAACTATCAGAAACCACAGACAGCCACATCACACTCAGGACCATCCTACACTACAACACAGTCTGGACAACATCACACACCACACCACACACCACACCACACCACACCACACCACACTCAGGGCAAACCACACCCAAATCCATTAAAGATACATATCCCACTGCTCAATGCACAAATATTTTTTTTTTAACATTCTTTTTTACCCTGTCCAATACTTTTCAGATATTTGGATAATGAAAATTAATTCTTTTTCTTACATTTCTTTACACCCTCCATACAATTAATAATACTATGTCTTTAATATGCAGCCGTTTAAGTACTTAAGGAGACCATTATACAACAGCAAGAAACTTAAAGTGAATGAATGAGGTTGCGCTTTTGCTTCTTTTTTATTTTTTTTTCGGAGCCATCCCAGCGGATCGGTTAACAGTGAGCAGGTATTAAAATAATATTACAATACATTATTATTTTAAATAAACTGTCAATGCAAGCGTCCCAAAATCATAGCTGCATTTGTACAATAAAGGTGAAGCATGCTGTTAAAAAAAAAATAAAAAAATAAAAAAAAAAGTAGAAAATACCGACATAGCACATATCTCCACCGACACCAATCAAGTTTAAGAGTTACTGCTGTAATTCTACTTCCCTACCAGTCGAACACTCTTACGGTCTCACACTGTCAGTTAATTCTACGGTCTTAGTCTGCACAGTCCTCTCTTTAAGAGAGCACATACCTCCGTCAACGCCAATAAAATTTACGATTTATTCCAGCATCCTAATCCGGATTAATCTTAATATCTAATAAACTCTTCCTTAACCCACTGCTCACATATCCACCAAATTTCATTGAAAACTGATAACAACCTTTTGAGTTATCTTGCACACACACAGACACAAGCAGACAAGGGTGAAAACATAACCTCCATCTAACTTCACTGGCGGAGGTAACAACAAAATCAAATAACCTCACATAAAACTGAATACTACATCAGAAATTTATAACATTTCAATTAAACATCTTATTCAGGGACCATGTCTGCTGGACGCTTTGGGAAAAAAGTATTTTGTTTTACCTTCAAACTCACAAGAGGATAACGTATATTCCGGTGATAACTGAGAACTCCCTGCCTCGAGCCACAACGTTGCTAGATGCGCCACTACCCATATCTTCACATATCTTTCCATCCATCCATCAATCCACCTACCTGTCTCATCTATTTATCTAGCTGTCAATTCATTTACTCATCTACTGCTTTTGCCACTACTCAGAAGTCCATCTATCCATGTCCATATCCTTAATCCATTCACCTAATTTATCGTTTTCATTCATCTATGCATCAATCTACCTACCAACCTATCACTCCAACTGATCCCAATAATTAATCCAGCACAAAATTCTTTCTCCAAAATTTACCTACAAACAGACTACAGAACTATTCCATCAAAACAAACTCACATCTATCTTAACTTACCCAAACGAACCAGAACTTATTAAAAGTAAACCGAAATTATGAAAAAAAATATATATATATAAAGAGTACATCCTAGAGGAAAACTGAGTAGCTCTGATCTTCAAACAATAACGCATCAGACTTCAACTTCCTCTTCGTATTCCCAAATTATATATAAAAACCAGATTCTCAAAATCCTCAGACATACATATCCTACAAACTCACAACAGAAAATGAGTTCCGTGGTATGACAGCTTAGGCTGGTGTATGGTGCCAGTCGCCAGGCTGGCCGATGTAAGATATTCGATTCCTCAGTATACAGTAACTCAGTGATACTTTGCTTCTAGGCCCAGACTCTAGCAGGGTCTGACAAACAAATGGCAAAGTCGTCCCAAATTAATGAAGAAAGCTGAGGCATTCCTTTTCCAAATCTCAGGTCAAAAAAACAAAATCACTTCGCCCCTTCGAGAGAATTTTCTGCACACTCCCACCTGACCTCAGATGTCCCGTAGATCCCAAATTCAGAATCCCGGAATCGGCAATCTGCATATGTTTACCGGGACGACCCCAGTGATCGATAATATAATAAAATTCGAGGAGCGTGTGGGCGTAGAGACACCTGACACGAGGGGAGGTGAAGGGAGGAGACGGGGTTGGAGAGGGGTGATCTGAGGACGAGACATGGATAAAAACAGATGGGTAGACTGATGGATGAACAGCAATAGACTGGCGGACAAATATGATAAACATATGTGATAGATACAGATAGATACTTTAAATATTTTGAGATGTGTGTGTGTGTGTGTGTGTGTGTGTGTGTGTGTGTGTGTGTGTGTGTGTGTGTGTGTGTGTGTGTGTGTGTGTGTGTGTGTGTGTGTGTGTGTGTGTGTGTGTGTGTGTGTGTGTGTGTGTGTGTGTGGACTTACATTATGCATAATGGTACTGTTTAAGTGCCTATATTCATTAAGTGGAGGAGTATAACCATGTGCTGGTTGTGTATGCGTGTATGTGTGTATGTGGCTGTGTGCGTGAGGCAGGGCAAGGCGGGGCCACAAGGATCGAGGACAAGGGGATGTGAGGGCAGAGGGCCAGCCACAAAAACAACCTGTAGCCGCCAACAATATGCTAATACGCGCTCAGAAAGTGCACTTTACTGGTATAATTTACGTGACAGTAAAAACGATTATGATGATGAAGTTGTAGTGTTTGTTGAGAAGAGGTGGTTAGGTTATAGCAATAATGATGATATTAATACACAGTGGTATTCGCAGTGCTAATAGCGCCAATAGACGAAGATTTGTCACAATAAATATGATGATAATTACCATATGAATAGTAATCACGACTTGGGTCCGTATTCTCATCGAGTAAGGTGGCTCCCTAACACCTACTGCATAGCGGTTTATTTTCCAAACTATTCATTAATATCATCCGGTTTGCTTCTAATGTCTTTTCAATATCGACATAGACTGCATGAACAACAAACAAGAATATAGTAACGGAGAGGAATCCGAAATAAATCGGTGAGGAAAAGGTGTTAGTAAGCTTCCTAACTGTACTAGAATACCGACCTAGGAGTATTACTGTGAGTATTAGGACTCTGCTTCTCATACAGTTCTGCCAATGTTAAAAGTATTGTTTTGTGTCTATTAATTTGGTATTTTCTTTGCGTTATGCTCACTATTCAGATTACATAATCCAATCTCCAGGCAGGAATATAACCTTTACATGTGTTCTATTTAATATGGCAATACCCACTCCTCGACTCTTGATATTTCCCTCTGTCCAGTGTAACTCTTGACCCTCCTTAACCTTGTCAGCATGACGGCGTTTTTCATCATTTTCTTGCTACCTCACCACGATCTTATCCAGCTCAGGAAAGGCCTCTTGTACTGAATGAGCTGGAAATACAGTAATCAACCTTTAACCCCTTACCATGTTGACTTTTGTTTCAAGTTAATGATTGAAACTTGAGATGATTTTTGGTTAATACAGGAAATCCATCTAGCACTGAGGTGACAAACAGCTTTCATTAAACTCCTTAGAACATTGAAGCTTTTTTAAATTAATATTTGAAATGTTGAGTCAATTTCAGTTCAGCCTGGGAAACTCTTCTGATAACTAGGTGGCCAGATATAGTCCACACTGATTCCCTTCTGTGTATAACGCGACATCATTCTTTAGAGCTTTCATGTTACCTCCAGACTACTCTATTTAACTTAGAAAAAAGCTCTCGTACTGATGAGGTTAGCCCATGGTCCGAGTGGCACTAAAATCCACCAAAAATATGCCAAATTTGCATATAATTTAACTAATACATCAGCATATCAAGCATGCACGATGATGAGCAACGCAGGTCCAATACATTTCACCCATAAACGTCGACATGATTCAAAAGCGATACTATTATTACTATTATTATATTCAGACTAACCTCGATTTACATGCATGGCCGTAGTAGTTTTTCACATTTTATCAGAGTCGCCAAATATAAAAATCTGGAGCAAAGTGAATATCATAAGAATATTTATTTAAACTGGGGCATAGTTTCCATATTACAAAGCGCCACTCCCGTCTCCTTTGCCCCTCCTTGAGATCTACTTAAGCCGTATTTTCGTCGTCTTTAAGAAGTTTTCAAGAACGCTGCCTGACACATTTCGATCAGACTGTGACTTATCTCGTGTGCGTTTTTATATTAACCAAAATCCTTCACTCTTCTGTACTTTTAAAAACACTTTTATTATGATATGATAACCATCTCCACCTCTGAATATATATAATACACATCAAAATTTAATCTTCCTTTCTTTCTCGTCACATTCTCTCTCTCTCTCTCTCTCTCTCTCTCTCTCTCTGATAGCCCGAGACATCAGCACCCACGCGACCCTACCACGCTATCTCCCCGAAGTGCTGTTTTAGAATCCCAAACGACGATGGCCCCTAAGCTCTTAAAGTTAGTATCAGGTGTAAAGGTTCCAAGATCTATGCAGGGCAGCTCCGGAATCAACACCTCGGGACCTCAATAATCCCACCTTATCCGGAACAACGATGGTCGGGGCATTTACTCCGATATCCACATAGAAACGTAAAGACTGTTCTCGTCCGCTTTCTAAGAGCTACACGATTGCACCATACCCTCACCTACGTCTGTTGCTTCGATATCCACATTGAAACGTAAAGACTGGCTATTCTGGTGCATTTTCCAAGCGCTACATGTTTGCACCATACCCTTTGCTGGGTCTGTTTTACTTATCAAGAACACAGACTTTCGGAAATGGACGTAATTCACCAGCGCTTGCTTCGATACAATTCGCGCAAAAACATGCAGTTCTGAAGCATCTTCCAGGCGTTATATTTCTGACTATATATTCTTGGGTACGTGTTTTTCTTTTCAGCTATCAGGTACCGTGGCTTGGGAAAATAGATGTATTTCAAGAGCCCTAAAACAGCAAGGGTCTGTTGAATTTCGCAAGCACTTACATTTGTGACCATACTCCTGACAAAATGATTTTCATCTATCAACAACCGTGGCTTTGGAAAATACGCGTATTTCAAGAACCCAAAAGCAGGAAGGGCGGGGTTGGAATGGGTTCGGGAAGTAGGGGTGGTGCGAAGGGCGGGGTGGGATGGGTCAGGGGTGGTGGGAAGGGTGGGGTGGAATGGGTCAGGGGTGTGGGGGCTGTGGGGGGAGGCGATGTGTCCCCCACTATCACCCGAACACGACTCCGCCTGAGCAGTAATGATCCTGGTGTATTTATTAGCCCGTCCGCCCAGTCCCGCCCAGCAGTGTCAGGCTTGAGGAAGGTGAAAGAGGGCGCTTCTTTACCTGTGGCCTATGGAGGAGATCGTGTCCCCTGATCCTTGTCCCTTTGCTATAAAAGTTTGTTCTAAATATAAACGCACAGCTGGATTCACAGGCCTGCGGTACAGTGGGTGTAACAATGAGTAGGATACGTATAAGTGGTAAATCGTCCCATAGCAAAAACAACAGCAACAACAACAACAATAAAAAAACATATGCCAACAGTTATGAATCTCGGCAAGTCATGGCACATCTACTTGATTGAAATGAAAAAATAAATAAATAAATAAATAAATAAATAAAGTGGTCAGCCTATGCTTTTACTTAAGAATTCCCCCTCTATCGACAAAGGGTGACAGTTCAAATCCCTGAACCAAACCCGATCCTTCCAGTGGTTATATACAGTACAGCAATCAAGTGCAAAAATGGGGTGGGATATCTCTGTCAGGAGACTTTAAACAGACTGTGCACTGGAAACATTACAGAAGATGCAAATCGCATTTACAGAAGTTAAATACGAGGGCAGCCACATGAATGCAAACGCTTAATAAATATGCATGGCAGCGTGTCCCTTAACACATTTTAACTCCTATAACTCACTCTCAGTTGAGTGAATAAGCTGCAACAGAATACAAGAGAATGGTTTCGACCATAAAAGGGTTAATGATGACCGTATTAACTCTCAATTTCCTATGACTAACGCCGCTGGATAACATCGTCTGGTGTCAGCTGCAATAAAATCCCAAAGAAGAGACGACAACCAGAGGGTTAACACTGTCACTGCGATGTTCATATATAATTTCTTGTATTCCGGCTGCTACAGGGCGATATTATTTGGATGAAGAAAAAATTCTCACCTTTAGGAGGATAAAAGCCTCACGCTTAACCCTTTAACGGCGACAGGTCTAACCTACGCTAGACAAAATCGTCTGATGAGGACCAGAATAACAGAAGGTGTCATCGACTTAAGACGTTACGATACTGAACTGTTAACGCTTCCTGAACCCTTTCAGTACGATGACGTCTTTTTTGTTTATTTTTGTTACCTTCAAGCGATTGTACTCAACATAAAGAAAAAACCTCCTAGAAGTGAAGGGGTTAATACTTGCTAGATTAATATTAGAGCTCAGTCGAGGTTCTAATATTAAGCCATTCACCCTGAGGACTTAATTTGTAGTTTTATCTTGCTCATACCAGACAGATTTATTAGACCTGGAAAGGACGTCTACCAAGCCTAGTTAAGGACTCAGCTAAAGCTACATAACACGCTCCCAGTTTGAAAAGCCTCTCCTAAGCTGAACACCATCCTCTGAAAGTAACAAGAACATACCGGAGGGAAGTGGCAAAGTAATTACGGAAACATGGCTACTGCTGTTTCTACCCCCTCTCAGTGCGACGACGTCTTTTGACATTATTGTTGCTGCTACTACGCGGTTTTATTCAACTTCGAAAGGACTCCTTGGATCGAATTCTCGGCGGTGAAAAAAGGTCCTTAACACTTCTTCCTTACCGATTTGTTTTTGGATACGGCTGGTTAATATAGTATCGTATGTTAATGATGCAGAGTATGATTATATTAGAATGATTTAAGTAATACAAGACGGTAGTACTGTATAAGAAGCAAAATAAATCGCTTAGGAAGAGGTGTTAGGGAGCAACCTTAACAGACGAGAATATAGACCTTTGTAGTATATGGGACAGAAGCCCCATTAACTCTCTTGATGGGATGAGATTCTATTTATGCGAGATCAAAACAACAATATTCGACTTTGAGGAGCCATTTCTTTGTGCTGGGGTTAACTCCTTAAATCAGAACACGTATGATTTCATGTATTGTTGCTTTATTCACTATTTTTATGCGAGAAAGAAGGAACCAAAGGCCAGAAGCCAGCAAGACTGTTCACTCCAAGGAAAAACACACAAAAACTTGATAACAGAGAGCGGAATTAAGGGACACTGTTCGAAATGGAGGGGTTAGATTATATACTAAGTTTAATAACATCGTCGAGAGATGGCTATACACTTGAGAGAGAGAGAGAGAGAGAGAGAGAGAGAGGTAATCGTAGTGAATGGGTAAAAAACTGTAAGATCCCCCCCAAAATGTCTAGCCTAGAGCCACTTCAGAACATTCTTATCTGGAGGTGTGGTTGAAAGTAGATCGGTCGCCTCCCATACACACCAGTGGTTGATAACTCTCTCTCTCTCTCTCTCTCTCTCTCTCTTACTTGTACTACACCATTTCCCGGATCCCAGAGCAAATTCCCTAGCGATGTACGGAGAGTGACCTGGGATAAACCGTGGAAGATAAAACGATCGAGTCGGCAGGGGAAGGAGGCTTGTACCAGACTGCATAAAAAGGTATAAAAAAAAATAAAAATAAAAAATAAAGAAATCCGCCCTGACATGGGAAGTAGCTCAGGACATGGGGGTGATATGGGCGAACATACTCGACATGGGTGGATATACTTGGCCAACTATTTGATATGGGGGAATATGCTGGACGAATTATATGATATAGGGGGAATATGCTGATCCAACATAATCGACATGGATACACTAGACCAACATACTAGACATGCAAGGATATAAACTGGACATACTCGACATGGGTGGAATATGCTTTTTCAACATACTCTACATGGGGAGAAAACATTCGCCCAACATACTCTACATAGGGAGAATATACGCGCCAAACATACTCTACATAAGAATATACTCGCCCAACATACTCTACACAGGGAAAATATACCCGCCCAACATAGTCGACATGGGGAGAATATACTGGTCCAACATACTCGACAGGACCACCGACCGTTCGCGCAGGAGAAGCCAAACCCCTAAAACCGCGAACGGATATGGTAATATGGGAATTTACATAAGCAACCTGAGTGCATATAATTTACGTGGTCGAGTTCGGTGAATATATGGAGGGAAGACTTAAGATATCATCTGTAGGTAAGACAGAAAGAAAGATAGATACTGTAGATAGATACATAGACAGGTAGATATATAGATAGGCTGACTAACAGACAGACGGATAGATGGATAGGAGAAGGAGGAGTAGGAGGAGGAGGAATGTGTAAGACGGCAGGTGCGTGGAAGTGTTTGTGTTTTGTAGAAGCGTAAGTGGGCAGGTTTAACGACTGACTGACTGCTAAGAATGCGTGTGTGTTTGTGTATCACGGATCTGTAGGTATGCAAGCTAATGAGCAAAGGAGTGTTAAGGTTTGTGTTAATGTATGTTGTGGCTGCGTAGGTGTGCAAGCAGATAGGTGACTGAATGTTAAGAATGTTTGTGTTTTTGTTTAAGTGGATCTGTAAGCACGTATGTTAATGAGTGACAGTATTTTGAGGACGATTCTGTGTTTACTGGTATGTGCTGTAGATGTGTAGGTGTGCAAATTAACGAGTGAATGCTTGTATATGTGAGTATTGAACATTTGTGGGTATGTAAGGTAATGAGCGTTAAGAATGCTTGTGTACGAGTAGGCTATATGGGTGTTGCAGATGCTTAAGTGCAAACATGAATGGGCGAATGATTGTTTATACATGCATTACTGTGTCTGAGTTTGCAAGATGATGACTGTTAAGGATGGCTGTGTATACCAGGCTTGCAAAGGCGCTAGATAGCGTAAGCAAGTTTAACGAACAATTGTGTAAAGGTCTTCAGGCACATGGCGCATTGTATATTTCGCTTTTGCCATAACCAGATCATTATACTCAACTTAAAAGAGAACTCTTGTAGTAATATGACAATAACTCTCTCTCTCTCTCTCTCTCTCTCTCTCTCTCTCTCTCTCTCTCTCTACTGAAAAAGATGTCATCGCAGTGAACTGGATATAAATATCTGCGTGCATATGGCTATGCATACAGTACTGGTATGTGAGTATACTGTTGGGGTATACGACTGTTCGAAGTAATTAAACCCGTGTGTGTGTGTGTGTGTGTGTGTGTGTGTGTGTGTGTGTGTGTGTGTGTGTGTGTGTGTGTGTGTGTGTGTGTGTGTGTGTGTGTGTGTGTGTGTGTGTGTGTGTGTGTGTGTGTGTGTGTGTGTGTGTGTGTGTGTGTGTGTGTGTGTGTGTGTGTGTGTGTGTGTGTGTGTGTGTGTGTGTAGTAAAGGGTGAAAGTCTATTTGATTGCTGAAGTGTAAGTGTAGGTACGTGAGTGTTGAGGGCAGGCTGGTTGTAGGCGTGCTAGTGTTGAAATGTGGGAGGCAGAGCGAGTAATATGTGGTGCGTTAGCAAGAGGTGTGTATATGCGGTGAATTACTTGACAAAAGTAAATATGCAGCCAAGCCATAGAACGGCCCTACATATGAGATAATCCACTTCAAACAGTAGACTATTTTCCATTTTCCTACTACTACTTTATCTTTTGTATCTAAATCCGAATGGCGGACGTTAATACGGACTGTTCTTACTCCTTTCACTGCAAGAGAAATCCCCAAGTATGATATAAGAGTCTGAAGCAGCAGGAGTAAAATATAAATTAACGACGTCCTCATATTGAAAGGGTTAACATATTAAAGGAAACAACTACTGCCAGAACGAGGAGCAGACGCGGCTACGGCTGAAAGGGAGAACTAAAGATATGAGGCAAAGGTAGAAGTGACTGTGTAGGGGGAGAACGAGTGTTGAGTATCTGGGAATAAGTGGAGGTGTCGATAAGAGAGAGGGTGAAGATAGACCTGTGGAGACGCTGAGAAAAGAAATAAGGCTAAATCTATGTGAGAGACTGAAGTTCAAGATAAGCATGAATGAAGCTGAATATAAGTACGGATGTAAAGAAGGATGAAAGAAGGAGTGGGCAGGATAGAGATAAAAATGATGGAGCAACAGTCGATGGGAGACGAACATTTAACGACTGCACTACAATGACGTATTTTATTTCATTTTTGCTGTTTCACGACTGTCATGTTCATCTTAGTAAGAACGCTTAAAATTGAAATTGTCTGATATAGCCTTCATTAATCCCTTCCATTAAGAGAGACGCTCGGTAACCTGAATAACATAGTTTCGTGGTGAAAGGTAAAGGTGAGGACAGTCTCGATGAGGCGTGTAACCGCGGTGCTCCTCTGCGTAACTTACTTTAGGTGTTTAAGTGTGGCGAGTTATTAAACTACTATTCTAAGATACAAGGTCACTGCATCATCCAAGTTACCACAGTTACCTGTCACAGGTGTTACCCTGGGACTCAATATACGTACCAACATACTAACTACTGGATCTGGCAGGCAGCTTCGTTGCTAACAGTCTGCATTAGGGAAAAATATGTCATTGCAGAGAAGCAAAGATCTGAATGTGACAGAGACAAGACGGCGACAAAAAAACATGGAAGTGAGTCGTCAAGATTGGGAGACCGAGAGACATAGCAAATCGCGAGTTCGTGAGTGTGGTGCCCAGCTAGACGAGGTCAGCTTCCAGCACTCACTACCACTTCAGTTCCAAACAGAAACCAACACGACACAAAACTAAGCAGGGGATTTGGGAAGGTTAAATGCATTGTCATAGTAGGTCAGAATCTGATATTCTGACGCAATTCTCCATTCTCTTCGGTCTGAGTAGAAGCTGGAAAAAGATAACCACTTTTAATGGGGCAACGTTCGTGGTAAAACGTTTCGCATTGTCACCTACAGTACACCATGTCTCAGATTTGAGTAATTTAATGGCCAGAACGTAGCCTAAGGAGAACGGGTTGTCCTTATTCCAGCTCTGACCCTAACCTACACAATCAGATAATTTGCGTCAGAACATGTCCGAGTCCAGCCTCAGTGTGACGAGGCCCTTAATCTGAGTCTCGCGTTATCTTTATCTGCTAGGTGATTCCCGGTGCTACGAGGTGACGCAGACGGAGACAACACGACCTAGCGCCGTGTGGATGACCATCACCGAGTTTACTATATTGGTGATGGGCCCAGATCACATAGTCAGATTAAGGGAGGACGAGAAGGCGAAAAAGGCCGACGATGAAAAGTTAAGAAGGGACATAAGGGAAAAAAAGTGAAAGGGATGAGGGAAAAAGTTAAGTGGATGGAAAGCAAAAAATAAATAATTAGATGAATAAATAAGGTGAAATGAGACGAACACCAAAAAGTCAGGAGTGGATGGAGGGAAAAAAATGAAAAGGGACGAGGAAAAAAAAAAAAAGTTAAGAATGGAGGGAAAGCAAAAAGGGTGAAAATGAACGAGGATAGAAAAGATAAGACTGGAGGGAAGGCAAAAACGATGAAGAGGAAAGAGGACAAAGTACAGGGAATGGAGTAAGGAAGACAAGAATGTGACAAAGGACGAGGATGAAATATATTTTAGACTACAGGCAAGACATAAGGGAGAAAAGAAGAACGAGAAATATTTAGCTAGGACTGGAAGGAAAAAAAAAGAAAGAAATGAACGAGAACAAATTATAACTAGGAGGGGAGGGAACAGATGGTGAAAAAGGATGACGACAATGTACAGTTGAGAATGGAGAGAAGACAAGAGGATAAAAATGGACGAGGGCAAGTTTCGTTAAGAGTGGGAGCGAAACAGTGTCATCAGGAACGACAACAAAGTGGAGTGGAAGGAAGACAGGCGAGAAGGGAATAATAATCAGTGACATATCTTGCAAAATCAGTACAAATAACGGGTTAAGACGGTCGGAATCTGGCAACATAATTTCGTAGGTCCAGACGTGTAAATAAATTCTTGGCCGCAACTGTGCAATGTGCATTCAAACACTAATGTCCATTCGCCTCTCCTACCTTTCTCTCACTACTGGATTCACATTCACAGACTCTTAAATGCACTTCAGTCCATTACGTCATATTCAACCGTCCATGGATCCAGTGAAAAAAAAAGAAGGGTAGGGGAGGCGAACGGACATTAATATATGACTGTGTTACAACTAAGTCCGCATTCCTGAGCTGTAGCCTATTGCATATTATTTCTGCGTGTCCGACTACGTATACAGGCATCTGATAAGCTACTTTATTTCTTTGTTCGTATGAGACATTAAAAGAATGCTTGCTAAGTGCCAGGATTAAACAGATTACCTGGGAGACTGTCATTTTAGTGTAGTCGTTTAACAGTAACCGAGTGTTTATTTCTTAATTTTTCTTTTCCGTTTGATTAGCATTATTTTACAGGTCAGTGTTCTGTGTGACCTGGGAGTAAGAAAAAAAGCCTTGTATGCTGCCATGTGCTCTTTTAGTAGTCACTTACCACGCGTCGTCTTTGTTATCTTCTTGAGAAAAGAAGGGAGGGTGTCCTAAAGATAATACTGGGGAGTGTCTAACGGAAAGAGGTAAGTAATGTCTGGAGTAAAGGTGTGAGGAATATCTTGAGAAAAGTGATGGGTAATGTACTGAGGAAAGAGGTGAAGAATGTCTAGACGAAGGAAATGAGAACTGTCTAGAGCAGTGCTTCCTAAACTTTTTAGGGTAGCGCCTCGTATAGCAATGAATCTTCACCTCCACGTTCCCTCCCTCCTTCGTGTCCTTCCTTCATCTGATGGCGTATTTCTTCTCACTAAATTATGCGTGAAAATTAATGGTAACGTAAATAGCATAAAATAGTCGTCATCAAAGCGAAGGGGTTAAGAAAACTAGGAAAGCAAAGAAGACACTCGGACAATAAAACCTTAACTAGGTTGTGTTTCATATTCAGGCTCCTGTGACTCATCCTCAGATGAATAGTAACGTCTAGCGTTAGCTGGAACAGAATACTACAGCTGTCCCGACCATGAGAGAGTAAAGTACAAATCCAGACTAGGAGACCTTGACTACGATCCCTGGTCCAGTATCTTAATGGCGTTGTGGAAACTCTGAGAGAAGGTCGACAAAGACTGGGGCTGTCAGCGTGGCCAGGGGTTATCACGACCCCGGGACGACCCTCTCACAGCGCATCTCTAACCCTCTCACACCTCATCTCTTAACCCTTTCAAAACTACCATAACTCGAAGTATTCTATTCTATGAGCGCCAGCTTCTGTTAATACTGTCACCATTAACCCTCTCATGACTGGGATAATCCTAATATTATAAATCAGCTAACGCCAGAAAATTTTACTCAGCTGTGAGCGAAATACAGGTACTTAAGTGTTCACACAGTTATCAATTACGTGTTCTTCCTTGTAATCCAGCCTCTCATGCTACACGAAAAAAAAGGGCCATATCAATCATGAAATAATGATGAGAGAGGCCTCCCTACATTTATTTTTACATCATTATTGGCACAGAAGTTAAAAAAATGATTAAATTTAGCCATTCTATCTTACTGGTGACTGCATCATTGCATAAACTGGACAGCCTAAACACTTCATCTAATGATTCCCTAGTCTTACGAGACTTGAAATAAGTCATCATTTCGGAACTTGCGTACATACTGGCATATTCAAGTTTTAAAAATACGTCCGAAAAGGCCCCAAATTATCACGGTCTCGCTCTGAAATCATCCCAAATCATCCCATGTACTCTTCCCCTTTTGTCTAAGATTTCGTAAGCCATAATCTCTTAAACATGGAGGCCCCCCAAACTCTTTTCCAGTTTACCTCTGCTTATGGCACATTATCTTTCAGGTGACTTGGGTAAATTATTAAAAAAATCAAAAGGCACAAAAAAAAAAAAGAAAAAAAAAAACTACCGGTACGAGAAAATATTAAGGCATATTATGCTTCAATATACTCGTAGTGTCAAAATATAGATGGTTGCCTTTGCACTCTAATTGTATAAATTTTCTTTCTGCCTCCACGCTGTTTCAATCAGATTAACAAACTCTCCTCACCGTAAGGCTTGGATTATAGTCTTCTTTAACCTTTCACCATTTGGTTGTAAGAATGGAAGATAGATAAGATACTTCCTATGTCAAGAGAATAAGCCCCAAAAGTACACGGGTCAAGTTGTGGTTAGTGCTGTTGTGGTCCCATGTTTATTTTAGGGGCGAACCCAGTGGACTACAGGCTTAAATTGCCATTCTGCAGTCCACCATTCTCCTTTTGTGGGATAGGAAAGGAGCTGAGGGACTGTTTGGTAACCAGGCAGTGGAGCAAAGTGGTTATATTGGTGATACCACATGAAGGCGTCCCTCTCCAGCACCACACGCGGCAAGTAAAAAGGATAGCCATTCCAGGATCCTCTTGTTCTATGGTTGGCGCCGCTCGCTGAAATATATTCCCCAATTACTTATCTTTCCCCTGTACCCCAGCATTTGTCGCTACACCACTGGGTGAAAAAGGTACGAAGCTGTTGTGTCCCCTTCGCGTCACCATCAGGGCCTCCCCAACAATGTATTTCCCTATTACCTATCTTTCCTATCTCCCGCATCCTTCCCCTCCTGTACTCCTCGCCTTGTAGCTACATGAAGGGAATGGATATGGGCTTGGTATCTTTCAATGTCCTCATCTATGGAACTTGTGTGACACACACACACACACACACACACACACACACGAGAGAGAGAGAGAGAGAGAGAGAGAGAGAGAGAGTGGGGTAGGGGGGTAGGTGTATAAGGGTAGGTGTGATAACGGCGGGTGTGGAACAATGGTGAACACTCCGCCCTACGCAGTGACACTTGGCCCTCACTGATATATTTGCGACCAACCTCACCCCACACGTCCCTCTACCATCACTTCATCTTTAATGAGCCCTGTAGAGTCTTGAGCAGTCCTTTAATTTATAATCATTCCCCTCAACGCATATCCTGTATAATAAACGTCAATACTACTGGTTTCCTAAATTTAAGTGGAAACTCAGTGGAAAAGTATATCTTAAAAGAAAGGAAGGCACTTTCTTCATTCATCAGAAACAACTTTACTTTCACATTACGAGATAAAATTCACTTTAGATACGCACTGTGACCAAAAGATTTTTCAGACTGCGAAAACTTTTAATTTATTTGCTTATCAAAGAAACGGCCAATATTTCTCTAATGAGTATTAATTACCAGCGCATTACATCAGCAATTCAAGGAAACGTAATTTTCCTTATGATGGTGAAACCTCATTACATTCACTATTAAATGCATTCCTGACTCTAGATGTCTCCCCCCAGCGGCGTCTTTTTACCATTTTCCTGTTGATTTATTGATCCTGAAACTCATTTGCCAAATTCTTGGTCTTCCTAGCAAATGACAGAGCAAGCACTAGAAACCATCAGAGACGCGGGCAAGTACTTCCCGAGACCATCAGGTGTAGCTTCATCGCCTCCATTGCGAGACGACAAGCCCTGTTATCAGAGCCTCATCCAACACCCGGAACCGGTGATTATCCAATGTCCAATCAACAGTAGCTCAAAACATCCTCACTAATCAGTCGACACGGAGAAAATACCAACAAATAGTCCGTCAATCACCAATCACGGGGCATTTAGCGTCGACGAACCAGCCACTAACCAATCCAAGAGTCACCCAGCCCATCAGCAGATCCGCCAATTAGACCCAAGTATCAGCGGGCCAATATTTCAGGCTCTGCGAACACCATAATTCTCTCCCAGGCGTAAACCAATTAGGGGTCCCGGTCCCTCCAGCTAATGATATGATTTTCGTCCCTGCCTGAGCCACGAGGTAGGAGGCGACCCTTAATGGCAGTTCGAGGTAGTCCCGGAGGTGCTTGAGTGAGTGGCTTGGGCGGCTGAGGGATGGAGTCTTAAATTCGTCTCCTTCGTACTGAGCAGATCCAAATACGAGATAAACCTTCACGGGCTCTCTCAGGGCTTGCTAAGGACCAGGCATCCTATTTATCAAGGCTCTTAACAAATATCTGGGACAAAACAAGTCTCTAAAACAGTTTACTATGATCAGAAATCGCTTTGTTTTTCATCTATGAATCTGCTATGCTTTCACTTTAATATTCACTCTAGTCTGACTGTGAAGTGTATGCTGGCTAAATGAGTGATGACAATTGAATAAACAAACCACCTTTTACACAACCCAAGGTTAAGAAGGTTTGTAAATATCGCCCCTTGCTGGGAAGGCTATATGGACGGAGATAAGGCAAGGGAATTGGGGGTGCCTTTTAAGCATTCAGCACTTACAAAACCAGCCAATCAGCAAAAAGGTGAACAGCAGCTCTTAAGTGGGCTCGCGTAGCTCGTCCCTCTGTGTTCGAGTGCCAGGGAGGGGCATTAGGGATCAACTTTACGAAGGAGCTATGGAATGCTGAGATTAATGAAGGATTAGAGACGGGTTTCTATTGGTGGAAGAATGCTTGGGAGACGATTCTACCACGGAACGGGGCATAAATCTGGTGACAAAACAATATCGAGCTTTGGAAAGTATTTGGAAATAGAAACACACGTCAAAGATAAGGGGAAGATCTATTACACGCGCGAGCGCACACATATATACATATATACAATGTGTGCGTGTGTGTGTGTGTGTGTGTGTGTGTGTGCTTATGTATGTATTATACATACATAAGCAAACACACACACACACACACACACACACACACACACACACACACACACACACACACACACACACACACAATCAAACGACCAAATACATACACAGGAGGCAGACAGACAAACACACACACACACACACACACACACACACACACACACACACACACACACACACACACACACACACACACACACACACACACACACACACACGAGCGCGAAAGAGATCGCGCGAAAAATCCAAGCAGGCAAGGGGAAAACACCACCCAAATAAAATCGCAGATGTGGGACGAAGAACGTGCACTCGGCTGACCCCGCTAGTGAAGGAAAACTAATCGTGGGCAAACAAGGGCAGGGAGGGCGGGTCACGCGATCCGGGGTACATGGGGATGGACCAAGATGAAAAAAAAAGTAAAGAGCGAAAAAAAAAAAAAAAAAAAAAAAAAAAAAGAGGGTTAGGGAAGGAAGGAGGATAATATGTTCATTATTAAAGAAAATGCGTCCTGGGGTACATGGGGAAAGGTAAGCATAGATTTACAAAAAGAAAAAAAAGTACACATGAAACACCTTACAAGAGAAAAAATTGAATACAGTGCTCAGCAAGAAGGCATGTGATCAGAGTAAAATACAAGCATTAGAGTGCGGAGATACGCGAAGTCCTGAGGGCTTGAAAAATACTTACTGAATTGGAGATTTGTAGCTACAGTAAGTTGAATGGAAGAGTTATCAAGAAATTCTGCGTAATCTTTAATTATTATTATCATCATCATCACCATCATTATTATTATTATTATCATTATTATTATTATTACTATTATTATTACTATTATTATTATTATTATTATTATTATTATTATTATTATGCTCCTAATGTGCAGATAATCATTACAGCTGTGAAAAAAGAGACATCTTTTTATATATAACGTTATGAACACAGAATGGACAGAGAGGTTAATAAGGAAACGCAAATCATAAGAAAAAAAAAAAAAGAGACTGAAATAAGACACGAGAGTATGGAAGTGTGTAATAAAATGAAGCAACAGACAGAAGAGAGGAATGAGGAAATATAGTGTAAGAAAGGAGAAAATGAGACAGCAGTAATATGAAGAGAAAATATAACGAGAAGAATGCGAACATGAAAAGCGTAACACTGGATAGCCATGGAGAGCACACGAGGAAAAAGAAAATATAAGAAAGGAAAGAAAGACAGAATAATAATACGAAGGTTAAACAGACCGAGGAAGAGAAAATGGAAATACAAAGCGTAAGACAGGAGAGCAAGTGAAAACTGGGCGAAAAAAGCGAGACGAAGGCAGTAATATGATGAAAAAATAGTCCGCGGGGGAGAAAGAGGAAATTCATAGAGTAAAACTGAAAAGCCAGGGAAAAAAAAGGCGAAAGCGCAAGACAGAGACAGCAATATAATGAAAAAAATATAGACCAAAGAGGAGAACGCGGAGATGTAAAGCGTAAGACAGGAGAGACAAGGAGAGGAGGGTGCAAAAAAGCGAGACGGAGACAGCTAGGGTGAGTTACACGGAGACAACAAGCGAACTGGGCCGGCCGTAGTCAGAGCAGCGGGGAACTCCAAATGTTATATATTTTACGATTTCTGGCTGTCGCAGAGGAGAGGCCAGGGCGGGGAGGACGAGCCCAATTAGACACGGAAGGCACAGTCGGGGTCACAAGTTTGATTCCAGCTCTTCATAAGCATGCGACAGACTACACTTGCCACATTAAAAATAACTCGAATGTCGCTACGTACAGGAGGAGACAAAAGTTCGGTTAATACAGCACCTCTACCGCTTCTCACTTCCCTCTGCCAGCTAATAAAGAATACTAAATGTGAGAGAGGCTTGGTCTGCTTCTCTATGCTTCTCTGCTCCCACATAATTCCCTTTGACATCATGCATCAGAGAGGAAAATAACGAACAAGACTCAAGGATGAAGTAAACAAAGTGGAATAGTATTTTTTTGTTTTAAGTTTTCATATAAATATCAGAAAAATATTGAAAATCTTTATAATACCGCTGGATCTTGTAAGAATTAAGGCCTAAGTAAATAGTAGCCCCATCACTCCGAGGACGTCATCTTTTTATTCTTGCTATCACCAAACGACTTTATTAGTTACCACTATTATTATTATTATTATTATTATTATTATGGCTGTTACTACTACTGCTGCTGCTGCTGCTACTACTACTAGTATTATTAACTACACCGAGGGGCCGCTCGCAGCGAAGTTTATATTCAAACACTTTAATCCAAGAAAAATCCCCCAAAGCTGAACAGAACTGCTGGGAAATAACAAAAAACTAAAACAGAAAATACGTCCTCCCTTTGAAGGGGTTAAATTCTTTAGATCTGGTGCTAGGAACCCTAAAATGGCAACCATGATAATGTCATCCAAGGAAAACAATGAAACGCTCACATTCTATAGAAATGTTCCAGGTGAAATATCTTCTTTTCTTTTTCCTTAGCCTTTCACTGTTCTTTTTCTTTTTGTGTTTTTAGCTTTACAACATCTGACATCACTTGAGCGACCGTATTCTCGTAAGCTTATAGGAGTCTTTGTGGGACTTATTCCTTAACCCCTTTAACCCGACGACCTATTTAATATTTTATTCTAGCTACCGCCAGACGAATTTGTCTGGTTTAGGGGTGACTCCCAACTCAAGGGGTTTTATTCAAAATAGCTTTCACTGGCTGCTTCACTTGCAGAGACCTGTCCTATTTTGAATAAATTCGTCTGGTCAGAGCATGACTAAAGCGAAAAATGTCATCGCAGTGAAAGGGTTAATGCTTACAGGATGCTGTAAATCTAACTGAGCTCTTGTTACTGCCAGACAGTTCCATGCAACTTGGAAGCGGCTTCCAACCCTCAGTGGGTCAATAATGATAATAAATAAATAAATACCGGTAGTAATAATAATAATAATAATAATAATAATAATAATAATAATAATAAAATAACAATAATAATAATAATAATAATAATAAAATAACAATAAAATAATAATAATAATAATAATAATTATTATTATTATTATTATTATTATTATTATTGTTATTATTATCATTATTATTATTATTATTAGTTATCATTATTATTATTATTATTATTATTATTATTATTACTACTACTACTACTACTATTATTATTATTATTATTATTGGTTCATTTGTTCCTCGAAAAAAAAAGAAAAAAAAAAAATGTTATCTAGAATTCACAAGCGCTCAAAATCTCAAAATAATATGCCTATCAGTGCCTAAGGGCACTGCGTTATACCAGCGGCACATACTGAAAACAGGCTGCAGTACCCTTACAAGGAAACGAGAAATCTTAATTGCTTTATTTTTGCTGCTGCTATGATTTGTTTGGCTTGGGATTTGCTTCCCATTCTTTGCGATTAACGATCCTACTGCCATTACTTCCTAAAGCTGCAATATTCTCCTACAAGTTGCTTATGTCTTCTTTTTATATTGACATAGACCACTAACTTGCAAGACACAGTTAACCTCTTCAGTCAGGTGACTTTTTTTTTTTTTTCCTAGCGTGGTGTTTATACGACCAGTCTCTTATATTCAGTCTAAGAGAACCCCTGAGAAATGACGAGTTAATGAAGTTATAAATAACATTTTCAGTTTGAAAAATTAATATCTCCTGAATGAAAAAAAAAAAAAAGTGTTGTAGTATCAGTATCTGAATCAATACACATCAGCTCATTATAGAAGACTGAACCTCTTCCCTGGAGGAAGAGTGATAGCCAGATTTTATTCTTATCATGCTGGCGAAGTAGAAATTAAATAAAGAAGGCGTCACCGTACAGAATCAAAATTAAGCAACGTACCATACACTTAACTGCAAGTAGGGAGGCTACTGGGTGCCTCCTAAGCCCATGGAAATTCTGCCCTAGGACTCACACAGGGAAAGAATATGCAAGGAGGGCCATATATTACGCATCCCAATTTTCATGTGTTGCTTTTACGGTTCAATCAACGTTACCAGTGTCTATCCTGGATCATTTTCTACTTCCCATACACATTTTATGCTTTATAGTGTCCGCTTTTTCACGTCTACTGATTGCACGGTTGGTTACTAATAGTGTCTACTCTTTTCGTCCATTGATTGCATGGGTGATTACTAACAGTCTGCTTTATTTGGTGTCTATTGATTGCATGGTTGATTACTATTACTGTCTGTTTTCTTGCGTCTACTGATTGCAAGGCTGAATGTTAAAACTGTCTGCTTTTGTACGTCTACTGACTGCATTGCTGATTACTGATACTGTCTCTTTTTTTTTCTTTTCTTTTTTTTTTTTAGTCTGTTGCTTGCTTGTTCGATTCCTAATACTGTCGCCTTTTTTAATCTCTTACGAATCTCTGTTGATTGCATGGTTGATTATTAAATTTCTCTGCCGTTTTTACGTCTGTTGATTGTAAAGCTGGTTACTAATTATCTTGAAGCAGCAAAAATACTCTTCACAAGCACTACCTAAGCCATCCCCGCAACGCACACAAGGCTAGAGAGGCAATATCGTAACCACCCAGCATATTGATTCAGTCTGTCCCTTTGCCAGCAGGACTCTCAGAAGAACTGCCCCATCCACCTGCTAAATTTTACGGGATTGTGATACATTGCGGGGTGTGTTGGGATTCCCGGGGCCTTATGTCAGGTGTGAGTGGAAAGAGCAAAGGTGAGGCGCTGGCAGCTGGTCGGGGGGGAAAGGAAGTTGACTAAAAGGTGTGGTGAAATGTTAAGTCCATCCAGGAGGGTGAGGAGAAGGCTGTCAACACTTCACTGTCCATAGGGGTTAACTACAGTACACAATAGTTACTGGAGAACGCACGCACACGCGATAGGAATAAAGAGACAGAAAGACAGAAAGAAAAAAAAGACAGAAAAACAAGACACAGACACACACACACACACACACACACACACACACACACACACACACGAAGTCAATTCATATTTTCTCGCATCACTGGTAATCTCAAGTCAGTTCATATTATCGTGCCTATTACTCGTGCCACTGCCAACCTCCTCATCCTTTTAGTAACATAACGTCCTTTATATGCAGTTTTATTTCTTCCACACGGCTGTATTACTATCCCTTATTATCGTCACTCCTTTATCGTATTACAAGTATTCTCTTTTGCTTTTTATTTTCACTCTATTATTCTCCCTTCCTCTTTGTTATCACTAGCCTATCTGCTGGGGAGACACGATTTCAAGCTCCCTTCTCGGCGTCCGCGATCCTGCCGAGGGTGTGAATGGGTCAAGGGTCAAAGGTAACTCCCTGCCCTGACATTCGCCCCCTCCTATGATGCACACTTATCATTTTAAACCCGGGACGCAACCACGGTACAAAGGGTGTATAAAGGGCTTTTCCCTTTGCACTTTAGCCCTTCACGACGATGGCCTGGTTTCTACTTTACACGCAAGCAAGGCACACATAATTTAAAGTGCTTTTTCCCTTTGCACTTCAGCCCTTCCTTGCGATGGCATGTTTTCAACTTTACACCTGCTACTTATCATTTAAAATCCGGGACGTAACCACGACACAAAAAGAGTATAAAATGCTTTTACTTTGCACTTTAGCCCTTCACTATGATGACATTTTCTTCTTTGCATTTGCTACTTGTTTTAAATCAGGGACGAAACCACGGCACAAAAAGAGGATTATAGAGTGTTTTTATTTTTGTACCTTAGCCCTCACTACAATGACTTATTTTCTGCATTATTTAAGTTATCACCAGATGATGCAATTTAGTTTAAAAACCTTAAATGGTGAAAGGGGCAATGCAGGATGTAGTTAACTCCTCCAGTTACAAATAAAATACCTCCAAAGCTGAATACCATCGTGTGGTAGCAGTTGAAAACATGCAAATATAATATATATATATATATATATATATATATATATATATATATATATATATATATATATATATATAAATCGAATAATGCATCTCCATAGTGGATTTAAGCACTGAATTTCCTTTCATCGCCTGATCCACCTCTAAATCACTTTCTCTGTTGTGTCGTAGCCTGACGGAGTGCTTGCATTTACTGTAAGCTTCGGGTTCTCCTACTCTCCCAGCATTACCATTTACTTTACCTTATTTTATCCCTCTTCATCTTCCCCTCCACCACCTTGTACTTAACCTTCTTTTTCCTCTCTTCATCCCTCATCCACCCTCTTTTACTTTACCTTTTTCCCCCTTTTCATCCAACATCCGTCTCTGCCTCTCTCCGTCTCTGCCTTGTTTTTCCCCCTCTGTTCATCCACATTCCACCACCATTTACTTGACCTTCCTTTTTCTCCCCTTCTCCACCCTCCATCTCATTCTTATTTTCGTCGTTCGTTTTTCCTCTTCGTCCACTTTCCATGTCTATCCCATTTCCTTCTCTCTCCTTCCCCTCTCCATCTTATATTCCACACTTACCCCTTTCTTCCTCCTTTTCATCCACCTTCCGCATCTATCCCATACCCTCTTTTTTCTTCCTCCCTTTATCTCATCTTCCACCTATTTTCTTCCTTCTTCTCCCTCTCTTCATCCCACCCTCCACCTCCATCCCACTTTCTACCCTAAGTCAGCACATTACCAGCCCTTTCACGGTGCACCTGCGTCACTATCGGCCAGCATTTTACATACTTAACGCGGCAAATATTCAAGTTTACGTCGCTCCCTTGCATGCTCCCCACACTGCCCTCCTGACTAAGCAGTTCTGCGAGCCTCATATACAATGCTCCCCCCGATCACCGCCCTTTTAGTGCTCCACCCACAGACCTTCTCTACGATCTTCCAGTTTTCATTCCCTCCTGCAGTTTCTTTCCTCGTTTTGGCAGCGTCAACCTTCACGTAGCATATATCCAAGTCTTAATAACATGCAACATCCCCGTATCACCGTCCCCCTCTGTCCCACCTTCAGACATCGTTATCTAAGTCTTATACAATGTCCCCTTACCACCGCCCCCTCCTACCCCACCTTCAGGCACCGACACCCACCTCCCTGGTTTCCTTCTTTCCTGAATTTTTCCCCTCCTTCATGAAGCACATTTCTGAGTTTTATTAATATACAGTGCCCTCTCGACAAGCTCTACCCCCTCCTTCTCCACCCCGAGACCTCCTCCTCATCTCCCACCGACCTGTTTTCCCTCCGACTTACAATTTATTCTCCAGTTTTCAGCAGTGTCAACCTACATGTATCATATATCCCTGTCTTATTAATATTCCGTAACCCCACGGCCATAGCTCCCTCCTGCCCCACCCTCCTCTACCACCGACCAGTTTTCCCTCACACGTCCATCTTTTTCCTCCCGTTTTTAGCATCGTCAACCTGCATGGAACATATATCAGAGTCGTTTTTGATATACCATGTCCCGCAACCACCGCCCTCTCCTAAACCTCCCCCGCCTCCTTCTCTTCCCCCACCAACCTGTTTTCCCTTCCTCATGCAGTTTTTTCTCCAGTTCTTAGCCTCGTCAGCCGTCATGCAACATATATCCTAGTCTTATTAATATACAATAACCCCCGGCCCCTGCCCCTTCCTGTCCAACTCTCACAGCTACTCCTCCTCCTCTACCACCGACCAGTTTTCCCTCCCATCCACAGTATCCACAGTTTTTTCTCACTTTTATAGCTGGTTCAACCTTCATCAGCGTATATTCCAGTCTTATTAATATACAGTGTCCTTGCTTCCCCCTCTCCCACCACCACCCCCTCCTGTTCCACTCTCAAACCTCTCCCGCCTCCCTGTTTTTCCTCCCCCCCTCAATATTTTCTTCCCGTTAAGCATTGTTAATTTTCATACAGTACATATCCACGTCCCAGAAATCCTGTGACTGTTAGAATTTCTCTCAACTAGACAAAATCGTCTAGTTATTAACCTAAATCAAATTCTTAGGTGTACCAGTAGTAGAGGTATGGTTACCTGAGATAGTCTGAGTTTTTGACTACCAGAAACTTTCCTTCAGTTGAACAAAATCGTCTGGTGTTAGGATGATTAAAGTGCAAAAGCGCATCAACTGCAGCGGAAGGGTTGAGTTCATATCTTTTAAATTCCCTTTCCTATATATAACTACATCAGCAACATGAAACTTTGAATTTCTCTCCTATGTTATCACACTATTTAATTATTTTATTGTTATTATAAAATCGAAGTCCCATTGTCATTTTCGCCCGCGTTCGAGCCATCCTGCGCGGTAAAATGGACATTTACATTACGAATGAAGAACGTGAGGTTTTGAAAGTCTCTTCCTTGCTATCACAATTTATTTATTCATTTTTTATATTCCGTCATTATAAAATCGAGGTCTCCTCTCCTTGTCGCAAAAGTCCGAATCACACTGCGCAGTGAAAGGGACTCCTGTACAGCGCAACGTAAAAAATCCCTCGTTTCCCTGTTCCCTGGCCACATCCAATCAATGAATTACGCACTGTTTTCCCCAACATAAATTTTGGGCCAATTACCGTTCCTCGTATCCCGCCAACCACTTGTCTTAGTCGGATCAGAGGCAATATTTATAAACATTCGTTAGCTTTTGTACAGACGTGCTAGTTTATATTTTTACCTTCACATATACAGCTACAAACACTTCACAGCCAAACTACTAAGCGAATATGGTAGGGAAAAATTACGAACAAACAACAGGCTTCTGAAAACAATTTACAGCGTTGGATCCTTTCTTAGCATATACATTGGCTAAGAAGCCTGAAGAATACGGCCCTAGGATATTGCTCTCTATGGGTCGACTTTGTACAACACACTCGATCTTAATGGCAATTTGCACCGTATATTCTTAAGTGGTATACGAGGCTCCGTAGCACCTATTCCTTAGCGATTTATACTGCATATTGAATTTTAACATTATTCTACTTATATAGTTTCAATATCTACATAGGTTGCATCAGTAACATACTGTACAAGAGGATATTTATATCCAATTTGCAGAAAAAAATCGCACATGAAGAGGTGCTGTGAAATATCCAAAGGCCACTTAGATAATGACCCTCAGTGCCTCATTTGGCCGTACCTTCTCGGCTGTTTATTTCGCAGTAGTAATTTACAGCCGCCGCGAAATTGGCATCGGGAAACTCTTAGCCGCTGTCATGACCCTAGATGAACTTTGCAGATGTCTGAGGAGCTTGCCTTAACAATTAACTTGGCCTGGGCGCCTGTTAGTTGATTTTGTTTGTGCCTGCGAGGTCGGTGGGGTCAGCCGCTCCCACAAAGGTGTTTATCTCCGCGCTCTTGCTATGACCCCCGACCAAATTACTTTTTTTTTTTTTTTTCTGATTTTTTTTTTCTGAAGTGTCCGTCTACCGCGTCGTCATGATACTGTGTGGCATCCTTTAGCGGTCACGGCTGGAAGCTCATGGATAAAGTTCAGGGGACCGACTGATGTATTTCTTTTTCCGAAGATTGAGATTAACAGCATATGCAATCGCTAGAGAATAGAAGAGCCAATCCGTTTTATCCACTGAAGCCCCTAAATCCAAGGGGTGTGAGTGGATCTACAGTTATACAGATCATTTAAACCGTAGAAGGCCACTATACGTCCCTGGTAATGTTTGTATGAAAGAACAACCTCTGGCCACCTCTTAGATTTAAATCCTGGCGCGTTATCACTCAGTCTTCCACTGGCTTGAAAATTGTAACATCAACCATCAAGGTCTTATAAGGAAACGGCCTGGGGTGTACTGGTGTGACCGTAAAATTGTAGGCCACCACACTGTCATACCACACCACATTACGCCGCACCATACCACACCACACTACTGTACACCGAACCACACAGCACCAAACAACTTCACATCATGATCACCACTTAACTCTACACCACAGCACAACACTGCACTGCACAAAAATCAGTAATTCTTTTCATGTTTATCATTACGCAATTATCAGATAGCAAAGGCTTTAAGTAAAATGTAATTAATTTTGGATGAACATACATACACATACTGTACACACACACACACACAGACACACACACACACACACACACACACACACACACACACACACACATCAGCAGCTTTAATCCCTAATTGCACCCGCTCCCTGAGACCTTCCGTGGTCTGCAGAGGTGGAAAATTCACGCCACACTGAAGTTTACCATTAAAAACGAGTTTGGATGCTGCACGTGGGAAGCCGCACTCTTGATCATGACTCCTCCCGCACCCCCTTCACCCTCCCAGCTATCCTTGCCCGTGACTGGCTCCGTATCTCCTTCACCCTCACTTAACTCCTGCCCATGACCCCACACCCAACCCCCTTCACCCTCTGATTCACCCTTGCCCATGACTCCTCTCACACGCTCGTCATCCTCGGTTTTATTTTTGTTCATGACGCTCCTCACATCCTCCTCACCCATCGAGTTATTTTGTTCATTATTCTTCCTTCATCCCCTGAGTTACTCTTGCCCATGACTCTTCCGCACCCACTTCACCCTATGAATTATTTCTGTCCATGACTCCCCACACCTCCCTTACCGTCTGATTGTTCTTGCCAATGACTCTCCCAGCATTCTTTGAGTTACCCTTGTCCGTGATTCTCCCAGCACCTTCTCACGTCCAGTTTTTTCCATAACTCTCTTCCCAATGCCCCTCCCGAGTAATCTTGTCAACGACTCTCTCTGCACCCTCTTACCTTCCAACATAGTTCAGCCTACGATTTCGCAACACCTCTTCCTTAGTGATTTATTCTGATAAGGTGTTATATGTAAAATAAACTGCTGAGGAAGAGGCGATACGAAGCCACGTAGGCCACCCAGGCCCGTATTCTTATCGGGAAAGGAAGCTCCCTAACACCTTTTTCCTAAGCGAATTACTTTGTGCATTACACCTGACTTTCCTATTCTGTGCTGTGTAATTTCTTCTCATAACGCCCCGCTGTACATACAAACCGTGCAAAAGGATATTAACCAACCATATCTAAAAATAAATCGCTAAGAAAAGAGGTGACAGAGGGCTTCCTAAACCGAACGAAAACGCGAGCCAAAGAATACTCTCCTTCAGTTCTACACAACTTCACTCTTACTTACTTTTTTTTCCATAACTTTCCCTGTATTTGTTGCAGCCTTCCAATTATTCTGATCATGTTTCTTTCAGCATCCTCTGGGTTACCCTTGCCCACGACTCTCCTCACGTCCCCCTCACGCTCTGAGTTATCTGGCCCATGACTCTCCCCGCACCCCCCTCACCCTCGGATTTATTTTCGTCTATGGCTCCTCCCGCATCGTCTCCTTTTCCAAGTTCGTTGTAATGGCTTGGTAGTGTTCCTGAGGTAAGTAAGAGGTGTAGACAGTCAGCTGATGTTGTCATGTAGGTAGTGTTGGCAGATAGATGGTCTTGGCAAGCCAGTGGTGCTGTATATCAGGTGGCTCTATCAATCACGTGGCATTAATAGCTGGCATGGCAGGTGTGGGTTGTTGACAGGTGATGTAGTTAATAAATGGTGGCAAGCAGGTTGTGTTGGCAGGTGGTGTTATCAGACAGGTGGTGCTGGCAATCAGATAGCGTTAACAGTCAAGTGGCGTTGGCAATCAGGTGGTGCGGTCAATCAGGTGGTGTTGGGAGGCAGGTGGTGTTGGCAAGCAGGTGGTGCTGTCAATTAGGCGGCGTTGGCAGACAGGAATATAGTGTTGTCAGTCAGGTGGTGTTGGTTGGCAGGTGGTGCTGGCAAGCGTGGTCGTCACCGTGGTCTATAGTCATGGCTGGCAGGGGGCGATGCTATCATACCCACCTTCCCCTTAACTACGTAGATATTTTTTGCCTGAGACGAGGCGCAAGAATTCCAGCTCCTTAACCCCTTGCGCGTCCAGCAGGTGGCCAGTGGGTGTAACGGCGCGCATGGTAAATCAATCCCTCGCCACAAGATAACTGAACGCATGCTAAGGTGAATCTATCCAGGAGTGCATGATAACTTAGACACATGATAGCGAAATTTACTCCTTGACGATTGATAACTTGGCACATGATAACTGGGAATATGATACGTGGGCACGTGATAAGTGGGCACGTGATAAGTGGGCAGAGGATAGCTGGCCAGAGGATAACTGTACACATGACACCTGGACACATGATAAATGGGCATACGATAACTGGTCATATGATAACTGGACATGATAACTTTGCATATGATAACTGGACTCATGATAAGTGTATACATGATAATTATGTGGGCGTATGCTACGGAAATGCACATGATGACTAAACTATGTGGAAGGTATGGTGAATTTATCCCTGAGAACATGACAACTGAAAGCTTGATACTGTCTTCGTCCTAAGGTTAATTAATTCCCCGGTACATTATACAGTAAATTTGTCTGTCGCATCATGGCAACTTTGGGTACGATAAAAAGGCGCATGCTTCAGTAAATTTTTCCCAAAGCGCATAATAATTATAGTTAATTCATTTTAACTGGGCGGAGATTCTCTTTTTGCGGCTAATTTCCCGTGGCTCAATTTCAAAATAAGACAATACTATGGCTCAACATCCTTCCCACAGAACTTCTTTGTAACGAACACCGTATTCCAGTACTAATGACCTGTTGCAGTTAAATATTCATAATGGAGAGATGGCAAGTTTACGCCAAGTTAATGTGAACAGAGTATAGACGCATGAACACCGAGCGTATGCATGATAACTGTGGGGGTGATGGAGAAGGTGTGGCGTGATGTAGTGCCAGATGAGGCGCGTGATACCCTGGCTCGCGTGTGATTCATTGCCGGTGTTAAGTTGTGATGAATTGATGGATGAAGTGCTAATGATATGCGTAAGCGGAGCCCGACGTGGAAGCCAGGGATTTATCGAGGCGTGGGATGAAAGACAAATGGAAAGACCTGGTAAGGGCTGAGAGACCGATAGAGAGACGTGGAAAGGACAGAGAGACTGATGGATGGGCTGCGAGACTGATGGAGAGACTTGGAAAAGGCTCAGAGACATGGGAATGACTTAGAAACAAATGTAGAAACCTGAAAAGGGGTGCAAGACGGATGGAGAGACCTATGAAAGGTTGAGAGACAAATGGAGAGATCTGGAAAGGCTTAGAGACAAATGAAGAGACTGGCAAGGGCTGAGAGACAAATAAGCAGACCTGGTTAGGGCTGAAGGACAGATGGAGAGACCTGGGAAGAGCTGAGGGACTGATGGAGACCTAGGAAGGGATGAGAGACTGATGGAGACCTAGAAAGGACTGAGAGACTGATGGAGACCTAGGAAGGGCTGAGGGACTGATGGAGACCTAGGAAGGGATGAGAGACTGATGAAGACCTAGAAAGGGCTGAGAGACTGATGGAGAGACCTAGGTAAGACCGGGAGACAAATGGACAGACCTGGGAAGAGATTAAAGACAAATGGATAGGTCTGAGCATGGCTGAAACAAGAGAGAGGCCTGGGAACGGCTGCGAGGCAATAGCAGAGACTTGTGAAGGACCGATACGGAGAGACCTGAAGCCGTATTTATAAACTCCCCCAAAACCAATGTCTCTATGACTGCTTGTATATACCATTCTCTTCACTCGTACAGTAACCAAACACTTCTTAACCAAAACAGTCAATATCAAATAAACAAAATACGAGAAAGCAAAATGATCTATGATAACAGATGTTATGGAGACTTGTTTATAATGCAAGTTGGCGAGGTTCCTTTATATACACGACTCATGATGTTGCAATGACGATTCCCCGTATTCACCCATCCACTGGAAATACTGCAGTTTAGTTTCTGCCTGTACGTGATGCAAACCTCGTAAACTTTATTCAACTCGAGGGGACCATTGTGTCTACAAAATTAAGAGATAATTATAATATACTCCTACACACAGTGATCCTAAACAAGTGCACTGCATTATTCCACAAAGACGCATGCATTATTCTACACACAAATGCACATACAAGCACAAAAATACACACACATGCGTACATATATGCAAACAAACAAACCCCCCCCCTAAATACTAGCACACACACACACACACACACACACACACACACACACATCCACCACACACACACACACATCCACTCCCCCCACACACACACATCCACTCCCCCCACACACAAATACTTCCCCCCCCCCACCAAATCTGAAGCTATAAAAACTTAATCCACGCCGCAAGTCAAGGGGAAGCAAAAACCCGCACCGACACAGCACTCGAGTCATTCACACTCCCATCGGCAGACAATAACGAGGGACGGGATCGTTGTTAGCTGGAGCCATACGGTGCCCCCTCACAGGCACCTGACGCCATCCACACAAGGGGTCGTATTCTCGTCGGCTTAAGAGACATCCTAGCACCTTTTTCTAATCAATTTATCCTGAATATTGCACCACAGTATTTTCTTTCACGCTTACACCTTTCCAGTACCGACGACATAGCCTACAAAAATATCATGCTACAGAATACTGATGTGTAATATGCGGAAATAAACTAGTAAGGGACAGGTGCTACAAAGCCTCTAAGGTAACGAGAATACTGAGCTAAGGTCGTATTCTCGTTCCTTAAGGAGGCTCCTTAGCACTTCCTCCCTCTAAACATATTTGCGCCTGTGTCAGGGTAATAACTATGTAATCGTGTGAGTTGCTGATGAAAACTACGTCGATAATAACAAAGTTATAATTAATAACATGCGAGAAAACAGCAATGTGTTATAGGGAATATAAGTAACTAAGGCAGAGGAGTAAGTAAGCCTCCTGTACCTAGGAATATACAAACGAAGGGGTTCAATATTGCTGTCTCTCGGGGAGGGGGGGAGGGGAATCACCAACCTCTCTCGGAGTTCGCATAAATTCCTTACGCCTCGAAGCACAACTTGTCTATACGGCCGAGAAGCCGTCGAGCAGAGCTATACATGGGCATCACAAACCAAGCAGACTGCTATTAAATATCTTAAATATTAATCCCGAGATCCTATCGCCCCCGCAAGGTATCGATCGTACGAGGTAAAAAGTCAGAACGAGAAAATCCCTTCCTCCTCTTTGTGTGCAACGGATTATGTGTAATGGCCGCGGAAGAATCTCAAGGGCATTATTTCCAAGGGCTTGACACCTACTCCGGCCGCCCCCTTGTTGTCTGCTGCCCTGGGAATTACGATGGAGTTGGGGCTGCTTTTATAAAGTTTTCTAATTCTAATGGATCACAATAAGTATTCTAATTCAAATGGGTTGTATTTATAGTTTTCTAATCCTAAAGGGTCTCAGCCATAAAGCTTCCTACTTCTATATTGTACGCTAGATTGATTGTTTGTACTCTTGTTTTCACTCACGTAGCTACCAAACACTTCACAACCAGAACAGAATAGATACTAAACTGAACAAATATGATAAACAGAATGATCTGTGATAATAGTGAACCGTTATGAAGACTTGTTTATCGTAAAAACTGGTGTCGTATTTAAATCTCCAGTCCCTACAATAAACACGTCTTTGCGGAGTTTGTCACTGTGAAGAAGTATTTATTTCGTCGTATTTTCCACTTTAATACTGTACTTACTCTGATTTAGCTGTGAAGGGTTTGGTAGCTGAAAGAAGATAAGAGTATAGTAGTAGTAGTAGTAGTAATAGTAGTAGTGGTAGTAGTAGTAGTTGTGGTAGTAGTAGTAGTAATAGTAGTAGTGGTAGTAGTAGTAGTAGTAGTAATAGTAGTAGTGGTAGTAGTAGTTGCAACCCTAGGAACAGATAAATGTGAACCCGGTTAACTGCAGACACAAATTCCTTTCTTGCACTCCACCATCCTCATTTCGGAGGGTAGGGAAGTATCCTAACTGAAAGAAGCATCACCAGGCAGTTGAGCACCCTGGTTATATCAGTGCCGCCACACGAAGGCGCCTCTTTCCAGCACCGAAAGTACAAAGTAGTAGTTTTATTCACAAATTAAGCTCAAGAAATTTTATGCATCAGACCCTAGAGTTCACCAGACCAACTCCTGATCAGGTGTACCATTATCCTTTACGTTATTGGCGGTGGAGAAGGGGGGAAAAAAGAAAGAAAATAAAGGAAAGTATAAAGAAAAGCGAAAAGGAAATGAATGCAGAAAATGAATGCAAAGATGGAGAATTAACACAGAGAAGGATAGAGTGAAAATAAAAGAAAAAGGCAAAAACGAAGAAAATGATAATACGAAGATAAAACAGAAATGGAAAAACAAAAATGAAGATTAAGAATAAGAAAAGAACCGAGACTGCGAACCAAGAACGGTGGAAGAAAAAAAAAAAAAAGAAGAGAAATACCGTGAAAAAGTAAAGGCAAAATGTAATGAAAGCAACAAGAGAAAAAAAACCGGGGGGTGGGAGACAAAAACTGGGTGTGGGGGAAGATGTTTATTGTGGGCGGTTTACCATGCACTTTGCGATTCTCCGTGTCCTTAAAAACTGGCCCTCGCACGTTCCATGTTAGTATCCCACCCCAGTTACCTACCCACCAACCCACTTACCCTTCCCATGCCCCAGTCTCACCCACCTACCTAGCTACACTGCCCATTCACCATCCCAACCACCTACCCACCTACCATATCTGCCTACCCTACCCATGACCATCTCAACCACCTACTCTATTCATGTCATCCATTCAGTTAACTACCAACTTTTCTCATGTCCCATTCTATCCACCCATCCACCTATCCACCTACATTATCCATGCCTCGTTATAGCAACAGAGTCATTTATCCTACCCATACTTCATCCCTCCTACCCAACCACCTTCCAATACGCCATCCCAGCAAGTCACCCGTCCACTCATCTGTCTTACTCTTCCCATTCACCCACCCATCTATACCAAACACTTATACACCTACATACCCAGCCCCAATCACCCATCCACCAATCCTACTAATGTCCATCCCAATTACATACCCACCTACTCTACCCATCCTAACCAATTACCCACCTACCAATATCCCATCCCAACCGCCCACCTATCCACCCACCTACCCAGTCCACGGCCGGGGGGGATAGAAAGCGCTTGAAGCAGGGTGTGGGGAAGGTGGGTGATTATAATTGAGATTGACGCAAAAAGTGCCAAGATGTAAAGTATAGGATCAAGGTAACAGCGCCTGGAGGATAATTACAACGTGTGTCCGCCTTCCCACCTTGGAAGAGCAGAGCAGCCTCGCCCTCTCCTATCATCACGTCAGCAGAGAAAGAGGGGTGAAGGGGGGGGGGAGTGGAGAGAGAGAGAGAGAGAGAGAGAGAGAGAGAATCTTGAGGTATCGAAAACTTCTTGCATGCATAATCCGGTTTAGACAGATAGTTAGACAGATAGATTCATAGTTGTTTGGTTGGTTAGTCAGCTAAGGGAGTGCAGCGTTTTGGGGCAACGAGCACCCCTTGCATGCTCCCTCCAGTTTGAGATATTGGGTTAGTTAGTTGAATATACTGGTAGAGAAATAATTTGTTGGGTAGATGGTCAGGTATAGACAGTCAAATAATTATTCATCTACCTTCTTTGGGGTTAGTTTGCTAATTAGTTTGCTAGTGATTGTTTGTGTATGTCCTGTGACTGGATCGTGCTTGTGATTAAAATGGAGCAGTGGTCAGATAGTGAGTGCCTGCGTTGTATGTTGACTGCTTTTCGTTTGCGATAAAAATGAACAAGAAGGAAGATAGCGCTTGTCTGTGTATGAGATATCTGTTGTGTCTGTTTTTGTTTGTGTGATAAGAGTAAACAAATGTGGTCAGCTCTCAAACTGTCTTCCTTGATGTTTATCCATCTGCCTCTAATATCGAGCCTATTAAACGTAATGTGTTCATGCATCTCGAAAATAAGCAGGTCTTTATTCTGACACTTTTTTTTTTTTAATACTTTCTTAGGAACGGATAATTTTGCAGGCTACCTGTCACTGTTCATTTTCAAATTATGCATATCATGGATAATATATATATATATATATATATATATATATATATATATATATATTTATACATACATATATATATATATATATATATATATATATATATATATATATATCTATATACCTAGGCTGCTTCCCCCAAGGAAAGGGAGGTAGCCGAGACAGGACGACTCACTCTCCATTTACTCATCCATTCAAACACATTCATTCGCATCTTAGCCCCAAAGGGGAGAACGGACAGATCCTCACCGCATCACACCGCACAAGGGTCAACTGCGCAATGCAAGCAGTGACATCCACAGCAGGGCCCGACAGCAGAACTGGTTTACCCCTGCCACATCATAACAGACCCATCCCCTTACCCGCATATAAAGAGTTCTACTGATGGACCAAATTATTATCATGCATTAATCATCCAGTCCTATAATTTCCCATTAGGGACGTAGAAACCTGAGGCTTGGCCATTCATTCCTGACACTGAAGGCTAGAGTGACCAGTCGCTAACCTCAGATTGATATCTTGTTAGCAATAAATCCCAACCATTCCTTGGACTAAACCTTCATAAGCCACCTCGGCTGGAATGCATTAGCCCACTAGACCACCAGGCGTTCATTTGTTGGTTATATGGTTACTATCCTACATAGTAAATAGTTCTGGCTAACGGAAAACCACATGGTTTGTCACACAGCGTACAGTCACCTTCAGGTAGTGCTATATCAAGTGAGAGAATGATGGGTATCTTGAACTACCACAGCCAAACCAACAAATACAAGAGAATAATACCTGTGTTCCTAAGCTCAAAACAACCATGGTGCTCTCCCACGGCTCGACAAACACCCACGGCGCTCCAAAAACCAAGGCACCAAAAACAGAGGTGAGAATTAACACTCGTGTACAGAAGAAAGCCTCAAGAATGATAACATCACGCTGGGCGTCGCAGAAGCTGCAAACAGGACTAGGATTAAGGAAACATCACCAGTCTGAACAACGCAGCTACCGAAAGAAGCAACAAGTTTGGAAGAGCTAATACATGAGCTGGTTTGGCCAAAGGGATGTCGAGAATTAGTGAGGGAATGACAGGTTGGCTGCTTGAGTAGGGATGGTGGTCTGGAGCAGGTTTTGCGATGAATGAGTTGACTATACTTCTTTCACCTCATCTTGGCCTAGATTTTCGTCTTTTTGTAACTTATTTCCCTTACCTCAATGTCGGAATAAAAAATCCTTTCCACAGCACTTCTTCGTGACAAGCACCTTATTCAACAGATTATATTACTTTTCTATAAACCAGCATTCAAGTTGAAAAGATCGCAATTTGTGGCCAAGTTACACAAAAAAATAGCATAGGAATTCCTATAAGAGGGATGTTTAAACAGGAAGAAGAGGAAGGGCAAGGTTGCTAGTTTGGTCACGGAGTGAACGGAAGGTGAGGGAATGACTAGAGGGGCTTGTAAGTTCTGTATAAGTAGGAGGATTTGTTAGTATGAACAGGAGAGTGTGAGATGGAGAGGAGACTGTGGGAAAAATACGTGGGCCTAGATAAATTAATATACAACTCTGTCTGATAATATGGAAAGTATCTACTACAAAGAGTTGGTGACTCTGAAAAGGAAGAAGGTTGAAATGATATGGTCTTACGAAATTAAGGGATAGTGGAGGACACTAGAAAAGGGTAGGGGAGTGAAGTGGTGTGCCTATATCGAGTCAACGGAGAGGGAATGACTGACCAGAGGGGTGTATGGATGTGGAGAAAGGGGGGGAGGGAGATGTTGTAGAAAATGAGGAGTTGGGCCAATGTGGCTTACCTATACGGAACGAAGAGACAGAGAGGGACGTATTAGTAAGGTACATATATGTGAGGGGGATGATTCTGAAGAGAAAGATGTGGTAGGTCGAGGTGACTTACATGTAGGAGTGGATGAATGTTCGATCGCAGCAGTAGATGTTGGCAAAGGTGAGCTAATACATGAGGTGCCTCGGTCATAATGGAGTGAATGCTGAATGAAGGCTTGAATACGAGGACGTATTGGAGGGCGGTCTGTTTGAAGACGACGAAAAGATAGGCAAAGTGGTTTGGTCATATCAAGTGAAAAGAGGGCGAAAGAATGACTAGGAGGATGTATGTGTATCGGGTGGCTTTGGTGAGGAAGATGGGATAGGCCAAGGTGGTTTAGTCATATAGGCTAAATGTTGAGGGACTGACTAGAAATGGATATAGGGTGAGGTGGCGTGGAACAGAAAAAGAGGCAGGACGAGAACCAAGAGAAAGGAAAATATGGTGATGGAGGGTGATGCGTTTTGGGAGGAGAGGTCGTGGCAGAGTGGAGACAGAAACCCCTGGAAGTCCTTCTATTACGATCCAGCGTCGGGCAGTAGACACAAATAGACTGAAGTAAGAGGAGTTAACAGTGTAAACAGAACAAGGAAATAAATGTATGTGAGAGAGAGAGAGAGAGAGAGAGAGAGAGAGAGAGAGAGAGAGAGAGAGAGAGAGAGAGAGAGAGAGAGAGGAGCTGTTAAAAGAGAAAAATAAGGTATATATGAATCACTGACAGTAACAGATGGAGGAACTAATGCCCAACGGCAGAAGTTTGTAAATAGAACAGAATAGAAACCATGAAAACGGTGTACTTAGAAAGAGTAATAAACACAAGCGTTTCTGAAGGCCACAAACAAACACAGAAATACAACACACGAGCAGTTCTGATGACAAGCAAACTGAGACTAATAAAAGAGAACCTCCAGTGAACATCTCTGAAATTAACAGAGGAATAGATAAACACAGGATTTTAATTATATGAGCTTTAGAAGACAATAGACAAAGAAAGGATGATTTTAAAAGAAGTATGTTCAAGGTCCCCGAGCAGAAAGACAAATAGGGAACCCGAACGCGTCTGAAAACCACTGACAGAAAAAGGTAAGAAAAAAAAAGAAAAAAAAAAAGATAAAAGAAATAGGAAGAGAGACAAATGGAACTCATGAACACTCCTGAAGTCTGACAGAAAGAAAAAAAGAAAAGAATGAAAAGAAAATGGGGAAAGACAGACAAATGGAACTCAGGAGCGCCTCTGCAAACTAATGCCAATAAGAAAAAAAAAATGAAGGAAAAAAAAAAGAAAGTGGGGAAAACCTCCACCCCCACGCACTTCACCTCCGGACGATGGGACTGTGAAGCCGATAAATGTTCCATAATCTTTCCCGGTCTTTATCTCGAGCACCTGTCGCCCTACGTTTAAATCTGGGCCTTATCTTTTAATTACCCCTCCGCCAGGTTGTCCAAACAGGTAATCGACCGACCACTTGGCGAACCGAGGCCACTCCCTTTAGTACAAACAGGGACGCCTCCAGATACAGTCATGATGGGCTTCCAGACCGGAGTAATGGGAGGTAATGGGGTTCCCGAAGATGAGCAATGGTTCGGGTCCCTTTGCCCATTGTTTTTTTCAGGGGATGTGGGTGACAGCTACCGTCTCTCTCTCTCTCTCTCTCTCTCAATGAAATATCCGCGTGTCTGTTTATCTGTCTAATAGCTACCGTATCTCTCTTTAAAAATCAACCTGTCTGTTCGTCTCCTTATCTCTGGATCTAAAGCTACTGAGTCTCCATTTAATAACCTACCTCTATTTATCTTTCTGTCTAATAGCCAAGGTTTCCCTCCTTAAAAATCTATCTACCTCTGTCAGTCCATCTATCTATTTATTTATCTACCTATCCACTACCAGACGCTATTGGTACACTTCAAAATCGAGAATATCAAGAAGCTACTGGGTTCCTGTGCTTTCATTATCTCAGAGAGCAGACGATAGCTACGTTTCCTCTCTCTCTCTCTCTCTCTCTCTCTCTCTAATACTCTGCCTGCGTGTACGTATATCTATCAGTCTATCTATCTATTACCTGACGCGAGATTCTTGGGTTTATCTTGGAGCTGCTGGGTTGCTGTGCCATTAATCTCTCTCTCTCTCTCTCTCTCTCTCTCTCTCTCTCTCTCACTGGCAGCCGTTGTGGTAACATCATTTGTTTTTTGTCTAAGTGAAGACAGTATATAATTATTCAAACTTATTCCCTCAGGAGCAGCAGTAATGGCAACATCTCCAGTTTGTGAGAGATGTCAGCGTTTAAACTTCTCAGACAGCTGTTTACAAGCATTCCTGTTACGGCAGCCGACACCGACAACTGTCGTCAACACAGCTGACGTGAATGACACAGTGAGTCGGGGCACCGCCATAGCCAGGGGACCAGAGCCCCGCATGATGACGACGATCCAGCGTGCCTGAGGACCTATCGATGGACTGCAAGGCAAGGGTGAGTGAGTGATGGAATGAATGATCCGGCGGCCAAGCATCGAGGACTTTGGATTATCCTTGTCCTATGTGTCTGAGGACCCATCTTTGGTCTGCAGGACAAGGATGAGTGAGTGTCAGAATGAAAGAACCGGCAGCCACGCATTGAAGACCTTGGGCTGCCCTCGCCTAATGTGTCCAAGGACCCATCGCTGGACTGGACGGCAAGGGTGAGTGATGGAATGAATGGGATCTTGGATCCCGTATTCTTGAGAGCTTGGACGTCCGTCTTCTTCAGAGCTTAGGTCCCGTATTCTAGAGAGCTTAGGTCCCGTACTCTAGAGAGCTTAGGTCCCGTATTCTAGAGAGCTTAGGTCCCGTATTCTAGAGAGCTTAGGGTCCGTGTTCTTGAGAGCTTAGGTCCTGTGTTCTCGAGAACTTGGGATCCGTATTTTTGAGAGGTTAGGTCTCAAATTCTCGAAAGCTTAAGGCCCATATTCTTGAGAGTTTAGGTCCCGTTTTCTTGTCAGCTTAGGTACCCTACTCTCGAGAGCTCAGGTCCCGTATTCTTGACAGTTTAGGTACCGTATTCTCGAGAGCTCAGAGCCCGTATTCTTGAGAGCTTAAGCCCTGTATTCGCCAGAGCTTACGGTCCGTATTCTTGAACGCCTAGGTAAGCGTATTGGCGAGAGCTTGGGTCCCACATTCTTGAGAGCTTGGATCCCGTATTTTCGAGGGCTTAGGATCCGTATTTTTTACACTAGCGAATGTTTAGGGCATTATTTTGTCTAGGTTGTGAATGGAAAGTGTGAGTGATGGAATTCATGATCCGGCGGCCATACATCGACGACCCTGGGCTGCCCTATCTACCTATCAATCTATCTGGCTCTATCTACTGTATTTATCTCTCCACCTCTCTCCCTTGCCAGACATCCAGTCCTATAGGTCATGCAGAGTGACCACGACGAAAATATTCTATAATTCTTTTTGTCGCAGCCCACTACTACGTTCTCTGACCAATTAAAACCACTATCCCCTGTTCCTACACGTTATCGTTACACTTCGCTCTTGGTCCCCTCATTCCCTCATCAACTTTCCAGAAAATACCTAAGAGAAAAGCGAGTGGGTGGTAGGTTTGTGTGCGTGGGAGGGGAGGGGGCTAGAGGTAGTTGGAGGGGAGATAGGGGGAAGAGAGCCAGGGGGATGGGAGATAGGGGGAAGGGAACCAGGGAGAAGGGAGATAGGGGGAGGCGATATAGGGGGTGGGGAACAAGGGGGAGGGGGAGTCAGGCTAATGGGGTTTGGGTGTAGCAGGTCAGTTTTATCCGCGCGGGGCTGACAGGGCGAGTTTTTCCGTCTCTCGGGTAATAGGGGAACCTGAGGCTCTCCTTGCGCTTGTTTCTGCCCTCAAACACCTCGACTCGGGCACTCAGTCGCGGGGTGGGTGTGCTGTTGCTGTTGTTGAGGGTCAAGGGCATTTTGTTATGATTCTACATTCGTACCAAATGACTCTGAATTCTTACAAGAGTTGCTAGGATCGAGCTTCGTTGTTGTTGGCGTTAAGGACAATGCGTTTTGACCCTCCTTTCGTACCAAGCAACTTAGCTTTCTAATGAGTATTTTTATTTCAGAACTTAGACCCCTGGGTTCTCAGTCCAAGAGAGTAGTGTTGTTATCAAGAGCACTGTGTTCTGACCATATCACTGTACCAAATCCTAATATCCTTGTAAGTACCCATCTTTTCCCGGTAACTGTTTCCCGGTAATTGTTTCTTCCCTAAAATGTCTGAACCGTTTATGCAAATACAAGGCGTTTTTATCGAGGGCCAAAGGCATTAATATCTGACCCTACCTTAATACTGTGCCAAATCACTTCGAAGTCTCACTAGGACCTGGTCTTGTTACATCTTTTTCTTTCGATAACTTTCTCAGGTTGCATCAGATCTTTAAGTCCGACTGGGCCAAAGAATGGAGTAATATAAAGAATGGAAGATCTTTCATTTACTATAGTAGAGAAAGGAGAAATGGGAGAAAATGAAGAGACAAACAGCATTATTGTGCAAGAGAAAAACAGAGGGAAAAAATAAAAACAAGAGAAAGTCGACCCCAGATTTTAAAGCATTAGATGAAAAAAATCAAGACCTCAGAGTTTTAAGCAAGAAAAGGACAACAAAGAGGACATAAGAGTTTTAAGCGAGAGAAGGGAGAAAAAGTGGGCATCAATATTGTATGTGGCAAAGAACAAGACAGAGAACAAAGAAAAACACGGGAAACAGTGGGGCAAAAAGAGGGAAAATAATCCTGCTGGGGTAAGAACAATGGTTTTCCTCTTACGTCACTAAGTCTGAAGGTCGTTACCGAGTAGGGACAAAAGCGCCTGGAGGTCATTCCGTCTTGGCCACCCCTCACAGGATGTTACCTCCCACGCTACCTCATTTCCTTTCGAGCTTTCGAGGTTATACTTCGATTTCTCACGGTTGTCCTCTCAGTTTACCTCAGTTTCTTACCATGTTATCACCATTTTTAAAAATATTCATAAGATTTTCGTTTAAAGACAGCTCATTCCTACACCCTTCTTACCACTTTTCTCCAGATTCTTACGACATCATTACGCTCCCTCAGATATTTACGATATTTTTTTTTTTTTTTTTTTTGGGGGGGGGTTTCTTCATATGATTCTCATTCCAAGTTTGCTTACCTCAGTTTTTTGCAAAGTTCCTTCAGATTCTTCCGTTCTTTTTATAAGAAATTTCTGACTTTTATTTAAAAAGTATCTCAAATTCTGGCGATCTTCCTACTGGATTACTTAACAATATTACGATCTTTTTCACAGGCTATTTTGGATTTTTACGATCATTCATTCCTAGTTACCTCAGTTTCTTACTATCCTCTTATCAGTATACTGATGTTTCTGACGAGCTCTCTGGGCAATTTCGGAGATTTATTAACTTCTCTCATGGTTACTCAAGATTCTTAGATGTGAGACGGCAAAATATGAAGAGGCAAGTCCCAGACAGCAAGCCTCTGACATGAGCAAATGAACCATGGGCGAGACGTTAACAGTATGGAAAAGCACTCGTGAGGGAAATAATATGAGTTATACAAGTAAGTGACTCGAGTACTGGAAGTATATGAAGAACGAAAAATCTAACATGGAACGACAACGTATGTTCTGAATGAGACAACAACTATGGACCGGATGAACTTTACTTACATGTGTAGACAAAGTACTGCATGAAGACTTACCTGAAAAAATGGAAACCACATCAGATCTATTATTTAATCAAATCAATCAATATCTATCTATCTATCGATCTATCTGTCTATCTTTACAAGTATCTTTGACTGATTAATGACATACATAAATAACAAAGAAGACAAACATAAGCTCCAACTATTTCAATAAGACCTATTATTTAATCAAATCAATCAATATCTATCTATAGACCTATCTATCTATCTTTACAAGTATCTTTGACTGATTAATGATATACATAAATAACAAAGAAGACAAACATAAACTCCAACTATTTCAATAAGCAGCCTTGGATAATAAGCCTTTCTGATCTTAAATACTTCATTTGATCCAAATTTTATGTCCGACCAGTGAAAATAACCATTCCATGATGTGTGCAGTCATTTTGCAGAGTACATGAAATAAGCAGCCCGATCAGCCACTTCATGATGTGTGTTAACTAGCTCCTCAGTTAATGAAATGGATAACAATATGCAGGAGATTATGAGCATCATACAATAGGGCTTGGCGGTATCACAGTTCGCTTGAGGTAAAGGAATGCATCTATGTATATGGAGCTAAGTTTACAAGGTATGAGAGAGAGGTGGTTGCCGGACTGGGGCTAGAAACGGGAAAATTAACGGTAAATATACTAGCCCCATCGACAAAGTTCCTTAGTAACACCAAAAAACTATACAACTAATAGTTCTCGTGCAAAACATCGGAACTGGGCAGCTGTTTTCATGTCGCTGTTAGAAGTACGACATATGTTCAAGTGCTGATCCTGTTTAAAAGGTGCTCTCCGATGCAACGGGTCTTACCACTGCCATAATTTAAGCAAGATCACGATTACCATTTGTTCCTTCCCTCATTCCTGTTGTTCTTGCTTACCTGCTGGGGCGCTATTACCTTCAATTTACAAGAGACTGCACATAAATTGCTTTCCGTCAAATGGATAGAACCAAGCTCGCCAAAATCATGACCTGGCCGATTAATTTACCTATTAGAGGAAATGGGTAGTCAGACTGCTCATTTCAAGAATAAGAGATCGGCCCAGTTTATGAACCACGCATTTTTACAAACGGATGTAACATATATAAAACGATAAACACCTTCAACTGTAAGGTAAAATTACGGTGAGAAAATCATTAAGTTAGCAATTATTCGCCATTCCTGGAGCTAATAACCCCGTGAATAATGGCTCTGCGAGGAGAGTAATGAGCCCTTAAGATGCTCCCTAAATCTCCTTAACCGCACCAAACAGGGCAGAGTCGTGCTGGATATTAAGATGTAATATTCATGGCCGCCACCAGGGGTCAGGGCCGGAGGCAATGTGGTTAATTATGACACTAAGTTGGGGGACGTCTTCTCCACTTTATTCTTGTTATCCCATGATGATTTTATTAACCTTATGATTGACTAAAAAGAATGGTGGGGTTAGATAATTAGGCCACTGAGCAAAGGTACGTCTTTTCCATTTCATTCGTCCCCTGACGATTTTATTAACCTTAACATCAGCATTTTTTAAAACTGGAAGGGTTAGATACGGCCTTATTAAAACCTCTGACAATACGAGGGTCCTTTTCTACGTTAAATGAAAATATCTGGTAACAAAAAATAAACTATATCCTTTTACTTAGTCTAAAACTGAAGTCTCTCCATTTCGAATTTTAAGTTGAATATACTGCTAGTCATGAAGAAGTGCCAAGGAATGGATACAGAGCCTTAGTATACTGTCTTTAGCGCTGAGCTATGAGATATAAGCCTCAAAAGGAAAAAAAAAAATCTGAACCAAGTTAAAGTCAACAGAGTATACTGTAGAATAGGCGTCACCCGGATTATTCCTTTATCCTCTTTGGAGGTAATGAGAAAAAATAAATTAAATGTTAAAGAAACGGCATAATGAGGTCTTTCTAATACAAGCATACAGCGAAAAATATAGCCTCACCATCAACAACAAAAACCGATCACGCAGTGCGGGTTAAACATACTGTACTATGTTTCCTGACACTGTAATGCATCTCGAGTGCCCTGACTTCTGGTTCACCCTGTTTAGCCTACATAAATATCCACGTCAACCTAATACTCAGCCAGATTACAGTTCGTTCTTACTCCAGTCTGTTCATTTTTAAGGGATCTGGTGGTTTAATTTATATGTAACCCCTTCGGTACAATGATGTCTTTTTCAGATGTCTTTTTCTTTTTATCCTCCAAAAATATTATTGACCTTAGTATAGACTTGGTCAACTTTACTGATTAAATATATCTTTCATTAACCCAGTCACTACTAGAACACCAGTTTGTTACTTTCCTGGAGATGTTCTGTAGCACGCAGTTGATCGCTCTGAGGTGGTGATGGATTCGGACAGACGATGTGGACTCGCGTGGTGCCAAGGCTGATTCCGCCTGACCTGACCCTCGTACTCTCAGCGTGAGGTGGGTCCTTCTAGGGACTTTTATCTCTGAAGGTGCGGCTACTTGGCTCCCACAGGGGCATCACCATCGACACACCCTTGAAGTGGTGGGGGGATGGGTGGAGTGCGATGGGAGGTGGTGATGTGAGACAGAGATGTAGTGTAGTAGTGTGAAGGGTGGTGGAGCGATGATATGAGAGGGAGACAGATGATGGTGTGGAGTTGTGGTGTGGCATGGTGGTGCAAAATGAGGAGTATGGCGTAAGAGATGGGGTGATGGTGTGTGTGAGGTGGGGTGGTGGTGTGAAAGACGGGGTGGTAGTGTGATAGGCGGGGTGGTGGTGTGACAAGCTGGTGTAAGAGGCAAGGTGGTGCTGTGAGGTGGGGTGATGGTGTAAGAGGTGGGGTGATGGTGTGAGGGATGGTAGTGGTGTGGGAGGTGGGATGGTGTGAGAGGTGCGGTGATGGTGTATGAGGTGCAGTGATGGTGTGAGAGATGGTAGTGGTGTGTGTGGTGAGGTGGAGGTGTGGAAAGTGGGGTGGAGGTGTGGGAGGTGGGGTGGAGGTGTGGGAGGTGCAGTGGTGGTGTGAGAGGTGGAGTGGTGGTGTGAGAGGTGGAGTGGTGGTGTGAGAGGTGGAGTGGTGGTTCAACAGGAGTGTTGGTGTCAGATGTAGAGTGGTGATGCAAAAGGTGGAGTGGCAAGAGGTTTGGTGGTGGTGTGGACGGTGTGGTGGTGAGGTGAGAGGTGGTGTGGTGGGGTGAGAGGTGGGGTAGTTGCAAGAAACGTGGAGTAATGGTGCGAAAGGTGGGGTGATGGTGCACAAGACGGGGTGGTGGTGCTGAAGGTGCGTGGGCTGTGGTGTGAAAGGTAGGGTGGTGGTGCGACAGGTGAGTCGGTGGTGAGCTAGTGTACAGTAAGGGGGACGACGTAAGCCCAAAGATAATGACCAAAGTTTTCCCTACTGGCCACTACTTCCCATTATACGTAATAATTTCCCTGCCCACTAAATCGATCTTTCCTAGCTAACGCTTCCCCTGCCCGGCACATGTTGAATTATACAGCAGCAACGTGGAATTATACCGGTCTGGATTATAACTGGGTCTTAATACGAGCAACAAATACCATATCAGGATGGGGTGCTTTGCTATTATTTGGGTAGGAAATCAGGACATATCTCGACGCATGTCCGGTTGGTGCAACACAATCCAGTCTTGATGGGCCAACTAAGGGAATGAATTGCTTTGGTGGATTTTACTGCCTGCATTGAATTCGGCGAGTTACGGGGCAGCGAGAGTAAGTGAATTTTACCAGCGTGGGTTATTAATGCTCGGTTACGTCAGTTATCATGCAGTTTCGGCTTCAGTGTTAGGAAGAAGAATTTGCAAAAGAATGATCGTAGCCTCCTGAATCGATGAAACTGGATTTGAAAGATGCTTTGATGTTTCACAGTATGTTTGGGCACGTCTGCTATTTCTGAGTGATTAAAAATTAAAGTTCTCGCCACATTTGTTCACCGTAATAAATGTCATAACTGAAAACAATAAATTTTCTATTTTACACATAAAACGGTCGTTCAAAATTCTTTCTTTTATGTTTCTGAATGCAAGGCGAAAGCAACGATTTCTCTCCCTCTCTCTCTCTCCCTGTCGGTGAACACATTTGTTTGGCTTTAACGATTTACAGGCGCTTGATAGTGGGGCTTAATTTGGCATACATAGTGCAGTGCAGCGCCTTTTACAGACCTTCATCGGGACAATCTTAACCCTTTTATGTTGAGGAAAACTCTAGTGTTTCCAGCTAACGCCATAAAATTTCCTTCACCTGAGAGCGAGTCACAGGATCCCGAGTGTGTTCGTATTGTCACCATTAACACTCTAACCGTCAGAAAAACTCTAGTATTCTTTTGCATCAATAACATGAAGATTTTTTATTAACCTAAGAATAAATAAAGAAGCATGAGAGTGATATTCCATTTACAGGATTAGCAGGTTACTTTACAATTACCTGCTAAAACAGGTCGTTTTAATGTTTCCATCAAATTGCCTCAACAATCACTCTAATCTGATTGTGATGTGTTCAATATGTATGTGAAGATAAACGTTTACACAAGCACTCACATATAAACCTTAAACCCCTTTCACTCTAATGACGTATTATTCAATTAAATCTTGCTGCCATTACGTAGTTTAACTAAGCTTAGAGTAGACTTATCGACCTGGAGGGTTAACATTAAACTCTCTTCATCCTCTTCATTACAATCAGAATATCCTAAGCTGAACAAAACTGTCTAGTAGAAAATACGACACTGGACTAAGATTAAGGGGTTAAATAGAGGGGTTTATATGGGTCCAGGGGCTGCATTCATATACCTCACTAAACATAAGTTATGCATAAAGATGCTTGTCTTTACACCTTAATCCTCATCCTTACAGCTTCCAAATCTTCAAAACCAGACTGGAAATGAAAATGAAAATGAAATGTACAATCGCGCTGGGAAGTGATGTCACAAAGCCCATTCATTTTCAGTGGACTTTGCGACATCATTTAATAGCGTGACTGTACGACCCAACAATATGATTTCCGATAATAATTTGCTACAATGGAGTCTGAGTTATCGTGGAAATTATTTAGAACACTACAAATATGTCTCCAGAGCTCCAAATCCAGCAACATTCCAGGTTAACCTTCTCGGGGTCCCACTGAAGAGGAAGTGGATCGTATTCCATATGGCTTTGGAAGTTTCGTGGCACCTCTTCTTCAGCGACTGTTTCTACATTACAATATCCTCTTAATTATTACTCATTCAATGTTCGTATTACAATGATATAAATAACATAAAAGAGAGTGTTAAGGTGTAATATGTAAAACTGATGGCTAAAGATAAGGTGCTTTAATGCCAGCTAGAAAACTGCTCTCCGGTAAGGTCGTATTCTACAGTAGGTAGCACTGGTTTCGTAGCAGGTTTTCCTTAGCGATTTATTATGCCTATTACACGCTGATGTTTTTATGTTGCGCGTTTTTGCGGGAGGGGGACGCCTTCATGGGGTGGCGCTGATATTTCCGGCCAGTTCTGCTATCCAGTTATACCAACGTCCCTCTGTCCCTTCCCTATTTCCTGAAACGAGAATGCTGAACCTCCGGAAAGAGAAAGGTTCAGTCTGCAGTCCACAGGGTTCATGTTTCAGATGACCCTGGGCCTAAAACTCCTATTGGAATTAGTAGCGAGGCAGTTTGTATCAGTAAAACAGACATGGATAAAAGGACCAATATGCAAAATAAATCGCGGAGGTAGAGGTGCTACGAGGCCTCCAGCGCCACCTACAATAGGGTCAAGCCAACTCTCGTAACCCCTGGAATAAGAGCCTGGGTAGTGCCTTTCCCGATAGAGCTGTCGGCAGACGGTTGGCTCTATGAGATACGATGATGTTTTGGGATAAGATCTTTATTGCCAGGCCGCGATAATGGAACCAGCCGACGGTTCAGGCGGGTTACGACTCCCACCCTGTTCTCTCCCAGTGCCTCTTAACATAATGAGACGCACGGGAAAGAAAGCACCGGGGAAATTGGGAACGCCATCTAGGAAAATTAAAACTCATACCCTCAGTGCCAGCAACGTGCTTAAAAGTTGAATTACGTTCCCAGTCAGTCTCTAAAAATAACGCCTCTCTTATCATTTCTTGTTTCTGTTATTTATTCTCTCTCTATATATATTATCCCTCTTTTACCATATCTTTTATTACATGATTTACTTCTTATTCTATCTAAAAATAGCTCATTACTTATCATTTATTTTCTTTTAATTTAACCTAATCTGTCTCTAAAAATTTACTCCTCCTTTATCATTTCTTCTATTTTTGATTCACTCTCCTACTCAGTCTCAAGAAATTACCCCGGGTCCTTCATTTAGCCTACATTTTCTTCCTTCCCTTCTGCTAGCCAGACAAGAACTCCAAGCCGTGAGGTACTGTGATTCAAGCCTCCAAAAGAATACATCGCTTTACTTGAAATAATTAGATCAGGTGTTCGTCCCCCCTTCCCTCCCTCTCTCTCTCTCTCTTTCTCTCTCACACAGACACACACACACACACACACACACACACACACACACACGATAGCATTCTTATTAGCTTAGAAGGTGTTCCGTTATCTCTTCACGCTCTATTTTACTCATGACTTCCAATTATTCTGTAACTCACTTCTCTTCAGCATCGACACAGACTGCGGACACACCATACAAGAAAATGCACATGTGTCGTATGCGGAAACAGACATGATGATGATGATGACGATGACGATGATGATGATGATGATGATATCAGGGTGCCTCCTAATCCCATGAGAATACAGAAACAACTCCCCTTTCCCCCTCCATCCCTCAGCTCAAACGCACCCAGGCAAATACCAAATAACTCTACGGTCTTTCATCCTACCGTTTGGGGTTTGATAATGTTTAGCCCCATCTACCAGACCATGAATTTACTATTGTTAATATCAGACGACTTCATTCAATTCACGAAGGAACTATTGTAGCGAAGTGATTAATGAAGGCTATTACCAAACCTCTACATTGCCAGAAATCTCTCCTCAGCTGAGTATACGAGGAAACGTGGAGGGAAAACTTGAATTTATCTCTGTTTGTATGTATGTATGTATGTATGTATGTATGTATCTAATTCTACATAAGCAAACGTCATCGGATGAAGGAGATAATACTCAGACTTCAAGGACTAAATAAATCCCTCTAGTAAGAACAACAGTAACAGCTGAAACGAACATTGTACTGTTAATGGGAACAGTATTAACTCTCTCAGGCTTCACTTCCCACCCAAGCTGCTGAAAACCAAGTGTAAACCTGAGTAAAGTAAAACACTGTTGATGCGACCACGAGAGGGCTGATTAAGACAGTATTAACATCCTCAGGCTCCAACACTTACCCTCAACTAAAATACTCGGCTGACGTTAACCCAAATAAAATATGAGTTTACCGTGCCTCAAGGTGGTGGTGTGAGAGGTGGGGTGGTGGTGTGAGAGGTGGGGTGGTGGTGTGTGAGGTGGGGTGGTGGTGTGTGAGATGGGGTGGTGGTGTGAGAGGTGGGGTGGTGGGGTGTGAGGTGGGGTGGTGGTGTGAGAGGTGGGGTGGTGGTGTGAGAGGTGGGGTGGTGGGGTGTGAGGTGGGGTGGTGGGGTGTGAGGTGGGGTGGTGGGGTGTGAGAGGTGGGGTGGTGGGGTGTGAGGTGGGGTGTGAGGTGGGGTGGTGGGGTGTGAGGTGGGGTGGTGGTGTGATAGGTGGGAGTGGTGATGTGAGAGGTGGATTAATGGTATAAGAAGTGGGGTGGTGGTATGAAAGGTGCGAATGGTGGTGTGAGAGGTAGGCTAGTCGTACAGAGAGAAGTGGGTGGTGGTGTGACAGGTGCGGTTGGTGGTGTGACAGGTGCGGGTGGTGGTGTGACAGGTGCGGGTGGTGGTGAGAGAAGCTGAACAGTCGTGGCATGAGAAGTAGGGTGGTGGTGGTGTCGGAGGGCTAGTCTTGATATTTTAAAACTGGTGTGGTGGTTAAGTAGAGTGGTCGCGGTGTTAGAGGAAGAGTTGGCTGATCAGTAAATTCCTACCCACTATCCACCACTCTCATTACTGCACCGTTTCATTACCGCATCCCACCACTCACCACACCACCTCATCACTACCGCGTCTAATCACCACAACATAATCCACTTGTAATCCACCATATCATCATCATCATCACTACGTTTTATGGCCCTGGCAGAATTTCATCAGCAACTTTTATCTGCATCACTATCGTCATCACTTTTCATCACCACACAACATTTTACCTTTTGTTTGCATACCCACTACCATCACCAAAAATATAATATCATCACTTCATCATTTTTCATTACCAAAACATTTCATCACAATTTTTCATCACCACCATAACAGCTCATCACCACATTTATTCACCATCAAAGCATCTTTCTCATTACCATTTTTCATAACCACTCCGATATATTATCACACGTTCTTATAATCACCACTGCTCATCACTACTACATCACAACTACTTTTAATCACCACCACAAGGTTTAATAGCAGCTACAACTCCTAACCTCAAACACCGACTCCTTGATCACACAAACTTCGCCTCCCTTACACGTAATCATCACAAAACATGTTCACCATAATGTATCTAATCACTACTCACTTCTATCAACATCGCATACATATTTTTACATCCAGTCACCGCTTTATATATATAGAATCGATGGAAAAAAAAAAAGTATCTGAGCTTTTCCTATCTCTGGATTTTTATATAATGAGGGAAATGTACAGAAATGTCCAGCAACTTTTTATGAACGTGTATGCCACTTGTTTTCACCAAAAAATCATGTTGAACGAATGTTGTACAATACAGATTAAACTCCCAACTCATTCTGAAATATTTACCTTTGAAAAAACACGAAACAGTAGTGACTTGTATATTTATTTCCCAGTACTTGGCCCAGGACTTGTATGAGTTTAATAAAATCCTCTGTCGTGAGCTGGAATAAAATACGAAGTTCCTTATTTTCAGCTTTTAACCTTTTTTGCGTCCTAGCTCTCAGCTAAGCGTTGTAAATTTGACCGATTTTAGAGGATATAAAACTGTAAACAAAAAGAATTCACAGCCAAATGGTGACTAGGAGCAATGGCGACTATCGCGTTAGGTAAAGTTAAAGACAAAAGTTCGTTCGCTTCTCCTGCCTCTTTAATTGCTGGATTCATAGGCGACTGGATATGAAGGTGTAGCCTGAGATGCATATTATCATCCATCTGTGATCCTTATCCTCGTACTTATCACTCTCGACAGTATGGCAAGCAACATCGCCTATCAAGCTTGTTATCTGTTTAAGGCCACAAACCCAGTTCTTGGTACTCACCCACATTCTCACCGCAAGATTATGCCACATTATCTGCGCAAATAATTGGTTCCACGATTACACAACACAATTTTATCACACGAAAACTCACCTTCTCTCTCTCTCAAATAAAAAAAAGACCTTGTGATATTGCAGCCATCACTTCATACCAGCCAGGATCTCCGGACATTTTATTCCCGCGCCACCTTTCAGTAAAGCGACACCCATACTTTACTGCGACACCAGCGTTAAGTCACTGGAAAGCTTCACCGTGGCTTGCATCATAAGAATTACCAACAGTATAACATCATGCATAAGGCCGTGGTGATATCCTGGACAGTTTCATGTCTACAGTACACACACACCAACAACCCTGCATCACTTCCACCACTACACCATCTACCCACGTAATACAAGTCACCCTCCACATCACCATCCACCTCTACAGTACATACACAAACTAGCAGACCAACACATACACCATCACCCTCACACCCCCACACTAATTCCACCCCCCACATCCCCCCCATCACACACACATCACCACCACACCCACACCAGCTTTCCCCAGCCTCACCTAAGATAGCCATCGCAGAGAATATCAATCCCTTCGCCCCAGCCTACAATTTCGGGCCGCGGGCTGATGGGAGCTGGACGTATAAGGCGAGGAGAGAGACCATGCCCTGTACTTATAAATTCTCCTAAGCTTGAGGTATGTATAGGACTGCTTGTATAGGTGTATTTATAAAGTCTCCTAAGCTTAAGGTATGTATAGGATTTCTTGTATATGTGTATTTATAAACTCTCCCAAGCTTCGGCTGTGTGTAAGACTGCTTGTATAAATGTGATTATAAATTCTTCTAAGCTTAAATAGTGTACAGGACTGCTTGCAAATGCGTTAGACTTCACTTATTCAACTATCAAACCTATCATCAAATTAAAATGAATGTTTAAGTGAAAAATTTCGAAAATTTAAACTATTTTTCATAAGTTAACTGTTAATGAAACTTGTCTATAGAAAAAAAATAGTTAAGATCCTGTTATAAATACGAGCTGGGGCCGTATTCAGTGACATTCATATGTATAAGTCTTATGTAAATTTCTTGTTTATATTTTCGTCGTTACTCAAGCAGTTACCAAACACTTCACAAGCAAACTGGACAAAGCGACAAATTCGATCTTACATTATCACTCCTGCTAATAATTTCCTATCGAGATTATGGAGACTGGATTATCGTAACAATTGATTAAGTTCCTTTATAAATACACCACCCCTCCCTCCACCCCTCACCCCATCCCTCTGACTCACCGGTATTGGGGGACCTTGTGTAGGACTATTTTGTTTTTTGGGGGAGGGGGTGGTTCTAGAACGACCCCTCACCCTCTCTCCAAGATATGCATTATTTCTCTTTGAACTGGATTTACCCCCACTAAATATATGAGTTTTTTGTATCTGGTGTACTGAACTTCGATTTTTATTTTTATTAAGAGACGCCCCTACTCCACATCTAATCATGTATTCTTCCATTTTTTTTTTTTTTTTTTTTTTTTTTTTCATGAATTGGACTTCGAAGTCCTTTAGTTCTAATCTCTGTTCACATTAATTTGGCCTGAGGTTGACATCTCTCCATCTTGAATGCTAAAATTACCCCAGATGGCAGCGGCAACATCGCCCGCTGGAATAAAATTTTGGTTGACCAGACTTGGGGACTTGGGGAGGAGGATCGAATTTTAGGACTTGTCTAATATTCGGACCTCTAAAATCACAACAAAAAGTGACGGCTCTGCTTGTATTCCGACCGTCATATTTACCTTTGATGTTTCTACACTTCAACTGTGAAACTGTAGATGCACTGAAAGGTCGGCCAGATATGTTGTAAATGGTGTGTGTGTGTGTGTGTGTGTGTGGAGGGCTGATATTCCCGATTGATCAAGTTTTATAGAGAACCTGTACTGATGACTAGCTTGGTCCACCTTACCATTATAGCACTTGAGCACTTGGCAGCTAATTATGGGGGGTATTTGTTGTTCTTGTTGTTCGACTTAAGTATCAGATCGAATTATAGGCCTCCAAGAGTAAAGTGCAGTCACAAACAAGTGCTTTGAGAAGGAGTAAGGGCGGTAGAGTTGCCACTGAACTAGGAGATAAAAGTTGTAAAAGGTGGAAAATCTCACCCAAGTATACGCGGACAAGCTTGAATGCTGAGTAACAACAAGAGTATCGTTAAATTTTGAAGGTACTTAGGAAGAAGTAACCATGGAAGGAAGCTGAGTTGTAGCACTGAACTTTTTCTGTCAGTGAGCTACGTGAAATAAGCTGCAAAAGAATAAAAATCTCAGTCCAGTTTAAGATAAACGAACTATAGGCCTACTACGAGAAGCTAGTGGTGCATTAGTTTGCACGTCCAGCTTGCAAATAGGATGCTGGAGAGGGAAGGCTTCACGTGCTGGCACTAACTTAACCTTGAAGCTCCATTGTTCGGTTACAGAAAGGTCCCTCAACTTCCTCCCTTCCCCAGAGAGGAGGACGGTGGATTGCAGGAGGAGGACAACTGTCTACAGTCTGCTGAATTTACAGTCATATGAACTTGGGGTTTAAATGACTACTGTCTCAGAACTGAAAAACTTGATTGCGCTTCTGGGGCAGGCCAAACTCTTCCATTAGGCTTATTTCTCCTTGTTCATGTTCACTCAGAATAAATGGAGAGGTGGATGTAACAACGACTATTACAGGTCGTATTCTAGGAGAAGGTTGGTGCTTTAAAAAAAAAAGAAGAAGAAAAAAAAAAAAACTATCTACCTAAATGACCCCTGAGCAGTCGAGAAACACATTATGCCTTTTTCGTACACATCTTCACCTTATAACCCCTAGTCCTCTCATGCACCAGTCAGAGGCGTATTCTGAGTCGTATTCAGCGTTCAAGTTAGAGATGATACCTTCATGGAAAGTTAAAGTAAAAAGAGTATAGTGAAGGGGATAATGGTGACCTGATACACACTTCCATACTTCCTAGTGTGATCGCTCTTATTTTGCTAACCGATAACCCTAATCCAATCAAATGAGACCTGACTCAATGTAGTAAATAATTACCTAACCCACACAGACTAACCATACTAAACATAACACAACACGGGCACTTACCTAACCTAACCTAACCACGCCTATCATAACCTAACCTAACTTAACCTAATCTAACCTAACCTGACCTAACCTATAGCCTACCCTAACCTTACCTGACCTAACCTAGCCTACCCTAACCTCATCTGACCTAACCTAGCCTACCCTAACATTACCTGACTTTAACGTAACCAAACCAAACCAAACTAAATTCGTCTTGGAAAAAAAGTGCCCAAATCGAACACAGCTTAGAAATTTGATGTCCGGTCTGAGTGGAAGGTTGTTCTCTAATTGATCCAGCCTGTATCAACTAAAACCAGATTGTTGGGGCAGAGCTAAAGCGATTTCACAGTTAATGTTGGCTGTGTTGATGCGGAGGATAATCGGATAATATGGTGAGTATAATTGTGGGTCGAGGCGATGGTGTTTGGGGCGAAATGATTCCACAGGCATGAGACATATATACTGTACAGCAGGTGTTCAAGGGCTCCAGTGATGTCCTGGAGCAAAAACAGCACAACCTCTCCAAACTTTATTTAACCTTTTCCCCCCCTTACTCTGCTTACACTCCCGGACGCTCTCTCTCTCTCTCTCTCTCTCTCTCTCTCACACACACACACACACAGGCACGTACACCTTTCTTAGCTCACCAGCGACTCGATCGATATGGGAATGGAAAAGAGATTAAATGGGTTCAATGACAGCGTAAAATAAAAGATTAACATCACATCCCAGCTCAGTACTCCACCTCACACCGCCCACAGTCTGAGACCCGCACCCTCACCCACTCCTCTAATTACTTCTTCCACACTGCCCACGTTTTATTGCAAAGTATACTAAATCGTAGTTTTTTTTTCATCGATACATCCTTCTTTTGAGACTTAAGCTAGGGCTATATCCTAGCAAACTTAAGAGGCGTTTTAGCACCTACTCCATTCAGATATATTATGCATATTACTCCTTAATACTCTCTTGCTTGCTTCTTATGCCTCTTTAAAATCGACACAGACCACGATACATATGTAACATGCAAGGAAACATACCTCCCTTATAAGCAGAAATACATAACTAAAGTAGAGGTTTCAGAAAACAATCAAGATATCGTCCTTTACACTAAACGTATCGAGGTATCTTTATTACAACCCTCCACAGAGATACACCCGCCTATACAGGACTACCCATCGGCCATACACTACCTATTATACCCACCTACACATCAGTCTACCTACCCTAAAGCTGAGCAACACACCCACACACTTCAACCTACCTACCCATACGCTGTGTTTCACATCTAGATATTTCAATATTTCAACCTACATATCCACCCTCCTCCCCCCCCCACACACACATTTTAACCAACTTATCCACACACTGAGCTACACATCGACACATTTCAACCTACTCACCCACTGTCCACACACCCACACACTTAGAGCTACTCACCAACCCCAGACACTGAGTTACCCACACGTA